>NC_041381.1:515672268-515714207 GCF_002162155.2 Triticum dicoccoides | reverse complement strand
GTCAAGTATGAATCAGAAACTTCATTGAAAACCAACAAACTATAATCTCAGTCATTGAAGCAATTGCAATTTATCATAACATCGGAAAGAGTCAATATAAGATCTTTTCAGCAAGTCCACATACTCAACTATCATTTAGTCTTTCACAATTGCGAACACTCGCGCAATACTTGTGGGTATGGAGTTTCAATCGGACACAGAGAAAGATAGGGGCTTAGAGTGTTGCCTCACAACCCTTTACCTCAAGGGTAATGTCAACAATAATAGTTCATGCTAACTTACATCCAATTGGATATATATATATCAGGATCTTTCCAACATGAGGTGCTTGCCAAAGGATAAAATGTAAAAAGAAAAGGAGAATATCACCATGACTCTTGCATAAGTAAAAGGTAGGCCCTTTGCAGAGGGAAGCAGAGGTTGTCATGTGCTTTTATGGTTGGATGAACGAAATCTTAATGCAAAAGAACATCACTTTATATTGCCACTTGTGATACGTACCTTTATTATGCAGTCCGTCGCTTTTATTGCTTCCATATCACAAGATCATATAAAGCTTATTTTCTTCACATTAATAAGTCATACATATTTAGAAAGCAATTTTTATTGCATGCAACATGACAACTCACTTGGTGTAAGGATATTTGGAAGCACAAGTAGTATCTCTACTTGATGCAAGGAATTTGGCTAGCATGAGGGGGAAAGGCAACCTCAACATGTTGGATGATCCATGACAATATACTTTATTTCGAATATAAGAGAACATAACCCATTACGTTGTCCTCCTTGTCCAACATTAACTCTTTAGCATGTCATATTTTAACGAGTGCTCACAATATGTGAAAATCTCTCTTTCTTTATTACTTCCTATTAATTGCAACAATGACCAAAACTATGTTTGCCAACTCTCAACAATTTTTATTCATCATACTCTTTATGTGAAGTCATTACTCTCCGTAAGATCAATATAATCTGTTTTCTTTCTTTTTGTTCTTTCTATTCCCTCAATGTCATAACAAGATAAGCCCTTGACTCAACACTAACCATTATTATATAGCTCACGGACTCAATTACATAGGGGGGTAATAAGGCAAAACTCAAAACTAAATCATACTAAAACTTTACTCTACTAGACCAAGATATTACTAAAAGGATCGAACTAAGAAAAACTGTAAAGATAGGAGTGTGATGGTGATACAATACCGGGGCACCTCTCCCAAGCTTGGCAGTTGCCAAGGGGAGTGCCCATACCCATGTGATTAGTTCCTCGGAGGTGGTGATGATGGAGTTGTTGATGATGTAGGCTTGTCATCCGTCTTCCAAGGCATAGGCTCACCATCATAGAAAGATGATCGAGTCTCCGGGATCCTCAAATCTGCAGCCAAACTCATCCTCTTGAATCTATATTCATACTCACAGTTTTGGTTTTGCACGTCATAGATCTGGGCTTGGAGGTGCTCGATTTTCTCATGAAGCTTGAAGATGGTCTCCCCAATGTTCTTGGCATCTAGCTTGTGGTTGTTGGTGAATTCTGCGATCATCATCTGGTTGGCGTTGAGTCCGCGTTCCACCATCCCTTGGCACTTGAAACATTGTTGTTCCATTGCTTCGAGTCTTGTCTCCACGCTTCCAGTCCTCCTTGTTCCGTCAACATCGTGGATGTGCAGCACCCCCTCATGCATCTCAATGGTTTGAGGGTAATGCAGCACCTCTGCGAGGTAGGGGTTGATGACCTTCTCGAAAAACTTGTCCTTGGGGGCGCTTGAAGATGTCATGGTGCTCTAGATCTGTCAGAAGAATAGCTCGAAACAAAGATAGAGGATATTTGCGTGATACGGTGGTCAAAACCTTTGGGAGATTATATAATGAATTTTTACCGACCAAAATAAGTATCGTCAAAGAAAACAGAGTCCGGAGAGCACACGAGGTGCCCACGAGGCAAGGGGAGTGCCCAGGGGGGTAGGGCGCGCCCTCCACCCTCGTGGATGCCTTGTGTCCTTCCCAGACTACTTCTTATTTTCCTATTTTCTTAAATATTCCAAAACAGAGAAAAATTGCTATTAGAACTATTTTGGAGTCGGTTTACTTACCATACCACATACCTATTCCTTTTCGGAGTCTGAAACATTCTGGAAAGTGTCCCTTATGTATTCCTCCGGGGTTACGGTTTCAATAACATTAGTTTCAACATTTATTGGGTTACCTGAGATGTAATGTTTGATCCTTTGACCGTTCACCACCTTCGGCTTCGTGCCTTTGAAGCTGTTAATTTTTATGGCACCGGAATGATAGACCTCCTCGATAACGTAAGGCCCTTTCCATTTAGGGCGAAGTTTTCCTACAAAAAATCTTAGACGAGAGTTGAAGATCAACACATAATCACCTATATTAAACTCACGCTTTTGTATCCTTTTGTCATGCCATCTTTTAACTTTTTCTTTAAACAGTTTGGCATTCTCATAGGCTTGGGTTCTCCATTCATCAAGTGAGCTAATGTCAAATAACCTCTTCTGACCGGCAAGTTTGAAATCATAATTGAGCTCTTTAATGGCCCAATATGCCTTATGTTCTAGCTCGAGTGGTAAGTGACATGCTTTTCCATAAACCATTTTATATGGAGACATACCCATATGATTCTTATAAGTAGTTCTATAAGCCCATAATGCATCATCAGGTTTCTTGGACCAATTCATTCTAGATCTATTAACAGTCTTTCGCAAAATTAATTTAAGCTCTCTGTTACTCAATTCTACTTGGCCACTAGACTGTGGGTGATATGGAGATGCAATTCTATGATTCACATCATACTTGGCAAGCATTTTACGGAAAGCACCATGAATAAAATGTGAACCATCAGTCATAAGGTAACTCGGGACACCAAACATCGGAAAAATCACTTCTTTAAGCATCTTAATAGAGGTGTTATGATCAGCACTACTAGTTGGAATAGCTTCTACCCACTTAGTAACGTAATCAATAACAACTAAAATATGTGTATATGCATTAGAGGCAGGAAACGGTCTCATATAATCGAAGCCCCAAACATCAAATGTTTCAATAACAAGAGAATAATTCATAGGAATTTCTTGACGTCTACTAATATTACCAATTCTTTGACATTCATCACAAGACAAGACAAACTTACGGGCATCTTTGAAGAGAGTAGGCCAATAAAAACCGGATTGCAATACCTTGTGTGTAGTTCTATCTCCAGCGTGGTGTCCTCCATATGCCTCGGAGTGACACTTTGTAGGATCTATGCCTGTTCATGCTCAGGTACACAACGTCTAATAACACCATCTACTCCTTCTTTATAAAGGTGTGGGTCATCACAGAAGTAATGTCTTAAATCATAGAAGAACTTTTTCTTTTGTTGGTATGTGAAACTAGGTGGTAAAAATTTAGCAACAATGTAATTACCATAATCAGCATACCATGGAGCAGTATGAGAAGCATTTATTACAACTAATTGTTCATCAGGAATGCTATCATCAATAGGTAGTGGGTCGTCAAGAACATTCTCTAAGCTAGACAAGTTGTCTGCAACGGGGTTCTCAGCTCCCTTTCTATCAATAATATGCAAATCCAATTCTTGTAGCAAGAGAATCCATCTAATAAGTCTATGCTTAGCATCTTTGTTTTCCATAACATATTTAATAGAAGCATGATCAGTGTGAATAGTTAATTTAGAATCAACAATATAAGGTCTAAACTTATCACAAGCAAATACAACTACTAATAATTCTTTTTCAGTTGTAGCATAATTTCTCTGGGCACTGTCTAGAGTCTTACTATAATATTGAATAACATTTAGTTTCTTATCAATTCTTTGTCCTAGAACAGCACCTACGGCATAATCACTATCATCACACATAATTTCAAATGGTAAATTCCAATAAGGTGGCTGAACAATAGGTGCAGAAATCAAAGCTTTCTTAAGTATTTCAAATGCTTCTACACAATCATCATCGAAGACAAAAGGAACATATTTTTGTAAGAGATTAGTCAGAGGCCTAGAAATTTTAGAGAAGTCCTTAATGAACCTCCTATAAAAACCAGCATGACCAAGGAAACTTCTTATACCTTTAATGTCATTGGGACACGGCATCTTTTCAATAGCATCAACTTTAGCTTTATCAACTTCAATACCTCTTTCAGAAATTTTATTCCCCAAGACAATGCCTTCATTAACCATAAAGTGGCACTTTTCGCAATTCAAGACAAGACTAGAATGTTCGCATCTCTGCAAAACTCGATCAAGGTTGCTCAAGCAATCATCAAAAGAAGATCCATAAATGGAGAAATCATCCATGAAGACCTCACAAATATTTTCACAAAAGTCAGAGAATATAGCCATCATGCATCTTTGAAAGGTAGCAGGTGCATTAGATAAACCAAAAGGCATACGTCTATAAGCAAAAGTACCGAAAGGGCAAGTAAAAGTGGTCTTTTCTTGATCCTCTGCTGACACGGGTATTTGAGAGAAACCAGAGTAACCATCTAGAAAGCAAAAATGTGTATGTTTAGATAATCTTTCTAGCATTTGATCAATAAAAGGTAGAGGGTAATGATGCTTTTTAGTAGCTTTATTTAATTTGTGGAAATCAATTACCATTCTATAACCTCTAACAATTCTTCGTGGGATCAATTCATCTTTATCATTAGGAATGACAATGACACCTCCCTTCTTAGGGACACAATGGACGGGACTTACCCACTGACTATTAGCAACGGGATAAATTATACCTGCCTCTAGGAGCTTTAGAATTTCCTTTCTTACCACTTCTTTCATCTTAGGATTTAACCGTCGTTGGTGATCAATAACTGGTTTGGCGTATTTCTCCAATTTTATTTTGTGTTGGCATAGGGTGGGACTAATGCCCTTAAGATCATCAAGAGTATATCCAATAGCAGCACAGTGCTTCTTCGGAGTTTTCAATAATCTCTCATCTTCCCGCTCTGAAAGGTTAGCACTAATAATTACAGGATATATCTCCTTTTCATCAAGATAAGCATATTTAAGAGTATTAGGGAGTGGTTTAAGCTCAAACACAGGATCACCCTTGGGTGGTGGAGGATCCCCTAGAATTTCAACAGGCAAGTTGTGTTTCAAAATAGGTCCCTGTTTAAAGAGTACTTCATCTATCTCCCTTCTTTCATTCATAAACATATCATTTTCATGCTCTAGAAAATATTGTTCTAAAGGATCATTAGGAGGCACGACAATATAAGCAAGACCAATAATTTCATCTTTACCAGGCAATTCTTTATCATGGGGTTGTCTACGAAATTTAGCGTAATTAAACTCATGAGACATATCCCCCAAACCAATAGTAACAGTATCCTTTTCGTAATATATCTTAGCATTAACAGTGTTTAAGAAGGGTCTACCAAATATGATGGGACAGAAGTCATCTTGTGGCGAACCAAGAACAAGAAAATCAGCATGATATTTAACTTTCGCACACAAGACTTCAACATCTCTAACAATCCCAATTGGTGAAATAGTATCTCTATTGCCAAGATTAATTGTAACATCTATTTCTTCTATCTCAGCATGTCGTGGAATTGTCACGTCAGATGTCCTAGTGTGAGGACTTAGTCGTGGAGCCATCGCGACGTGATTAGCTTAAAGGGGTTAAACCGGACAAAGGACACAGGGAGTTTCTACTGGTTCGGCCCCTTGCGGTGAAGGTAAAAGCCTACAATCCAGTTGAGGTGGAATTGCTAGGGTTTCGATAACCAGGGTGCGAATACATGTAACCTAGCTCTCGAGTCGTTTTATCTTGTCCCTAATCCGCCGCAGGGTCGTCCCTTTATATACACAGGTTGACGCCCGTCGGTCTACAGAATCCCGAGGCCGGTTCATAAACGTGTCCAGCTCGGTATCTACTCTTTGCTACCTTACATTACAAGTTACACGGCTATGGCGGAGTCTATGAGCCCTAACCCACCTCTGGGCTTTGGGCTCCCTTGTTATGTTTCCTTCATAAGTCGCCGTCTTCTATAACTTCATGGGCTTCAATATTGGCAACCTCTCTGAGGATAAACCGGTCCCTCCTGGGCAGTTTATACCCACCAGTTATAGCCCCAACATTAGGCCCCAGGTTGATTTGAACCTGTTCACATCAATCTTCAACACTTAGGAAAAAATCCCTCCTTCATTTCTTACGTAATATTTTCATAACTTGCCATGACGTTATCCTCTGACCCCATGATAACTTGCCGTGACGCCACTTTCCATTAACTCTTCACATAACCTAAATCTTTTAATGTATCCTCTTTTCTTTAATGGATCTCCGAAAATCGAAGCGCTTGCACACCTAGAACCCCGCTTTGTTGTCCTCCTCGATTCCCGCGCCCGTCCTTTATCCATTCACCTTATAAATAGAACCAGAGGGTCCCTTTTCCTTTTTTCCCTCCGTGCCTCTTCGTCTCATCGTCAACCTCGCGACGCCCGAGCATTGAAGCTCCGCCGCCGTCGTCGACCTTCAACCGTTGCATCATCCTTGGCCGCTGCATCGACCTGAGTGCACCAGAGTTCATTCGCGCCTCTTTGTTGTTCAACAGCTTCAGTGAGTCTCCCATTTCTCTTACCCTAGATCTGCATTAGGGCATTCTCAAGTTCTTCGGTAGTTCATCCCCATTTCTTTTTTGCTTCCCCTGTCTTGTAGTTTGTTGATGCAAGGCCTAGTGCTTATCACACGCGGTACTAATCTTAGTGCTCATTTTTAATATTTGAAGGCATCCCCTTTTGCAAGAGAACCCATCTGAATCCATGAACTGCTCCGCTGTCACAACTTAGGGTTTCAAAATTTTCTGCCTTTTTTGAACTATGTTTGATCCAAAATGATAGCATTAATCTGTAAAGCCTGTTTCTGCAACACTTAGTCATTTGTCCCTCATAGATCTTAAAATTGGCAGTTGTACGGGCGGTTTAACTTTTGAATCATAACACGCCAGGTACCATTAGTCAGTCTTAAACTGCCAACTGTTTATCTCTGCAAACTGATAATGTATATCTCCGGTTTATAACACTTTCATGCCTGAATATTTCCTGCCACTTTACTTCTAGCAGTTGATCATGATTTCTAAAACCGGCACTAATAACCCGCAAGTATACGGGATAGTTGTAGCCTCTTTCGATAAGTCAAAGTGTCGAACCCAACGAGCAGCTAAAGGTAGACCAAATATCCTCTCAAGCCCTATCTTTCACTAATACGACTCTATGCATGCTTGACGTTTGCTTTACCTAGAACAACTATGAAACTAGAAGTACTTTGTAGGTGTGATAGGATAGGTTTGCAATAAGATAAAGAGTACGTAAATAAAAACTAGGGGCTGTTTAGATAAAGAAACAAGAAAGTAAATATAGCGAGTGTGGAAAAGTGGTGGTAGGAGTTGTGAAATTGTCCCTAGGCAAATGACTATGTTACTAGACCGATAATCACTATTGCAATTCTATTTGAGGGAGAGACATAAACTAACATATCATCCCTTACTTGGAATTCTATGCACTTATGATTGGAACTCTAGCAAGCATCCACAACTACTAAAGATTCATTAAGGTAAAACCCAACCATAGCATTAAGCATCAAGTCCCCTTTTATCCCATACGCAAACAACCTACTTACTCGGGTTTGTGTTTCAGTCACTCACGCAACCCACCATAAGCAAATCATAAACATATTGCAAACCCTATAGCAGGCCTCACGCTTGCGCGACACGGAGGGCACAATAGGACATCACCAATAATAAAACATGCAACTCAAACCAATCATAGCAATTCATCAATCACCGATAGGACAACGAAAATCTACTCATACATCATAGGATGGAAACACATCATTGGAAAATAATATGAAGCATAAAGCACCATGTTCAAGTAGAGGGTACAACGGGATGCGGGAGAGTGGACCGCTGGATATAGAAGGGGGAAGGTGATGGAGATGTTGGTGAAGATGACGGCGGTGTTGGTGAAGATCGCGGTGATGATGATGGCCCCTGGCAGTGCTCTGGCGCCACCGGAAGCAAGGGGGAGAGAGCCCCCCTTCTTCTTTTTCTTCCTTGACCTCCTCCCTAGATGGGAGAAGGGTTTCCCCTCTGGTCCTTGGCTCCCATGGCGTGGGAGGGGCAAGAGCCCCTCCGAGATTGGATCTATCTCTGTGTTTCTGCATTCTCTGTTTCTGCCCCTTCACTGTTTCCTTTATATATGGAGATCCGTAACTCCGATTGGGCTGAATCTTTCGCCCAGATTTTTCTCATAAAATTAGCTTTCTTGCGGCAAAAGTAGAGCCTCAACCGCCTTACGGGTGGTCCACGAGATCCCAGGGTGCGCCAAGGGGTAGGGGGCGCGCCCCCTGTCTCGTGGCCACCTCGAACACTTTTTCGCGTTGATTCTTCCTCCGGAAAATCCCAAATATTCCAAAATAATTCTCCATCTGTTTTTATCCCATTTGAATTCCGTTTGATATTGGTTTTCTGCGAAACATAAAACATGCAACAAACAGGAACTGACACTGGGCACTGGATCAATATGTTAGTCCCAAAAAATAGTATAAAAAGTTGCCAAAAGTATATAAAAGTTGAATAATATTGGCATGGAACAATCAAAAATTATAGATACGACGGAGACGTATTAGCATCCCCAAGCTTAATTCCTACTCGTCCTCGAGTAGGTAAATTATAAAAAAGATAATTTTTGATGTGGAATGCTACCTAGCATAATCTTGATCATATGTCCAATCATGGCATGAATATTAAGACACGAGTGATTCAAAGCAATAGTCTATCATTTGACATAAAAAACAATAATAGTTCGAGCTACTAATAAAGCAATCATGTCTTTTCAAAATAACAAGGCCAAAGCAAGCTTATCCCAACAAAATCATACAGTTTGGCCATGCTTCATTTTTGTCACACAAAATGCCCCCATCATGCAGAACCCCAATGACGAGCCAAGCAATTGGTTCATACTTTTTAACGCGCTTCAGCTTTTTCAACCCTCACGCAATACATGAGCGAAAGCCATGGATATAGCACTATAGGTGGAATAGAATATAATGATGGAGGTTATGTGGAGAAGACAAAAAAAGGAGAAATTCTCACATCGAAGCGGCTAATCAACGGGCTATGGAGATGCCCATCAATTGATGTCAATGCGAGGAGTAGGGATTGCCATGCAACGGATGCACTAAGAGCTATAAATGTATCAAAGCTCAACAAAAGAAACTAAGTGGGTGTGCATCCAACTTTCTTGCTCATGAAGACCTAGGGCATTTGAGGAAGCCCATCGTTGGAATATACAAGCCAAGTTCTATAATGAAAATTCCCACTGGTATATGAAAGTGACAACATAAGAGACTGTATATATGAAGAACATGGTGCTACTTTGAAGCACAAGTGTGGAAAAAAGATAGTAACATTGCCCCTTTTCTTTTTCTTTTTTTTTCTTTCTTTTTTTTCTTTTTTTCTTTCGGTGGGCTTCTTTGGCCCCCTTTTTTATTTAGGCTTCTTTGGCCTTTCCTTTTTTTTCTTGTTTTTCTTTTTTTTTTCTTTTTTTTTCTTTTTTTTCATGGGGCAATGCTCTATAATGATGATCATCACACTTTTATTTACTTACAACTCGATATTACAAGTCGATACTCGAACAAAGATATGACTCTATATGAATGCTTCCGGCGGTGAACCGGGATGTGCAATGATCTAGCTTAGCAATGACATCAAACGGACAAGCCATGAAAACATCATCCTAGCTATCTTACGATCACGCAAAGCAATATGACAATAAATGCTCAAGTCATGAATATGATGATGATGGAAGTTGCATGGAAATATATCTCGGAATGGCTATGGAAATGCCATGATAGGTAGGTATGGTGGCTGTTTTGAGGAAGATATAATGAGGCTTATGTGTGATAGAGCATATCATATCACGGGGTTTGGATGCACCGCCGAAGTTTGCACCAACTCTCGAGGTGAGAAAGGGCAATGCACGGTACCGAAGAGGCTAGCAATGATGGAAAGGTAAACGTGTGTATAATCCATGGACTCATATTAGTCATAAAGAACTCATATACTTATTGCAAAAGTTTATTAGCCCTCGAAGCAAAGTACTACTACGCATGCCCCTAGGGGGATAGATTGGTAGGAAAAGACCATCGCTCGTCCCCGACTACCACTCATAAGGAAGACAATCAAAGAAACACCCCATGCTTCAAATTTGTCACACAACAGTTACCATACGTGCATGCTACGGGACTTGCAAACCTCAACACAAGTGTCTCTACAATCCACAACCACCCACTAGCATGACTCCAATAGCACCATCTTTACATCACAAAACTATTGCAAGGAATCAAACATATCATATTCAGCGATCTACAAGTTTATGTAGGATTTTATGACTAACCATGTGAATGACCAATTCCTGTCATCTCTCTAAATAGATATAAGTGAAGCAAGAGAGTTTAATTCTTTCTACAAAAGATATGCCCACGCTCTAACAATTATAAGTGATGCAAAAGAGCATTCTACAGATGGCGGTTTTCTATGTGGAGAGAAATAGGCCATCCAGACATCAAATGATATAAGTGAAGCGCATGAAGCATTCTATAAAGCCATACTCAAAAGATTTAAGTGAAGTGCAATGAGAATTCTATAAATCAACCAAGGACTATCTCATACCAGCATGGTGCATAAAAGAAAAATAAAAACTAAATGCAAAAGACGCTCCAAGACTTGCACATAATGCATAAACGAAACGAATACGAAAACATACTGATACTTGTTGAAGAAACAGGGGATGCCTTCCGGGGCATCCCCAAGTTTAGACGCTTGAGTCTCCTTGAATATTTACTTGGGGTGCCTCGGTCATCCCCAAGCTTGAGCTCTTGCCTCTCTTCCTTTTCCTCATATCGAAACCTCCTCGTTTAAACACTTCATCCACACAAAACTTCAACAAAAAACTCGGTAAGATCCGTCAGTATAATAAAGCAAATCACCACTCTAAGTACTATTGCAAACCAATTCATATTTTGTTTCTGCATCGTGTCTACTATAATATAACTTTTCCATGGCTTAATCCACTGATATAAATTGATAGATTCATCAAAACAAGCAAACTATGCATCAAAAACAGAATCTGTCAAAAACAGAACAGTCTGTATCATTCTGAACATTAACAATACTTCTGGTACCCCAAAAATTCTACCAAAATTAGAAAAAATAAACAAGTTGTACATAAAGATAGCGCAAAAGGTATCAGAACTATTTGATGTTCCAGGTAAAAATGTAAAATCGTGCACTACAGCCAAAGTTTCTGTCCCGCACCGTACAAACCAACAAGCATTGTAAACATCCTAAAGGCAAACCTAGGCACATTATTTTTATAATACAATGGAATTGTACAAGGGGATAATTATTTTTGTTGAGAAGTTTCTATAGTTATGATTCACAAAGTTTCCATGAGCATGAACAAAGTTCAAGGCTAGCTCCCACTTCAACAATGCTTGTCTTTCTCACTTTCACTTTCCTTTTTGAAAAGTTTTTAGGTCCCCCTATTTATTGTTTTTAAACTATATAAAAGCACTCAACATAAATAAATGACCCTCTAAAACTTTCGGGTTGTCTCCCTGGAAGCGCTTTCTTTAAAGCCATTAAGCTAGGCATATAGTGCTCAAGTAATGAATCCACCCGGATCCCAAGGTATATCAAAGCCAATTTTATTTAACAATGATTTGTAATTTAGTAGTGAGCACAAAGTAACATATAGCATGCAACAACGAAGTCTAACTCTCTTTCTATGCATCGCATGTCATAAAAGAACAATTCATGCACACCAAGTAAAGGCCAATGCATAGTATAAACAGTTTCTTCCAATTTCATCATATTGGAAACATAAAGAGGCGGAGATGTAGTTCCTCTCTCATAATAATTGCAAGTAGGAGCAGCAAGCACATGCATATTATATTAATCAAAATCATCATGTGCAATGGTAAAAGGCAACCCATCTATATAATCCTTAATAAGCACAAACTTCTCCGATATAGTGTAGTAGGGAGAATTCAAAAAGATAATAGGATTATCATGTGTGGGTGCAATGGCAACAATTTCATGTTTAACATAAGGAACTATAGCAAGTTCATCTCCATAAGCATAATTCATATTGGCATCTTGGCCACAAGCATAGCAATCATCATCAAAAAGGGATATTTCAAGAGAATCAACGGGATCATAGCAATCATCATAGCAATCATCCGTCGGTAAGCACGAAGGGAAATTAAACAATGTATGAGTTGAAGAGTTACTCTCATTAGAAGGTGGGAACGGGTAGCTAATCCGCTCTTCGTCCTTTTGTTCTTCGCTCTCCTCATCATCTTTTTCATCCAATGAGCTCACAGTATCATCAATTTCTTCTTCCATAGCTTCCTGCAAAATATTAGTCTCTTCTTGGACAGCAGGGTAGGCCTCAATATATAGTTTAACATGGGCATTAGAAGCATAATTATCATAGCAATATTCAAGAATGGCAAAATTTTCAGATTTTTAGAGAGTAGCATCATACTTTTCAATCAAAGAAGCAATTTCAAAAGCACCCTTAAAAGCAACAAATTCTTCAATTTGTTGAACATCATAGTAATTATAAACACCCTTAGCATATGAGGATACGTTTCCATTATCGCTAAACAAGCATTGGTAGGGAAGGTGTTTCTTAGTGTTTTCAGAACAACAAGTAACATCATATAATTCACATAAAGTCCAAGCATAGCATTGCAAACGTTGAATTTGATCCCATAATAGTTTCCCTTTTTCAGATATATGGTGTCGCACATAACAAGCATGCTCATCTAAAGATTTGCCCTCAACTAAGCTAGTGGGGTTTCAGCACGAGCACAAAAGGATCGAAGATGATCCAAGTAAAAAGCTTCAGTAGTGCGATAGATTTTGAGTGGTTCTTCAACCATTGGTGCAGTAGGTACAACTAACTTTTTAGGTATTTTGCGTTTTCTACCCATAATTAAAGATAGAAAATAAATAAGAATAGCAAATAAAAATTACTTAGTGATAAAGCAAACAAGCACACACGAGATTATTCACCCCATGCTATGACTCCCCGGCAACAGCGCCAGAAAAAGTTCTTGATAACCCGCAAGTATACGGGATAGTTGTAGCCTCTTTCGATAAGTAAGAGTGTCGAACCCAAAGAGGAGCTAAAAGTAGGACAAATATCCTCTCAAGCCCTATCTTCCACTGATACGACTCTACGCACACTTGAAGTTCGCTTTACCTAGAACAAGTATGAAACTAGAAGTACTTTGTAGGTGTGATAGGATAGGTTTGCAAGAAGATAATGAGTACGTAAATAAAAACTAGGGGCTGTTTAGATAAAGAAACAAGAAAGTAAATATAGAGAGTGTGTAAAAGTGGTGGTAGGAGTTGTGAAATTGTCCTTAGGAAAATGACTATGTTACTAGGCCGATAATCACTATTGCAATTCTATTTGAGGGAGAGGCATAAGATAACATATCATCCCTTACTTGGAATTCAATGCACTCATGATTGGAACTCTAGAAAGCACCCGCAACTACTAAAGATTCATTAAGGTAAAACCCAACTGTCGGTGTCAAAACCGGCGGATCTCGGGTAGGGGGTCCCGAACTGTGCGTCTAGGCGGATGGTAACAGGAGACAAGGGACACGATGTTTTACCCAGGTTCGGGCCCTCTTGATGGAGGTAAAACCCTACGTCCTGCTTGATTGATATTGATATTGTGGATGTTTACAAGAGTGGATCTACCACGAGATCAAGGAGGCTAAACCCTAGAAGCTAGCCTATGGTATGATTGTTGTTGTATGATGTCCTACGGACTAGAGCCATCCGGTTTATATAGACATCGGAGAGGGCTAGGGTTACATAGAGTCGTTTACAATGGTAGGAGATCTACATATCCGTATCGCCAAGCTTGCCTTCCACGCCAAGGAAAGTCCCATCCGGTCACGGGGCGAAGTCTTCAATCTTGTATCTTCATAGTCTTGGAGTCCGGTCGATGATGATAGTCCGGCCGATGATAGTCCGGCTGATGATGGTAGTCCGGCTATTCGGACACCCCCTAATCCAGGACTCCCTCAGTAGCCCCTGAACCAGGCTTCAATGACGATAAGTTCGGCACGTATATTGCTTGGCATTGCAAGGCGGGTTCCTCCTCCGAATGATAGAAGATTGTGAACACCAGGATAGTGTCCGGCTCTGCAAAATAAATTCCACATTTCACCATAGAGAGAATAATATATACACAAGTTCAATCTGCTGACGTTTTTTGCGGCATGACGTCACACCACTACCAAGCCATTACTTGAATCGTTTTTTACTCTACCACCTCAGCGCATTTAGCGAAGCGGTTTCCTTGGCACGTCTTGTCGAAGCAGAGATCGTGTTTCCCCTTAATCCGGGATTCTCATCAATACGGACGTGGGTAACCAACCGCGCCATTGATGGTGACGCTTGGGGGATAAGCGAGTTTTACCAGGCCGGCGGGGGACGCGTAGACTTCGCCCGCCCATATAAGGGATAAGGATTCACCTTTTCACCTACGCCTTCTTCCTCCTTTGCTTATCCATCTCCGCGCACTCGAGCTCCAGCGCCCAAGCCCGCACATCTCGTCTCAACCTTCCCCAGTCATGTCTGGGGCGGGAGGCAAGTGGATGACCTCCTCCGTTATAGAGGAGCACATCGAAAGACTGCGCAGCGCCGGCTACCTATCCCGCGACATCGCGCACCGGCTGCCCGATGAGGGGCAGCTCATCCCCACCCCCAGGCCCCATGAGAGGGTCGTTTTTCTTCCCCACTTCCTCCGTGGACTGGGTTTTCCACTTCACCCCTTTGTCCGGGGGCTCATGTTCTACTACAGCCTGGAATTCCGTGATCTGGCGCCGAACTTCATCCTCAACATCTCGGTGTTTATCGTCGTGTGCGAGGCCTTCCTCTGCATCCAGACCCACTTCGTCTTGTGCCTCAAGACCTTCAATGTCAAGCCGAAGGTAGTGAAGGGCACTCAAGCGGATTGCGGAGGCTCCATGTTGGGCAAGATGCCCAATTTCCTTTGGTTCGAAGGGGCCTTCGTGGAATCCGTCAAGGGGTGGCAATCGGGGTGGTTCTATATCACCGAGCCGCGCGACCCTAAGTGGGCGGCGGCCCCCGAGTTCAGATCTGGTATCCCCATGCAGCTCACCTCCTGGAAAGAGAAGGGCTTGCTGTGGGATAGTTCAGAGGAAGTGACGGGACTCCAAGCCTGTATCCAGAAGCTAGTGAAGAAGCTCAGGCTGGTTAACGTGGTCCAAGTCATGCTCGTCCGCCGGATTCTCCCATGCCAAGAGCGGGCATTCAATCTATGGGAGTTCAATCCGGAACAGCACCAGGCGCTGAACGGGCTCTTCGATACGACGTACGAAGGCGCCTGGAGGGTGCTGGTTAAGGGCGCCGAAGCCCCCGCATCCGCGACTGAAGATCGCGGATTTTACTCGCAGCGCCAAGCCGACGAGGTAAGTGATTCTACCCCTTTACGGGACACTTGCTTTTCATAGTTTGACTCTATGCGGGTTTTAATTTCCCCTTTTCCTTTGACAGGACTGTATGAGGAAGGCGGAGCAGATTATCTGCCCGGCTCCTATGCCAGAAAACCCAGTAGACGCCCGTCTAGCGAGGCTGCTGGTTCCGGCACCGCACGTGGTGCCGGAGAAGAAGGCCAAGAACGAGGCCACGGGTGCTCGAAAGAGTTCCCGTTTTCAGGTGTCCGATGACTCCGGGGCGGACTCCTCCCCCGAAAACGAGGAGGAGAAAGAGGACTCTCTCCCAAAGGGGGGAGAGAGGAAGAGGAAGGATTCCCCAATAGGGGAGGCCGAAGGGTCCAAGAGGGGAAGGACTATTCCCCCGGACAGCTCCGCCAACATCAACGTTGGCGGGGAAGAATGGCCTTCAAGGGCCAGGCCTCCGGCAAGATCGTAAGTATCCAGATTCCTGAATGAGTTATAATTTCTTTTTTTGCGTCACATAGTGTCATTCTGATGCCGCATGCTGCCTGTAGTCCGGCCAATGATGATCTCCCCGCTTCAACGAGCGGGTTGTTGGATCCGTCGGAGGTAGACTCCATCCCGACCGCCTCCACCCCTCGCGACACCGAGGACGCCGAGGTGGGGTCCCAAGAAGGGGCCCATCAGGGGGAGGCTCCAGAGGCGCCACGAGGCAGCCTCCCGGACTTTGCGCCGGACTCCATATCAGAACCCGCAGTGGTTCCGGAGTCCGGCCGGCGGCCCCTTCACACGAAGGGTAAGACCGTGACGCCGGCGGCTTCCATCCAACCGGAGGCGCCGGATAATTTGTTGGAGGCGCTCCAGAGCGCTTCCATCGAGGAAGAACACCGCACGATTATGAGTGCGGTGATTCAGAAGGTACAGCTCGCCAAGAGGAGGCTGACCGAAGCCTGCAGCAGCCTTCTATCAGGCTTTGAGGTAAGAAGTTAAAAATATGCAATGTAATACCGCATAGACAGTAGCCCCTGATGCTCGGTTCGGTGTTCGGAAAGAAAAGCCGGACTGAGGATCTGAAAAAAAAAGATATACGCAGGGTTGCTAAAAAATTATGTCAATATGGGTTGCAGGCTGCGCTGCTGACCTCTGCCGCACTGACTGCGGAGGTCAGTGGTTTGAAGCAGGAGCTCGAGCGGTCCAAGCAAGAGCTTGGCCGCGCCAAGAAGCAGCTCCAGGACAAAGAAGGTGAGTAACACCACTTTAAACTTGTACCTTACAGAAAAGGATTTAGGTTGCAACAAAAAATAACAAGGATAACATGGGTACTGCAGGGGCCACGAATGAGGTGGCGACCCTGAAGGAGGCCGTGTCTGCGGCCGAATGCAATGCAGCCGCGGAACAAGCAGAGCGAGAAAAGCAGGAGGCGCGGGTGGCGGTGGTTCAGCAAGAGCTCCAGGCTCTCATGGAAAAGCATGAGAGTTTGGAGCGTGACTCAAAGACTCGAGAGCCCGAGCTTCCCTCGGCTCTCGAAAGTGCCAAGACTACCAAGGCCGATGCCCATAAGTCCCTTCAGGAGATTGAGTTGGTGAGGAAGATAGCGGCGGGTAAGGCATTTTTCATGCAAAGCAAGCATGTGAATGTAAATTACTTGTTACTTACCCGTATTCGGAGCTCTCCAGGGGCATTTGCAGATCTGCCTTGCAGTGTATCTGATGCCGCCGCATTCTATCAAGCCGAGGAGGGGAGCTCAACGGAGAAGGTCTTCTGGTCTCAATATGCTGAGGCCGGCCATCCGGTGCCCCCTAGCGACCAGCTGAAGCAGCTAGTCGAGCTCCACAAGGTGGCCGAGCAGGCCATGAAGGGCCTCATAGTCCGGCTGTGGCCTGGAGAGGCCATGCCTAGGAGCTACTTCGGCCTCGTGCGACGGTTGGTGGATACGTGCCACTGGGTGGAGGTTATCAAGTGCTCCGCCTGTATTGAAGGTGCTCGTCGGGCCCTTGCCCGCGCAAAGGTGCATTGGGGCAAGCTGGATGCGGAGAAGCTAATCACTGACGCGCCACCAGCGGGCAAGGAATATCGTACGCCCGAAATGTACTATAGGACTGTCCTGAAGGGTGCCCGCAAGATTGCGGATGAGTGCCCCAGGGATGTAATTATTGAGTAAATTCGCAATGTGTTATCCTGTGTGCTGAAAACTTTGTTCATATGCGCTAAGCAACGCTTGTTAATTTAAAATATTACCTTTTGTGCGGCCGTTTATTAAATATGAGAGATGGCAAGTCGTCGGCTTCGGCCCCCATGCCACGAGTGCTGGGGTGTTCGGGATAAACTTGAGCACTCTTGTTCCCATTTTTGGGTCCATCTAGGGAGGCGCTCAACACAACGAACAAGGCAACCGGACTTATAGTGCTTGAACACTCTCACTTAGCCATAGAATTCTATAATTTGAAATTTCGGCGAAGCCCCTAGTATTCGGAAGACCGAATTAGGGGCGCTATCCACGCATTCGTTGGACATTATCCGGAACTTCGCTCGAAGCGGCGTAGGTCTTTAAGGACCCGAAAGGACCTCTCGAACAGCGACCAGTCTCTCGCCTTATCATGATAGTCAGTTTTAGCTTTCTCCACTGAGGCGTTAACCCGGCTCAACCGGGGCGCAATCGCAGTGGTTCTCCCAGTGCTACCTTAGCCGATAGAACGGAACGTATGGTGCCACACATGGGAGCCGGGCAAACCCAACTATTGACCCAAGACATGATTCGGAGCCGATTCATATAATGCTATAAGTTCGGGGTGCCACACTTGTTAAAGTGTTTGGACTTTATCACACCATAATGCGGGGAACATAAGCCCCTGGCGTATTTGGCCGTACCAAAATGTACGGATGCAACATGTCGTAAATGAACATATATATATAAGGTAATGCAATTATGGGCAAAAAGTGCTGCATTTTATTCGAGAAGATCTGTTATGAGTACGGAATGATACAAATAGTGCGAAAAGCAAGGGATTGGACGAATTAAAGGCGTCTCCCTCTAGGGGTAGGCCGCGGAATGGTGTATTTAACAAATTTAATGCTCGTAATGGAGACCACCTGAGTGTTCGTCGCGGCCTTTGTCCCTCCCTGGCTGTTGCATCATGAGTTCGGCAGATTCTCCGCCGGACAGAGTGTTGTATATAAAAAAAAGAAAAATAAAAGATAAAAAGAGCAACACACTTGGGAGCCCCTGGTGTGGTCGAACCGCACTCTGGGTCTATTGTGGTTGTGCCTCTCCCCCTATGCCAATGGTATCTCCAGGGCGTAATTATGTACGCGGAGAGTTTGTCTTACAATTGAGCGAGGGCTGGGGTTGAGGCCGCATTGCTACGCGTCCTCGGAACGTGCCAGGTGGTCTTGGTTGATGTTGCTCCGGGCGTGTTTGGCCATGTTCGGTCGTTTAACGTCCGGACTCGAAAATTGCCTTAAAAGGCTGCTCTGTACTTCTGTCGTGAGAGCCGCTGTATGTTCCTCCGTTCGGAGGGAGCGTTATGTGTTTCCATTGACCGTGATGACTCCACGAGGGCCTGGCATCTTGAGCTTAAGGTATGCATAATGCGGCACCGCGTTGAATTTTCCGAACGTGGTTCGTCCGAGCAGAGCGTGATAGCCACTGCGGAACGGGACGATGTCAAAGATTAACTCCTCGCTTCGGAAATTATCCGGGGATCCGAAGACCACTTCCAGTGTAACTGAGCCTGTACAACTGGCCTCGACACCTGGTATGATGCCTTTGAAGGTTGTCTTTGTAGGTTTAATCCTTGAAGGGTCTATGCCCATCTTGCACACTGTATCCTGATAAAGCAGGTTCAGGCTACTGCCGCCGTCCATCAGGACTCTCATGAGGTGAAATCCATCGACGATTGGGTCTAAAACCAATGCGGCGAATCCGCCATGGCGGGTACTGGTCGGATGGTCTCTTCGATCGAAAGTGATCGGGCAAGAGGACCATGGGTTGAATTTTGGGGCGACTGGCTCCATCGCGTATACGTCCCTTAGTGCACGCTTCCGCTCCCTCTTGGGAATGTGCGTTGCGTATATCATGTTTACCGTCCGAACTTGAGGGGGGAATCCCTTTTGTCCTCTGTTGTTCGGTGGCTGGGTCTCTTCCTTGTCATCGTTGTGTAGCCCCTTGTCACTGTTTTCGGCGACTAATTTGCCTGCCTGCTTGAATACCCAACAATCTCTGTTGGTGTGGTTAGCTGGCTTTTCGGGGGTTCCATGTATTTGATAGGAGCGGTCGATTATTCGGTCCAAATGGGACGGGCCCGGAGTTGTTCTTTTGAATGGCTTCTTCCGTTGACCGGGCTTGGAGCCTCGAAATCCGGCGTTGACTGCCGTATCCTCATTGCTGTTGCCGTTAATGCGGCATTTGTTTTTGTTTCGACGCACCTGCCATTGCGGTCCTTGGTATTCAGACTGCCAGCGTTTTTGCTGAGGTTGTTGCTGCGAGCTAGCCAGCTATCCTCTTCCGCGCAGAAGCGGGTCATGAGAGATGTGAGGGCTGCCGTGGATTTCGGCTTCTCCTATCCTAGGTGCCGGGCCAGCCACTCGTCGCGGATGTTATGTTTAAAGGCAGCGAGGGCCTCTGCATCCAGACAGTCGACGATTTGATTTTTCTTTGTTAAGAACCGTGTCCAGAATTGCCTGGCCGATTCGTCTGGCTGCTGGATTATGTGGCTTAGGTCATCTGCGTTCGGTGGTCGCACATGCGTGCCCTGGAAGTTGTCGAGGAATGCGGCTTCCAGGTCTTCCCAGCATCCAATTGACTCTGCGGGCAGGCTGTTCAACCAATGCCGAGCTGGTCCTTTAAGCTTGAGCGGGAGATATTTGATGGCGTGAAGATCGTCGCCGCGGGCCATATGTATATGGAGGAGATAATCCTCAATCCAAACCGTGGGGTCTATTGTGCCATCGTACGATTCGATATTAACGGGTTTAAACCCTTCAGGGATTTGATGATCCATTACTTCGTCAGTGAAGCATAGTGGGTGTGCGGCGCCTCTGTATTGAGCAATATCGCAACGTAGCTCGAGAGAGCGTTGTCTGCTGTGTTCGGGCCGGCCGGAGTAGTTGTATCCGGCACGACGGTATTCGTCGTGGGTCTTGGGGCGCCCACGTGATCCATAGATAGATCTGGATTGTCTTGCCTTGTCCTCCAGTATGTCTCGCAAGTCCGGCGCGTTCCCTCGTGGCTTCATGCTTTTTGAGCGATGCCGGGGTACAGTTTTGGTGGAGGGTTTGCATGCCTCTCTGTCGCGGCCACGAGGTGGTCGGTCTGCCGTATTGTGCGCTGGTGATGCAGGTTTGTACGCTTCCTCCTCTAGTCGGGGGAGCAACTTGCGTTTTGGGTAACTTTTGGAGGGGCGTTCGAGTTCATACTCTTCGGCCGTGAGGACCTTGGTCCATCTGTCGGCCAGTAGGTCTTGATCAGCTTGAAGCTGTTGCTGTTTTTTCTTTAGGCTGTTTGCCGTGGCCATTAGCCTGCGTCTGAAACGCTCTTGTTCGACGGGATCCTCAGGCACGACGAATTCATCGTCGTCGAGGCTTGCCTCATCTCCGGAGGGAGGTAAGTAATTATCATCCTTGACCTCGTCGTCTGCCGCCCTCTCGTGAGGGCTTGCTTCTGCCTCCTCCTACGCTGGATCGTGCTGGAGGGGGTTGTCTTCGGCACTTTCCGGGGTGCTATTATCTCCTGTTCCGGAATCTCCATTCTTGCTATGGCGGGATTTAGAGCGGCGCCGCTGACGTCGGTGCTTGGGCTGTTTTTTCAAGGAATCGGCCTCCGCTGCTTCTTCGCCGTCCCCATCTTTTGGGGTGTCCACCATGTAGATGTCGTCTGACGAGGTGGTCTTCCAGTGTCCTGTAGGCACTGGTTCTTGTTAGTCTCCGACATCGTCGTCCATACCGTCGATGTCTTTGGAGTCGTAGTCGAGTACATCCGTTAGATCGTCGACAGTGGCTACGAAGTGGGTGGTGGGTGGGTTCTGAATTTCTTCGTCATCCACATCCCAACCGTCCTGGCCGTCATTCGGCCGGGGCTCTCCGGATAGCGAGAGATGCTTCAGCGAATCTAAGATATCGCCGAAGGGTGAGTGCTGAAAGATGTCCGCAGCGGTGAATTCCATGATCGGCGCCCAATCGGATTCGACTGGCAGGGGCGCAGGAGGTTCAGAGTCCGGCAGAGAGTCCGGCACCTCGGAGTCATGAGCTTTGTGTGGGACAAGGTAAGTGTTAGGCTCCATCGCCATAGAAGTTGCAGCTCCCGAGGCGGTGTCCAGCCATCCGTCCTCGATTTAAGCGATCGGCTCCGGACTATGGGTCGGAGCGGATTCGTGTGCGGCCTCCAAGGTGCTGTCTGGCGGCAGAGTTAGGTCATGCCCATCGTGACAGCGCGGCATGCTCGGCTGTGGCTCGGATCCGTCGAAGATCAAGTCCTCGCAGATATCGGCCGTGAATTTTAGGCTCCCAAACCTGACCTGACGGCCAGGGGCGTAGCTTTCGATCTGCTCCAGATGGCCAAGTGAGTTGGCTCGCAGTACGAAGCTGCCGAATACGAAGATCTGTCCAGGGAGAAAAGTCTCACCCAGGACTGCGTCGTTGTAGATTAGAGAGGCCATCAAGCCTATCGGTGACGACACAGAGGAACTCTCAATGAAAGCACCAATGTCGGTGTCAAAACCGGCGGATCTCGGGTAGGGGGTCCCGAACTGTGCGTCTAGGCGGATGGTAACAGGAGACAAGGGACACGATGTTTTACCCAGGTTCGGGCCCTCTTGATGGAGGTAAAACCCTACGTCCTGCTTGATTGATATTGATATTGTGGATGTTTACAAGAGTGGATCTACCACGAGATCAAGGAGGCTAAACCCTAGAAGCTAGCCTATGGTATGATTGTTGTTGTATGATGTCCTACGGACTAGAGCCATCCGGTTTATATAGACACCGGAGAGGGCTAGGGTTACATAGAGTCGGTTACAATGGTAGGAGATCTACATATCCGTATCGCCAAGCTTGCCTTCCACGCCAAGGAAAGTTCCATCCGGACACGGGGCGAAGTCTTCAATCTTGTATCTTCATAGTCTTGGAGTCCGGTCGATGATGATAGTCCGGCCGATGATAGTCCGGCTGATGATGGTAGTCCGGCTATCCGGACACCCCCTAATCCAGGACTCCCTCACCAACCATAGCATTAAGCATCAAGTCCCCTTTTATCCCATACGCAAACAACCTACTTACTCGGGTTTGTGTTTCAGTCACTCACGCAACCCACCATAAGCAAATCATAAACATATTGCAAACCTTATAGCGGGAATCCCTCACGCTTGCGCGACACGGAGGGCACAATAGGACAACACCAATAATAAAACATGCAACTCAAACCAATCATAGCAATTCATCAATCACTGATAGGACAACGAAAATCTACTCAGACATCATAGGATGAAAACACATCATTGGAAAATAATATGAAGCATAAAGCACCATGTTCAAGTAGAGGGTACAGCGGGAAGCGGGAGAGTGGACCGCTGGATATATAAGGGGGAAGGTGATTGAGATGTTAGTGAAGATGACGGCGGTGTTGGTGAAGATCGCGGTGATGATGATGGCCCCCGGCAGCGTTCCGGCGCCACCGGAAGCAAGGGGGAGAGAGCCCCCCTTCTTATTCTTCTTCCTTGACATCCTCCCTAGATGGGAGAAGGGTTTCCCTTCTGGTCCTTGGCTCCCATGGCGTGGGACGGGTGAGAGCCCCTCCGAGATTGGATCTATCTCTTTGTTTCTGCGTTCTCTGTTTCTGCCCCTTCACCGTTTCCTTTATATCTGGAGATCCGTAACTCCGATTGGGGTGCATCTTTCGCCTAGATTTTTCTCCTAAAATTAGCTTTCTTGCGGAAAAAGTAGACCTTCAACCGCCTTAGGGGTGGCCCACGAGAGCCTAGGGCGCGCCCAGGCGTAGTGGGCGTGCCCCCTGTCTCGTGGCCACCTCGGACACTGTTTCGCGTTGATTCTTCCTCCGGAAAATCCCAAATATTTCAAAATAATTCTCCATCCGTTTTTATCCCGTTTGGATTCCGTTTGATATTGGTTTTCTGCGAAACATAAAACATGTAACAAACAGGAACTGGCACTGGGCACTAGATCAATATGTTAGTCCCAAAAAATAGTATAAAAAGTTGCCAATAGTATATAAAAGTTGAATAATATTGGCATGGAACAATCAAAAATTATTGATACGACGGAGACGTTTCAGCACCAATCTTCCTTCAGGTCTTGTTTAAGAAATGGCCAAACAATTTTATGCTTGCAACTGGGTTCCTTCCTGGGTTACGGAAGAGCACCTGAACGGATGCGTTGCAACCGGTGCTTTAGCGAGTAAGGAAATCATCCATTGGAGGGTCCCCGGTCCAGAAAATCCTCCTGAACCCAAGGATGGAGAGGTGATTGTATTTACTAATCATCTGGGTCGAGGGTTTAGTCCTCCCGGATCAAAATTCTTCCGTGACGTGCTTGCTAGCTTCCAAATCCGCCCTCAATATATTCGACCGAACTCCGTGTCCAATATTTGCAATTTTCAAGTGTTTTGCGAGGCTTATCACAAGAAGAACCCACCGTTGAGTTATTCAGAGACTTCTTTTACTTAAACCGCCGTACTGAATTTACGGATGGACCCAATACTGAACTTGGCGGAGTTTCAATTCAGAAAAGGAAAGATGTCAATTTCCCTCACGCCAAACATCATAGCCACCCCAAAGACTGGAATCAAACTTGGTTTTACTGTCAAAACACAGCTCCAGCTGACGAAAATCCTCTGCCAGGATATCGTGCTCATCGGCTTACCAATAAACATCCATTTCCCCAACGACTCACGGCAAAGGAACAAGCTAAGTATGCACCGCAGCATTCAAAGCTCCGAGCCTTTATGGCAAATGGTTTAACTGGCATCGACTTTGTCCGTTGTTGGGTATCTTGGAGTATCTTTCCCTTAAGCCGTCGCCCCGGGTTAATGTGAGAGTACACAGGGGATGTCAAAGACCCTCAGTGACACATTGATATTCAGCTAGCTGATGACGAGATTACTGATTCTATCAAGAAGATGTTGGATGAACCGGTATCTGAGTGCAGCAAGACAGGGCTTAGTCCCTTCTGTGTTTCCAATAAACCGCCAGCTGTAAGAATTGTATCATTCTTGTCTTAATCCGACCCCTTTTTAAATAATTCTTTATAACTTTTTTTCCATCTTTGCAGGTTTATGATCCATTCTGGAAGAAGAAGCCGCAGGATAAACCGACAAAACCACAGGATAAACCGGTGAAAACGCCTCGCCTTAAGACCAGAGCTACAAAGAAACCTGTGAAGAAGAAAACTGCCGAATCCCCTGACCTGGCCCATGATGAAGACCTTGATGATCCGGAGTTAGAGGTAGAACTTGATTCTCTTGGTTCTTTTTTCATACACCTCATTGACAATGATCATTATCAGGATGATGCGGAGGCTAGCCGTGCTGGTGATGTAAAGGTAATTATTCTTTCTTCCGACTCAGATCCTCTGCCAACACCGAAAACCCGTCAAGCAATCCGAAAAGTAAGATTTTCACACCCTCTAGCTTATTTGGATCCGCACTTTCTTTTGAAGACGCAGTAGCATGAAGCTCGCTGCACAACTCGGCATATCAGCCAAGTGGTTACATCCTCCGGTTTACCGAACACCCCGGTTCGTAAATGCTACCAAGAGGTCTCTTGTATTTCTGATACACCTTGTCCCAGGGCGCATTATTTCTGACGTCCTCTTAATCTGTCTGACTCGAATTACCAGGGAACCTCCCATTCATCTTCTGGCGAATCAACAGGGACGAAGCTTCGAACCCTTAAAACGGTTCCTGGGTGAGCAAATTTCACTAACCCATCATACCTTTATATTTTTTATCCTTGCACTGTTCTGATGCATACTTATTATTTTCCAGGGCCAAAGCCAGAGCCAGCAAAAAGCCAATGTGAACAAACCGGTGAAGACCCCATTCGGGATGAAATGGAAAAGACTCCTGAACCATCACACCCAGATGTTGACAATATTCCTGATGGCCCATCGTTTTCAGATCAAGCAACTGAAGCTAAGCACATGGATGTTGATCCATCGGCTCATGCTGATGATCTGCCAAGCCTGGCTAAAGATGCTGATGACGATGTCGTCGTTACTAACATTGGTTACACCACCCCTAGCAACCCCATAGCCTTGTCCAAACACGGCGCCAAAGAGGAAAAAGTTGTTGTTGATAAAGGCAAGTGGAAGGCAGATTTGGATAGCTACGCTCACCTCAATGCCCAAGACATTCATTCTGGGATTTCGAACCGTCTGTACAAAAACCGTGACTACGAAGCCGGTTTAGTGAATCTGATGAAGGAGCGATATGAGGTAAATCCCATTGAACTTTTCATAAGTATTCCTTCCTTCTGATTTATTTATAATATCAACTCCTATCGGGGATATACCCCGTGGCGTAACCCGGCCCGAAAGTATAACCCGGCCGGGCTGGACGACTCACTAAGTGACCCACCCGAGCCTGCGACTCATGGGTGACCCGGCGAGTGGGTCGGAGGAACGACAAGACCCGGTGGCCCAGAAGGCGGTTTATGGAAGGACGGATCATGTTATGGTGGGCCGATTTATGAGGAAAGCATAAGGAATATTTTCCTATAAAGGGAGCAAGACTAGGACTCCACTTGTAATTGACTAGTCCTAATCCTAATAGGACTCCACATGTAACCCGCCCCTCCAACTTATATAAGGAGGGGCAGGGCACCCCTAGAGGAGAGGAATAATCTTGAGGCTAGACACAACTAGAGGAGAGCCGATTTATGGCGAGTCCCTCATAAGCATAATGAGACCTAGCCACAAACATCATGTAGGGTTGTTACCGGATGATGTTTCCCGGGGCCCGAAGCTCTCTAAATCCTTGTCTTTCGTTGCGTCTCTCAATTCCACCCAACCCCTCTCAAGCTACCACATAGATGCATTGGCCTCATGACTAAGTCCTCATGCTAGGACATCTGCCGTGACAATTCCACGATAGTTGGCGCCCACCGTGGGGCCTGTGCCTGGTGGTGTTGAGTTCTTGAAGGGATCTTCTAGGGATCGATGAGCTCGCAATTTTCTCGGATGAGAAAGAGTCGGCAAGTTTGTTATTTTGTGATCAGGAACATGTTTAACTTTTGGAGCCGGTAGTACATGGTTTGATATCGACAAAAGCTAGGGTTCCGTGAGCGCCATCGCACGTGACCTATTGATCCGACGGTCCGGGTAAAGTTGATTTCTGCCGGAACGGCCACGCAGTCCGGCGAAACCGAGACCGGTTCAAAGTAGTCCGCTGTCTGATTGCCGTTTTATATGGGGGAGCCAACACACGTACGAGCAATCATCAATTCACGACCCAAACAAGACCAAGTCAAAGGTGTTAGACTAGTACTCCCTCCGTTCGGAATTACTTGTCTCGAAAATAGATGTATCTAGAACTAAAATACATCTAGATACATCCATTTCTACGACAAGTAATTCCGAACGGAGGGAGTACTACTTAAACTAGTACTATGCCACGTGAAATCCATCATCAATTGTTCTCTTTTGGGAAAAGGGCCGGGACCACTTGAATGCTACTACTAGATCGGATGTCTTTTTCCCTTGACTACTGCATCCATCCGAGTTGGAAGAGATCAAGTGCTGCTGTCGGATCATCATCTGAGAGAGGAGGGTACAGCCACGACCCGGGAGTGAATTATCCATGGACTTGGACTTTTCCGTTTGACCTGCTACTTCCTCGCACGGCAAATTGCCGCCTCGCCGGTCAGTCTCGTCTGTGAGCCGACCTGGAACAGGCTCTTACGGCTTCACCCGCGCCGCTCTATCACTCCCGCCGTGGTTCAGACATGCTAAGCTGACCCGACGACACCACACCTCTGCCGCGGTCTTTCGCCTCTGCTGCTGTGGTCGCGAGCGTGTCCATAATCCGTCATCGCCTCGTAAAAATGTTTCCGTTGTGGCCGCTTTGACCCGCCTACCCTCTGCCGCGAGTCGCTACGCCTCACCTCCTGCTGCCATACACACCCCATGCACCTTTGTACCTACTGATGAAGGGATAAGCGTGGACTCGGACAGATGGAAATCAAAAAGAAAGGAAAAAGAAAGTTAAGAGAAGGCTAGTGAGGCAAAAGCCACATCAGATCAGATAGAGGATAATCAGTGTTCACGTACAGATCATCTGTCGTTCACAAAACATCAGGTGATATCTATCTAAGTTTATCTTATTAACACTTTTGTTTTTTTGTAAAAGAACAATTACTTTGCCCTGTAATATTTTTACACAGGATAAATTTTTTATGCCACTATATCGCGGATACGGAGTGCATGCACTAGCATTCGTCCATGCCACGCTGCTCGATAGGCATGCGCGCAAGATGCCATTCCCGCGGTCCAGTCTGCATCAACTCATCAGGACCGCATGAATTACCCAATAAGTGCGCACGAGCCGCCGTCCCCTGTAGTCCGGTTTACATCAATTAGCCGGGACCGTGCTCGCGATTGACTAGTCGTCCGCA
The DNA here is from genome assembly GCF_002162155.2 of Triticum dicoccoides. Taxonomy (NCBI): domain Eukaryota; kingdom Viridiplantae; phylum Streptophyta; class Magnoliopsida; order Poales; family Poaceae; genus Triticum; species Triticum dicoccoides. Next base: position 515,686,060 of record NC_041381.1, on the reverse strand, counting down.
TGGCTTACAGGGCTTGTGATTGATTCTCCCGTCTGCACCGTTTGCAATACCGCGGTTGACTGTACCTACCGGCTGATTTTTATGGTCGCTTTGTTATCACAACTGGATCGACCTCCGACAAATACCAGGTGCTATTTACCTTGTTTTTTAAGCACGTATTAATTCATCCGAGCAATACTACTTTGCCCTGGTGTGTTTTATATGCAGGAGAATTATTCGTCATAAGGTGGCATTATACCGCAGAGATGGTGGCATGCCAACATCATTCGGCATGGGTGGTCGTCCTTACTCAACGGACTCCTACACCAGCATAGAACGCCATAGCTGGCTCGCCTATCTGCACCGCCTTACAACGCCACGGGCGACTCTCCAATCCGCCCTCGCGGCCGGTTCATGCGTCCGCACCGGTTTACAACGCGGAGGACAATTTGCTCACCTGCACCGGCTTACAATGCCTCGGCCGACTCATCTGTCTACTCCTGCGGCCGACTCGGCCTTGATTGATTTCAGTTTCACCATGGTGATCATCAACTCCGCGGCGGATAATTTCCGTCCTAACATATCAGGTGATATCCATCTAAGGTCTAGTTTATCAGCGCATATTATTTTTGCCAAGGATCAATTACTCTGGCTTGTGATGTTTTTGAGGCAGGACAATTGTTCACTACATCAACATGATGTGGCTAACTCGCTGGTCCATGCCGGCTTATAACACCACGGCCGACTCAGCTATCTATGCTGCCTCTAAAGCCACAGTCATCCTTGTTGTCCGTCTCTCGTGGCCTGGTCTACATCAACACATCGGGCACACCTGTCTACATGAGCTGTTTATTGAGTATAAAGCCAGTCATTGCTCGGGTAGCCCGGTTTTCTGTCAACAAATTGGAGGCAAATTGTTATGTACTATCAACCGCCGTTTGCAGTGGATGGCTCAATGGGCAGGCACACAAGTCGCCGCCACTACAGTTTTGTTAACTTCAAATAGCCAGTTGGAAGGAACCATTGGCCGAGTTGCTGACATGGCTCATACAGATCATTTATAACCCGCCACAGTCACCTCAACCTTCTTTGGATTCTGATACGTCTCTGTCGTATCTATAATTTTTGATTGTTCCATGCCAATATTATTCAACTTTCATATTCTTTTGGCAACTTTTTATACTATTTTTGGGACTAACATATTGATCCAGTGCCTAGTGCCAGTTCCTGTCTGTTGCATGTTTTATGTTTCGCAAAAAACCAATATCTAATGGAATCCAAATGGGATAAAAACGGACGGAGAATTATTTTGGAATATTTGGGATTTTCCGGAGGAAGAATCAACGCAAAACGGTTCCCAAGGTGGCCAGGAGATAGGGGCGCGCCCTCCCCCCCCCTTGGCGCACCTGGCACTCTCCTGGGCCACCCGTAAGGTGGTTGACGCTCTTCTTTTGCCGCAAGAAAGCTAATTTTACGATAAAAATCTGGGCAAAAGATTCACCCCAATCGGAGTTACGGATCTCCGGATATAAAAGAAACGGTGAAGGGGCAGAATCAGAGAATGCAGAAACAGAGAGATAGATCAAATCTCGGAGGGGCTCTCGCCCCTCCCAAGCCATGGGAACCAAGGAACAGAGGGGAAACCCTTCTCCCATCTAGGGAGTAGGTCAAGGAAGAATAAGAAGAAGGGGGCCTCTCTCCCCCTTGCTTCCGGTGGCGCCGGAGCGCTGCCGGGGCCCATCATCATCACCGCGATCTTCATCTACACCGCCGTCATCTTCACCAACATCTCCATCACCTCCCCCCCTCTATCTAAAGCGGTCCACTCTCCCACAACCCGCTATACCCTCTACTTGAACATGGTGATTTATGCCTCATATTATTATCCAATGATGTGTTGCCATCCTATGATGCCTGAGTAGATTTTTGTTGTCCTATCGGTGATTGATGAATTGCTATGATTGGTTTGAGTTGCATGTTTTATTATTGGTGCTATCCTATTGTGCCCTCCGTGTCGCGCAAGTGTGAGGGATTCCCGTTGTAGGGTTTGCAATATGTTTATGATTTGCTTATGGTGGGTGGCGTGAGTGACAGAAGCACAGACCCGAGTAATTAGGTTGTTTGCGTATGGGATAAAGGGGACTTGATACTTTAATGCTATGGTTGGGCTTTACATTAATGATCTTTAGTAGTTGCGGATGCTTGCTAGAGTTCCAACCATAAGTGCATATGATCCAATAAGAGAAAGTATATTCGCTTATGCCTCTCCCTCAAATAGAATTGCAATAGTGATTACCGGTCTAGTAATATAGTCAATTGCTTAGGGGCAATTTCAAAACTGCTACCACCACTTTTCCACACTCGTTATGTTTACTTTGTTGCATCTTTATCTAAACAGCCCCTAGTTTATATTTATGTGCACTTTATTATCTTGCAAACCTATCCAACAATGCCTACAAAGTACTTCTAGTTTCATACTTGTTCTAGGTAAAGCGAACGTCAAGCGTGCGTAGAGTCGTATCAGTGGCCGATATGACTTGAGAGAGTATTTGTTCTACCTTTAGCTCCTCGTTGGGTTCGACACTCTTACTTATCGAAAGAAGCTACAACTACCCCGTATACTTGCGGGTTATCAAGACCATTTTTTGGCGCCGTTGCCGGGGAGTCATAGCGTGGGGTGAATAATCTCGTGTGTGCTTGTTTGCTTTATCACTAAGTAATAATTATTTGTTGTTCTTAGTTGTTATTTATATTTAGTTATGGACATGGAACACGAAATACCAAAAAAATTATGTGTACTTGCTACTCATGGAGATGGGGAACCTCCTAAAACCCGCGATGCTCATTATGTTCAAGATATTATGTACTACTTTGATAATCCTGAGAAAACCCCATTCAATTATGTTATGGGAGACACGTTGGATCAACATGAATACTTTGGGGATTATCGCTTGACACAAAAAGGGAAACTATTATAGGATCAAATTTCTATGTTGCATTGGTATGCTCGTCAACTATGCTTGATACATGATTATACTTGTTGCTCTAGGGTGAAGGCTCCACACCTTCCCTTTTCATGCAAATTCAATGATAATAAATTACTTAGCTTCTTATGCTAATGGTAGATATGATTACTATGATGTGGAACATATAGAAGAATTTGTTGCTTTTATGGGTGCTTATGAGATTGGATCTATGTTTAAAGCGTTTGACAATTTTGATGATTCAGTTTATAGACCAGAAAATTTAGCTATACTTAGATATTGCTATGAAAATTATGAATACAATTACAATATTAATGCATTTATTGAGGACTTCTCCGCTGTCCAAGAAGAGATTAATATTTTGCAGGAAGCTATGGAAGAAGAAATTGATGAAGCTGTGAGCTCATTGGATGAAAAAGATGATGAGGAGAGTGAAGAACAAAAGGAGGAAGAACGGATTGATCACCCGTGCCCATCTTCTAATGAGAGTAACTCTTCAACTCATACATTGTTTAATTCCCCTTCGTGCTTACTGAAGGATGATTGCTATGATGATTGTTATGATCCCGTTGATTCTTTTGAAATATCCTTTTTTGATAATGCTTGCTATGCTTGTGGCCAAGATGCCAATATGAATTATGCTTATGGAGATGAACTTGCTATAGTTCCTTATGTTAAACATGAAATTGTTGCTATTGTACCCACGCATGATAGTCCTATTATCTTTTTGAATTCTCCCAACTACACTATATCGGAGAAGTTTGTGCTTATTGAGGATTATATTGATGGGTTGCATTCTACCGTTGCACATGATGCTTTTGATAGATATAATATGCATGTTCTTGCTGCTCCTACTTGCAATTATTATGAGAGAGGAACTATATCTCCACCTCTCTATGTTTCCAATATGATAGAATTGCAAGAATCTGCTTATACTATGCATTGGTCTTTACTATGTGTGCATGAATTGTTCTTTTATGACATGCCGATGCATAGGAAGAGAGTTAGACTTTTTCATTGCTTGATATATGTTACTTTGTGCTCACTACTAAATTACAAATCATTGTTAATAAAAATTGGCTTTGATATACCTTGGGATCCAGGTGGATTCATTACTTGAGCACTAAATGCCTAGCTTAATGGCTTTAAAGAAAGCGCTGCCAGGGAGACAACCCGGAAGTGTTAGAGAGTCATTTATTTCTGTTGAGTGCTTTCATATAGTTTAAAAACAAAAATAAATAAAGAAGGGAACCTAAAACGTTTCAAAAAGGAACTGGCCTTGAACTTTTTTCATGCTCATGGAAACTTTGTGAATCCTGATTACAGAAAATTTCATCAAAAATAATTATCCCCTTGTACAATTCCACTGTATTATAAAAATAATGTGCCAAGGTTTGCCTTTAGGATGTTTGCAGTTCTTGTTAGTTTGTACAGTGCAGGACAGAAACTTTGGCTTTAGTGCCCGATTTTAATTTTTTAACTGGAACATCAAACGGTTCTGATTCCTTTTGCACTGTCTTACTGTACAAATTTTTTATTTTATCTAATTTTTGTAGAATTTTTGGGGTAACAGAAGTATGGTGAATGTTCAGATTGATACAGACTGTTCTGTTTTTGACAGATTCTGTTTTTGATGCATAGTTTGCTTGTTTTGATGAAACTATCAATTTATATTAGTGGATTAAGCCATGGAAAAGTTATATTACAGTATAAACAATGCAAAAATAAAATATGAATTGGTTTGCAACAGTACTTAGAGTGGTGATTTGCTTTATTATACTAACGGATCTTACCGAGACTTCTGTTGAAGTTTTGTGTGGATGAAGTGTCTAATCGAGGAGGTCTCGATATGAGGAAAAGGAAGAGAGGCAAGAGCTCAAGCTTGGGGATGCCTCAGGCACCCCAAGTAAATATTCAAGGAGACTCAAGCGTCTAAGCTTGGGGATGCCCCGGAAGGCATCCCCTCTTTCTTCAACAAGTATCGGTATGTTTTCGTATTCGTTTCGTTCATGCGATATGTGCAAGTCTTGGAGCGTCTTTTGCATTTAGTTTTCATTTTTATTTTATGCACCATGATGGTATGAGATAGTCCTTGGTTGATTTATAGAACACTCATTGCACTTCACTTAAATCTTTTGAGTGTGGCTTTATAGAATGCTTCATGTGCTTCACTTATATCATTTGAAGTTTGGATTGCCTGTTTCTCTTTACTTAGAAAAACGCCATTTGTAGAATGCTCTTTTGCTTCACTTATATTTGTTAGAGCGTGGGCATATCTTTTTTAGAAAGAATTAAACTCTCTTGCTTCACTTATATCTATTTAGAGAGATGACAGGAATTGGTCATTCACATGGTTAGTCATAAAATCCTACACAAACTTGTAGATCGCTGAATATGATATGTTTGATTCCTTGCAATAGTTTTGCGATATAAAGATTGTGATATTAGAGTCATGCTAGTGGGTGGTTGTGGAATTTAGAGACACTTGTGTTGAGGTTTTCAAGTCCCATAGCATGCACATATGGTAACCGTTGTGTGACAAATTTGAAGCATGGGGTGTTTCTTTGATTGTCTTCCTTATGAGTGGCGGTCGGGACGAGCGATGGTCTTTCCCTACCAATCTATCCCCCTAGGGGCATGCGTAGTAGTACTTTGATTCGAGGGCTAATAAAACTTTGCAATAAGTATATGTGTTCTTTATGACTAATGTGACTCCATGGATTATACGCACTTTTACCTTTCGTCATTGCTAGGCTCTTCGGTACCGTGCATTACCCTTTCTCACCTCGAGAGTTGGTGGAAACTTCGCTGGTGCATCCAAACCTCATGATACTATACGCTCTATCACACATAAGCCTCCTTATATCTTCCTCAAAATAGCCACCATACCTACCTATCATGGCATTTCCATGGCCATTCCGAGATATATTGCCATGCAACTTCCATCATCATCATATACATGACTTGAGCATTCATTGTCATATTGTCTTGCATGATCGTAAGATAGCTAGCATGATGTTTTCATGGCTTATCCGTTTTTTGATGTCATTGCTATGCTAGATCATTGCACATCCCGGTACACCGCCGGAGGCATTCATATAGAGTCATATCTCTGTTCCAGTATCGAGTTGTAATATTGGGTTGTAAGTAAATAAAAGTGTGATGATCATCATTATAGAGCATTGCCCCATGAAAAAAAACAAAAGAAGGAAAAAAAGGAAATGCCAAAGAAGTCTAAATAAAAAAAGGGGGCCAAAGAAGCCCACCGGAAAAAAAAGAAAAAAAAAGAAAAGAAAAGGGGCAATGTTACTATCCTTTTACCACACTTGTGCTTCAGAGTGCACGATGTTCTTCATATAGAGAGTCTCTTTTGTTGTCACTTTCATATACTAGTTGAAAATTTTCATTATAGAACTTGGCTTGTATATTCCAACGATGGGCTTCCTCAAATGCCCTAGGTCTTCATGAGCAAGCAAGTTGGATGCACACCCACTTAGTTTTCAGTTTGAGCTTTCATACACTTATAGCTCTTAGTGCATCCATTGCATGGCAATCCCTACTCCTCGCATTGACATCAATTGATGGGCATCTCCATAGCCCATTGATTAGCCGCGTCGATGTGAGACTTCCTCCCTTTTTCTCTTCTCCACATAAACCCCCACCATCATATTGTATTCCACCTATAGTGCTATATCCATGGCTTGCGCTCATGTATCGCGTGAGGGTTGAAAAAGCTGAAGCGTGTTAAAAAGTATGAACCAATTGCTCGGCTTGTCATCGGGGTTGTGCATGATGGGAGAATTTTGTGTGACGAAAATGAAGCATGGCCAAACTATATGATTTTGTAGGGATAAGCTTGCTTTGGCCATGTTGTTTTGAAAAGACATGATTGCTTTATTAGTACGCTCGAAGTATTATTGTTTTTTATGTCAAATGATAGACTATTGCTTTGAATCACTCGTGTCTTAATATTCATGCCATGATTAGACATATGATCAAGGTTATGCTAGGTAGCATTCCACATCAAAAATTATCTTTTTTATCATTTACCTACTCGAGGACGAGCAGGAATTACGCTTGGGGATGCTGATACGTCTCCGTCGTATCTATAATTTTTGATTGTTCCATGCCAATATTATTCAACTTTCATATATTTTTGGCAACTTTTTATATTATTTTTGGGACTAACATATTGATCCATTGCCGAGTGCCAGTTCCTGTCTGTTGCATGTTTTATGTTTCGCAGAAAACCAATATCAAACGGAATCCAAATGGGATAAAAACGGACGGAGAATTATTTTGGAATATTTGGGATTTTCCGGAGGAAGAATCAATGCGAAACGGTGCCCGAGGTGTCCAGGAGATAGGGGCGCGTCCTCCCCCATGGGCGCACCTGGCACTATGCTGGGCCACCTGTAAGGCAGTTGATGCTCTTCTTTTTCCGCAAGAAAGCTAATTTTACGAGAAAAATCTGGGCGAAAGATTCACCCCAATCGGAGTTATGGATCTCCGGATATAAAAGAAACGGTGAAGGGGCAGAATCAGAGAACGCAAAAACAGAGAGATAGATCCAATCTCGGAGGGGCTCTCGCCCCTCCCAAGCCATGGGAGCCAAGGACCAGAGGGGAAACCCTTCTACCATCTAGGGAGGAGGTCAAGGAAGAATAAGAAGAAGGGGGGGCTCTCTCCTCCTTGCTTCCGGTGGCGCCGGAGCGCTGTCGGGGGCCATCATCATCACCGCGATCTTCACCAACACCGCCGTCATCTTCACCAACATCTCCATCACCTTCCCCCCTCTATCTACAGAGGTCCACTCTCCCGCAACCCGCTGTACCTCTACTTCAACATGGTACTTTATGCTTCATATTATTATCTAATGATGTGTTGCCATCCTATGATGTCTGAGTAGATTTTCGTTGTCCTATTGGTGACTGATGAATTGCTATGATTGGTTTGAGTTGCATGTTTTATTATTGGTGCTGTCCTATTGTGCCCTCCGTGTCGCGCAAGCGTGAGGGATTCCCGTTGTAGGGTTTGCAATATGTTTATGATTTTCTTATGGTGGGTGGCGTGAGTGACAGAAGCACATACCCGAGTAAGTAGGTTGTTTGCGTATGGGATAAAGGGGACTTGATAATTTAATGCTATGGTTGGGTTTTACCTTAATGATCTTTACTAGTTGCGGATGCTTGCTAGAGTTCCAATCATAAGTGCATATGATCCAAGAAGAGAAAGTATGTTCGCTTATGCCTCTCCCTCAAATAGAATTGCAATAGTGATTACCGGTCTAGTAAAGCAGTCAATTGCTTAGGGGAAATTTCACAACTCCTACCACCACTTTTCCACACTCGTTATATTTACTTTATTGCATCTTTATCTAAACAGCCCCTAGTTTATATTTACGTGCTCTTTATTATCTTGCAAACCTATCCAACAACACCTACAAAGTACTTCTAGTTTCATACTTGTTCTAGGTAAAGCTAACGTCAAGCGTGCGTAGAGTCGTATCAGTGGCCGATAGGACTTGAGAGAGTATTTGTTCTACCTTTAGCTCCTCGTCGGGTTCGACACTCTTACTTATCAAAAGAGGCTACAACTATCCCGTATACTTGCGGGTTATCAGATTCACATCGTGCAATCAACACCAATGATATGCACCTTCTGCTATGGTAAAATATGGAGAATCTCAAGACAACTCCTCGAGTCGTCTTAAGACTCGGGGGCTACGATGACATGACTCAGCAAATCTTGCCAGTTTCAGAAAATTTAAGAACCCCAGGACGATGGAGGGAAATATAACCCGATCCCGGAGGCTACTGCTACATTGATGAAAATTTAAAGGCCATCAGAAAATTTCCGGCTTTAAAATTATATAACAATTACAAAATCCCGGCTCAATGAAGAAGTTCCGGGTCATTAGAAAGGATTCCGGTTTAAAATCCGGCTCAAGGGAAGCCAGTCTCACTGAAGCTCTCAAATATCCAGTTTACAATTCAGTTCAAGGGAAATCTGTTCTCCCACAAAGCTCTGAAGCTCTCAAATCTGGTTTAAGAATTTCTGGTTCAGAAAGAATTAGTTTCTGGCAAGTTCGAGTTTAAAGGCTGTCAGAAAATTTCCGGCTGAAAATGAAGATTCCGGTTTAAAATCCGGTTCAAGAGAAAGATGTCTCCCATAAAGCTTTGAAGCTCTCAATATCCGGTTTAACATCCGGTTCAAGAAGAAATATCTCTCGCAAAGTTTGAGTTCTCAGAAAAGTTAAAGGGACCAAAGAGAGTCTGTTGCAAAAGCACAACTCAAACATAGGTTCCTATTGAGCATAGCTCAGAAATATTGCTTGGGGGCTCTTTTGTTCTAAAGAACAAGAGTTGCTATAACCCTTGCAATAGTCTATAAAAGCCAGGCTTGGAAGCCAGGTGTATTCACCTAAAACCCCGGGTTATCCTGCCTGTGTGTCAGATGCTTCTCCATCAGGTAATCCTGATTGACCCGGTGAACTCTTAACAGACAATCTTTTCAACAAAACCCTGAACTGTTTAAGGGTAAAACCCGGTCTGTCATGAGAGGGCACGGCTTACGGATAGCAAGGAAAAGCTCAGGCTGATAAAGCCGCCTTCCTTGAGATTTGGATAAATCGGCATGTGATGGACGATGCTGCTCTAACCCCTTGTACTCCTGATAAGTCTATCTTTAAATAAGAAATGAATTTATCCGGGTTAAAATGTCGATTGGGTCAACGAGGGCCGGCTCACAGAAAGCGCGTACCTTCCAGTGGCTAATGCTAGTTTCATTGAAGAAGAAAATTTTGGGTTGGCGGCCTATGAAAGCCTCGAATTTTTTCTGTTGATTTGATTTGAAAGTCTTTTTGCGTTTTCTCTTATGACATCGTCATATATGGTTGAAAACCAATAAGGCTTATAATGCCTTATAAGTCACCACTATCAAATAATCCGGGGTTTATTAATCGATGTGTTATCGATTACAAATCGCCAGTATCATATATGGATAATCCGGTGTTTATCATAACCCAGTACGGTTTTATCATAAACCGGCAAAATATGGGAGGAGTTATCAATGCTCAAGATATGGGTTATCACCCTTACTACAAAAAGTCGGGGAACAAACGACGTGATTCAATGTCACAGGTATGCTATATTTCATATTTGATTATTCATAAGTGAAGCCTTGGTTATAAACCAGGGTTATATGTTGGGCATTATGACCCGTCCGGTGGTAAACTGCCAGGACACTTTAAACTTGTTGTATGCAGAAACAGGTTGAATAAAGCATAATTATAAATCACCGGCGTTTATGAACCCGGCCTGGCTTTTTGACTATAAGTCACCAGTATATGATGAGAAATTATCCGGTGTTTGTTAACCCGGCCTGGCTTTGGACTATAAGTCGCCAGTATATATTTGGATTGCGCCATTGGAATCATGCGCTTATAAATCATTGGGTATATTATTCAAATCTTTAATAGCTAACATGGTTGGATTTTTATTATGGTTATCAGTAACCAGTATTGTGATTAAGGTTTTCAAAGTCGCTTTAGTGCAATGGCTATCATATTATCAATGGATATGATTTATTCTACAATTGAAGGAATAGTCCCGACTTGCTGCAGGCTTACGACCCAACACTTGGGGGCTACATTATTCAAGTTGAGATTACATCAAATATGCAAGTCTCATGTCGCTGTAAGCATGCACCATGACACTTGGGGGCTAATGCAAAGTCATTTTTTGCTCATCTCATTGAAGACCCGACTCATCACATTATAATGAGCCGGCCCTTGGGGGCTACCAATTGCTCCTGTCAATAATTCAAGGTACACAAGTCTTAGAATCATTGTATTGAAGGGTCCATTGCTCAGTTGATAAAGCACAAAGCTCTTAATCTTGTGGACGTGGGTTCAAGCCCTACGATGGAGGCTACATTATAAGATGTTATTTTCATTGAAGTATATATCAAGTCCCAGCTCAGTATTACCATAATGACCCGGCCCTTGGGGGCTACATATCACTGCTCAAATCTACATGATTATATTTACAAAGTCCCTGCTCATTATTACATAATGACCCGGCCCTTGGGGGCTACACTGATTGAAATTTTTATAGGCATAAGCCAATTACAAGTCCCAGGTTGCTGCAAGCATGACAACCCGGCACTTGGAGGCTACACATGAGGGATACTCAGTTCAGATTAGTGATTGAAATGAACAACATGGATTTCTTCAAAGTGGAGGAACGTCTTCAAATTATCAGTTTTGAGCAAATTAGGAAGATCAATTACATGACCCGGTGTTAACAAGCAATTATGACCTGGCGTCGTCTGTTTTATAACCCGACAATGGTGGTAATCAGAAACTGGCAAGTTCTACATCTTCAAACCGACTGAATATCAGATGAGTATTTCAAGACCAATATTTCTTAAGCCGGCGCTTTGGAAGCCGACTCAAGTGGATTATTCTTCACAATATTTCTCTATGAGAAACCAACGTCAGCAATTTGAGTATGAAGCTGGTTTATTGACCCGGATTTTTTAGAAGGAGGAAATGACAAGGACTTAACGATGATCAAGTGCTGACTTACAAGAATGTCTAACCCGAAGCACAACCTGTCAAATTTGTTCTTGAGTTATTTTGCCGGATCAATTTAACATGGATAAATACAAATTAAACTGGGGGCTAATGTTGGGGATATACCCCGCGGCGTAACCCGGCCCGGAAGTATAACCCGGTTGGGCTAGATGACTCACTAAGTGACCTGCCCGAGCCTGGCGATTAATGGGTGACCCGGCGAATGGGTGAGAGGAACAACAAAACCCGGTGGCCCAGAAGGCGGTTTATGGAAGGTCAGATGTAACGACCAGACTTCGAACAGTCTAATCTCTGTGCATCAGTGTCATGCCTAGATCGGTAATGCTGACACACACAGTACTTGAAGGATTTACAACAGAGTAGCAATCACACATTTATTACATCGAATATATTAAAAGAGAACTTATTACAATAAATATGGCTTAAGGCCATCTAATAACGATAACAGCGGAAGGCTTGGAAGGTAAGCGAGTCCATCAACTCCAACGGCATCACTAAGTATAGAACCACGACCTAAGGCACCTTACTCGTCGTCTGAAAAGTATGCAACATGAATGTTGCAGCCCGAAAATGGGTCAGCAAATGGAATATGCTAGCATGTAACACATAAAGGGTAATGAACAGAATAATGCTATTCTACATGCATGTATGGTTGGTGGAAATCTCTATGGTTACAGTTTTGCATAAAGCCAATTTTTCCCTACTGCAAAGGAATAAATTTTGTTTAACTATCATGGTGGTTGTTAAACATTCAGAAGGTTACTCCAACTCAATCCCAATTAAACATCATCATTAACCCAACAAAATTATTTAAAGTAACATGATGAGATTCACATGATAATCCAAGTACTAGATAATCAAAACGTCCATAACCGGGGACACGGCTGACCATGATTAGTTTATACACTCTGCAGAGGTTTGCGCACTTATCCTCGCAAGACTCGATCTCCTCCGCTTGATTTCTCGCACTACATGGTGTTTGAGAAACGGATGACCGAGACACAGTCTTTCGGAAGCATTAACTCTCTACTCCGGGTAGACAATACCAACCTACATCCCCTACATCTGCTACTCTACCTCTTCAAGAGCTCACGCAACTTAATCAACTATGCTTGAGCCCATAGTAGCTTGCGTCTGCACACGGAAGTTTCTAGCATGAATGATCTCATGATCCCTTTGAGCCTGGGTGGCGGTCCATAGGAGAATCACACGGTACCCCGGGATTTTCAAAAATACAGGCAACACTGGGTTCCCCAGGTGCCTCAATCCACCCAGATGTGAATTTAAGTTGCCACCTTAAGTAAACCATTAATTTAACAATCTCACATCTGTCATGGATACACTCACCCAATCCATGTCTACAAGCATAGCATAGCAATATACACAAACGCAGAAGTAACTCCCAAAGGTTTGATAATAAAACAGGTAATAGGTTCTACCTCATCTAATGCAATTGTTTGAGGATTGATCTAATGCAATAAAACTGGGTAGTAAAGAGGTATGATCAAAGTGTTACTTGCCTTGTTGATGATCCGTGAAACCTAGAGATTCGAAGTAGCAAGCGGCGCACTCCGGGTACTCTATCGTAAACAAACAAGCATACAATAAGCACTCATGTAATGCACAGGTAAACTCAAGTAAAAGATCTAACCAGAAAGTTCAACTTAAGAACTCCGGTTTGCAAAAAGACTCAAATCAAACGAAGCAACGAAAGTCAAACGACAAAAGAAACAAGCTTCGTTTACTAATCTGGACCTAGGTCAAATTTTACAGTAGGAAAACTTGTTTGAGTTGGTTAAACGGAAAGAGGGTTTCGAGAAGAAACTCTATTCCCCGGAATCGCCTGATTCCGATAAACGAGCGAAAAGTTATACTAAAACGAATATCGAATCAGAAATCGCGATCAGAAATAATCACGGAAAATCTGAGAAAAAGAAAAGCGGACGAACAGGCTAACGAACGAACGTTCGCTGTCTGTGGCTAAACGACGAAAACCGTTTGCTAAAACGAATACGGACGAACGTCCGCTTAATAAACTAGACGACAAATAAAAATAAACCGAACCAGATCTAATAAAAAACAGATCTAGGGTTTCGAAAAAAACAATCGGTTTTTATAAAAAAACGGCGGCTACCTCAGGGTGCGGGTCGGCTCCGGCGGTGGTGGCTACTCCGACGAGGGGCGGTGGGGCGGCGGCGATCGGCGGTGGCGGGTTCGGGCGACGAGGGCG
>NC_041381.1:515655020-515671622 GCF_002162155.2 Triticum dicoccoides | reverse complement strand
TTCCTTTAAAAAAACATTACGCGCAGAAAAACTATTAAAAGAAATACTAAACGGACTCCAAAAATTCCCAAATAAATTTTCCCCGACTTCTAAAATCAAGCAGGACAAGATGAACATGTATTTGGGGGCCTAAATGCAATTTTGAAAAACGCGCATTTTTCCTAAATTCAAAAAATAGCCAAAACTCTGAAATAAAATCTTATTTGATTTTTTTATTAAATCCTCAATATTTCTTTATTTTGGGAAAGTCATTTTATTCCCTCTCTCATATTTTTATAATAGAAATAATTGAGGATAAAATAAATAAAATCAAATGATCCTATTTTCAAAATTTGAGAAAACTCAAATATGAAAATAACGAATTCCCCAACTCTCTCCATGGGTCCTTGAGTTGCCTAGAATTTCTAGGATCAAGCCAAAATGTAATAAAATACGATATGCAATGATGATCTAATGTATAACATTCCAAATTGAAAATTTGGGATGTTACAAACCTACCCCGCCCCTTAAGATGAATCTCGCCCTCGAGATTCGGGTTGGCTAGAAAATAGGTGAGGGTGGTCCTTCAGCAGATCTTCCTCTCGCTCCCAGGTTGCTTTATCCTCGGTATGATGGCTCCACTGAACTTTGCAAAACTTGATAACCTTGCTGCGGGTGACTCGGCTGGCATACTCGAGAATCTTAACTGGTTTCTCCTCATAGGTCAAATCACTATCTAACTGAATCGCTTCCAGCGGCACTGTATCTCTCAGCGGTATATCAGCCATCTTTGCATGGCACTTCTTCAACTGAGAAACGTGGAACACATCGTGAACTCCTGACAATCTTTCGGGCAATTCCAACTTTCAAGCAACTTATCCCATACGCTCCAAAACTTTGTATGGTCCCACAAAACGTGGCGCTAACTTTCCCTTAACTCCAAAGCGCTTAACTCCTCAAAGTGGAGATACACGAAGATAAACTCTGTCTCCGACTTCGTAAGCTGTCTCCTTGCGTTTTGAATCTGCATAGCTCTTCTGCCTAGACTGGGCTAACTTGAGCCTATCACGAATCAACTTCACCTTCTATTCAGACTCCTTAATCAAATCTGGTCCAAACAACTGGCGATCTCCAACTTCATCCCACAACAACGGGGTCCTGTACCTCCTTCCGTACAAGGCTTCGAAAGGGTCCATCTTCAAACTGGATTGATAACGGTTGTTGTAAGAGAACTCTGCATATGGCAAATTGTCGTCCCAACTAGATCCATAATCTAGCACACAAGCTCCCAGCATGTCCTCTAGAATCTGATTGACTCTCTCGGTCTTTCCATTTGTCTGCGGATGAAAGGTTGTACTGAACTCTAGCCTGGTACCCAAAGTTTCATGCAGCTGATTCCAGAACTTTGAGGTAAACTGGGTTCCTCTACTGAAACAATGCTCCTCGGAACTCCATGCAGACATACGATCCTGGTCATGTATATGTTTGCCAACTTAGCACTGGTGTAAGTGGTCTTTACTGGAATGAAATGAGCTACCTTCGTCAATCGATCGACTACAACCCAAATTGAGTCATAGCCTGAACGAGTCCTAGGCAATCCTGTGATAAAATCCATGCCTAGCTTATCCCACTTCCATTCAGGTATCGGCAATGGTTGTAACAATCCTGCTGGCTTCTGATGCTCTGCCTTCACTCTCTAACATACATCACAAACGGCTACATACTCCGCAATATCCTTCTTCATTCCGGTCCACCAGAAAGTGTCTTTCAAATCCAGATACATCTTGGTATTTCCTGGGTGAATCGAATATGGCGAATCATGGGCCTTGAGGGAGTCCTGGATAAGGGGGTATCCAGACAGCCGGACTATATACATCGTCCATACTATAGAAGCATCAAGATACAAGACTCAAGACTTCGGCTCGTGTCCGGATGGGACTCTCCTTTGCGTGGAAGACAAGCTTGGCGATCCGGATATTATGTTTCCTTCCTTGTAAACCGACTCCATATAAACCCTAGCTCTTCGGTGTCTATGTAAACCGGAGAGCATGGTCCTTATAAGGCCGATCACAATTACAATCATACCATCATAGGCTAGCTCTTACGGTTTAGCCTCTATGATCTCGTGGTAGATCTACTCTTGCATTCCACATATCTTCTATATTAATCAAGAAGGAAGTAGGGCTTTACTTTCATCGAGAGGGCCCGAACCTGGGTAAACATTGTGTCCCTTGCTTCCTGTTACCATCAGTGTAAGACGCACAGATCGGGACCCCCTACCCAAGATCCGCCGGTTTTGACACCGACATTGGTGCTTTCATTGAGAGTTCCTCTGTGTCGTTGCTTCGAGGTTTGATGGCGTCTTCAATCGTCAATGACACGGTCCACGGTGAGACTCTTCTCCCCGGATAGATCTTTGTGTTCGGCGGCTTCGCACTGCGGGCCTATTCGCTTGGCTAGTTGGAGCAGATCAATAGCTTCGCCCTTGGCCGCCAGATCCGATTCGGAAACTTGAACTACACGACAGATGTCCGCGGAGCTTTGATCTTCAAAGGATTCGAGCCTGCGCCAGGAGCGCCGGATAGCCACGATGAGCACGGCCTAGACCTGCTGTCGGACATTGCCCAGGACATTCTCCCTGAGGCAGACCCGAATCTAAATCCAGGGCAGGTTGCGTTGCCTACGAACGGAGGGCTGGACCCCGCCCCGCAGGCCGCACACTTATCGGCGGTGGAGCCAAACATGGGTCTCACCTCTCTGGAGGCCTATAACCTTGGGCCCCCGGACTCATATTCGGTTGTTGGTCCTGGTCCGCTCACTCTCAAGCCAGCCAAGCCAAGCTGGGCTCCAGCAATGGAGTTTACCGCTGCGGACATCTTTCAGCACTCGCCCTTTGGCGACATGCTAAACTCATTGAAGTCTCTCTCTTTGTCAGGAGGCTCTGGGCCGAACTATCTCCGGCCCAAGTGGGAAGCAGGCAAGGAAGGAACTCGGCACCCACCCACCACCCACTTCATTGCCACGATCGAAGAATTAACTGACGTGCTTGACTCCAAAGACATCGACGGTATGGACGACGATGTAGGAGAGGCTCCAGAATCCCTGGAGCGCGGGACTAGTACCTTGTCATACGATATATACATGGTAGATACGCCCAATAAGGACGGCAGTCCGGACAATAAAACACCCGGGCAAAATCCAAAGAGGCGGCACAGAGGCCGCTCAAAGTCCAGCAATGGCAAAAATAGCGACAAGAGCGCAAGAAGGGTTGATATACCCGCAAACTCCGAAAGCAATAATGACCACATGGACCCAGTGATGGAGCAGCACGAGCCAGGTCACGCCAAATCAAGTTCGGAGCAAATAAACGATCACAATGATCTGGAGGGACGAGCTCAGGATGCCGGCCCAGAACAGGAAGACAATCCGGACGACGATGCATTCATCATCCCGGACGAACAAGTGGAACGAGACAACCTCCACAGAAAGCTTATGGCCACCGCAAGAAGTCTAGAAAAGCAGAAGCAACGGCTCAAGGCCGCACAGGAAAAGCTAAGTCGCAGATGGAATAGGATGCTAGACACTGAAGAAAGATATGGCGATGACCGCCATACGAAAAGCTATCCGAAGCGCAAGCTACTGCCAGAATTCGACGACGTGGATGTTCCACCAAAAGAAAATTCGACCAAGAAACCAGACGTACCGCCTCACAACCATAACAGAGCAGCCGCGGACACTGTGCATGATCCATGCGAGCATCCGGATAAAAAGACCGGTGCAGCCAGGTCCATATATGGATCTAGAGGACACACCCCAGTGCAGGACTATGGTCACCCAAATGCTCATAAAAGCCAGATACCAGCTCGGAATAAACCCCGGACACAACAACAGCCGACTACATGCCACAATGCGTCCAGATACAGGGGGGCTGCTCACCCCCTATGCTTCACCGAAGAAGTACTGGACCATGAATTCCCACAAGGCTTTAAACATGTGAACATAGAAGCATACGACGGCACGACAGACCCAGGGGTCTGGATCGAGGATTTTATCCTGCATATTCACATGGCTCATGGGGATGACCTCCACGCCATCAAATACCTTCCCCTGAAGTTGAAGGGACCAGCTCGACACTGGTTGAAAAGCCTCCCTGAAAACTCAATTGGGAGTTAGGAGGAACTCGAAGACGCTTTCAGGGCCAATTTTCAAGGGACTTATGTCCGGCCTCCGCATGCAGACGATCTAAGTCACATAATCCAACAGCCCGAAGAGTCCGCCCGCAAGCTTTGGAACAGATTCCTCACTAAGAAGAATCAAATTGTCGATTGTCCTGACGCTGAAGCCTTAGCGGCTTTCAAACACAGCATCCGTGACGAATGGCTCGCCCCACACCTCGGCCAAGAAAAGCCAAGGACAATGGAAGCCTTAACAAGCCTTATGACCCGCTTTTGCGCGGGTGAGGATAGCTGGTTGGCCCGTAAAGGCACCAGCGCCCCCAGCACATCTGAACTAAGGGATGGCAACGGGAAGCCATGACGTAATAAAAACAAACGCCAAAACAAGGAAGAGAGCCCGGACAACACGACGATCAACGCCGGATTCAGGGGCTCTCGACCTGATCAGCAAAAGAAGCCATTCAAAGGCAGTAAAGATGGACCGTCCGGTCTGAACAGAGTCCTGGGCAGACTATGCGAAATTCATGGCACCCCAGAGAAACCTGCAAACCACACGCATAGAGAGTGCTGGGTCTTCAAGCAGGCCGGCAAATTAAATGCTGAACACAAGGGGAGGGGCACACCAAGTGAAGAAGAGGATGAACCTCACCAGCCGAACACTGGGGTACAGAAAAAATTCCCGCCAGAGGTTAAAACAGTAAACATGATCCATACGACTCACACATCCACGAGAGGGCATGAACGCGTGCCCATAGAAGCGCATGATGTAGAGCCCGTCGTACCCATGTCTCACTATTGGAAGTCTCGTCCGATCTCTTTCGATCATATGGACGGCCGAACTACAATTCGGCGAGAAGGATCACATGCCTTGGTGCTTGACCCAATAATCGATGGATACTGTCTCACCCGTGTCCTCATGGACGGCGGCAGTGGTCCCAATTTAATATACGAGGACACTGTCCGCAGAATGGGGATAGACCCATCCAGAATGAAACAAAGCAACACCACCTTTGAAGGGGTGATACCAGGCGTTGCAGCCTGCGCCAGGGGCTCCGTCGTGCTGAAAGTAACATTCGGCTCCCCAGGCAACTCCAGAAGTGAAGAGCTGCTCTTCACTATCGCACCCTATCAAAGCAGCTATCACGCATTGCTAGGAAAAACGGCCTTCGCCCGCTTCAACGCATTGCCGCACTATGGCCACCTTACACTCAAGATGCCCGGTCCCCGTGGCGTCATCACCGTTAGCGGAATCATAAAGCGCCCTTCACGCGCAGAGGAATACGCGACGGCCCTGGCAGCCGGACTATAAGCGGCCTCCAGTTTTAGAAAACATGATTGGTCATTACGACCACAGACACAGTTAGACGAGTCCGGTAGCCCGGATAAATTCAAACAAGGCGCTGTGTATGTAATCCCATAAGGGAAACCAGGGGCTGTCTATATTTAATACAGCCCCATGCTTGGCTCGACCTTATTGGCAGGCCAACACCTTACACTCTTATTATTAATTGCATACTTACGTTGCACCCTCCTATGAGTTTTTTCTTTTTTACAGACAACGTTCGCGTGATACCCTTCCAGGATAAGGCACAATGGAGATAAAGGCGCAGACGTGCAGCAGGGCCCCATGCAACAGGTTTCTTTTTAGATTAAGCCCATGTGTAAACCTTTTCTACTACCTCTTGTTGTTTAACCATCCCTTGAGTTCTATACCCACAGAGGATACTGCCGTTTTTGGCATTTGGCCACGGCAGACTAAATTGCACGTACCTAGAAATAAAGGGCTTAAAACAGGCTCTTGTCAGCCTATCTTCTTTTACAAAAGACCAAATACCCTCGGGAGTGTTCGACGTCACGAGTTTGATCGTATATGCATCAGCTCTGAATCATGTCTTTGGTCAAAATGTTGGGTTTGCCCAGCTCCTGGGTTTGCCGCCTTATGTTCCGCTATCATCCGGCTAAGGCATGCCAAAGGTGAACTACTGCGATTGTGCCCTGGTTATTCCGGATGAGCGCCTCAGTAGAGAAAGCCGAAAATTGACCGTCATGATACAACGAGAGACTGTTAAACCACTCGAAGACTCACCGGAATCCCTAAAGATTCCTCCGCCTTAACGAAGGGCTTTTTCTCGGCCATGTACACACGCACCCATATTCGGATGCACGTGGAGGTACCAGGGGCTACATAGTAGCCCCACCATTAGACTCCCATGGCTAAGCGAAAGTGTTACAGCTATATAGTCCGAGTGCCTAGTTCGGCGTGCGATCACCTCCTTAACGGACCAAGACGTTGGATCAAGTGTGATTATGCATATTTTTTCGCCAACACCCCCGCATTGTCCGCGAGGGGGATGAAGCCAACGACTGCTATCTTTCAGACTACTTATACATATAAGAATAGCCGCAAAGGGAGGACAATCATACTTCCGGGCAAAAGTATAAACACAGCCTCATAATTAAAATTAACATTGTTTTCTACAATGATTCGACTTATCACTTGAATAAAACACTCTTCGAGCATTGCGCCTCTATCAGGCGGGCACCTTGTGTGACTTGCGCCAAGTAGTGCTCGGCTGGATGTTGGCCTCCCGTCGGATCTTGGCTCGCTATTACAATGGCCTCCATATCCGTCCAGTAGGCTTTAACGCGGGCTAGAGCCATCCGCACACCTTCTATGCACGCCGACCTTCTCAGGGCATCAATTCGGGACACCGTCCAAGGAATTGTTGCACTAAACCAAAGTAGCTGTCCGGCTTAGGCCCCTTCGGCCAAAGATGGTCTATTACAGACCGCATTGCAAGTCCGGACAGCTTGTGGAGCTCCGCCATAGCAGCCACCTTCTCATTCAGTGGCAGCGGGTGAGTGGGAGCATTAAACTGCGACCACAAAAGCTTCTCCACTTCTTCATCGCCTTGACCCTCGAAGAACTTGATAGCATCAGCTATACTATTCGCCAAGTCCGCATATGCATCCGCAGGACTCATGCGACCCGCCAGGGGAGCATACTTCAGATCCAAGAACTTCGTCCGAACTAAGTACGAGCCCCTAGCCACGATTTTGTCAGCTTGTTGGAGCTCCTCCCGCATACTCCGGATCTCGGTCTACATCTCCTTGGCGGCATTACGTGCCTTGTCCAGGTCGACCGAACTTGCCTTATTCTCCTTTTCAAGGAGTGCGTACCGGTCGGCGGCATTTTTTAACTCTTCAGCCATTTTGGCTATCTTTTCCTCCCTTCGGCGACGAGCAGCCTGTTTGGCTCTCAACTCTTCGGCCGCCTTTAGGGCAGCCGCATTGCTAGCCCGAGCTTGTTCCTTGGCTTGAGAAAGTTCCGCCCTCAGGGCCTCCACGACAGCAGCACCATCTGCAGTGCACACATATTGCATTAATATTATGCCGCTTTGGCATTTTCCTACACATTATAATAAAAACCAAGCACATACCCTGGGACTCCTCAAGCCGTTTATTCACCAGTGTGATATCGACATCGATGGATCCGATTTGCCTCCTTAGTTCGGCAACTTCAATAGACGGGTCGGCTGCCAGATCCTTGCATACCTGCGCATAGGTACGGTGCAGCCATCAGTATATGATCCCCCGTTTGCCGCCTATTGCGAGCAACTAGAGTCTCAGGGGCTACTTTCTATAGGGAGCACACCTAGTGCGTGCCTCATAACCAAAAAATTGTGCAATTTTTACATACCTCAAAGCCTTTGAGCAGGCTTGTAAATGCCTCATTCAAACCGCTGGTAGCAGATGAAATCCTCATGAGCACCATGCTCATTAAAGAGCAGTGCTCCCCCGAGAGCGCGACTTGCTCCAGACAGCCCGTCAGTAGGTCCGGCCGGACACTGAACTGCGTCGGACCCTTCCCATCGCCCCCCGTAGGTGCCAAACGCTCCGGGCTTAGGGCGGCTGACGTGTTCGCCTCCGACTTCGGCAGATCCAGACTCCTCCATGACAACACCTCTGTGTCGCCCGCTTCATGAGGCGGAGAGCTGGGTGGAGTCTCGCTCTCCATCCTCTCCGGACGAAGGTCCCCCGAAGACGAACTCTAGTGAGAAGAGCTGCTCGCCGGACTACAAAAGACGAAGTCCTGGTTATGGATCTCGGAGTAACACTACACCTTCGAATTGATGAATAACTTACGGCTCGATGGAGGGCTGGCCCGTTGGTGGGCATGACGTGGTGAGGGCGCCTGTCGCGGCAGAGCCCCTTGGTGATGTTTTCTTCCCTTGCTTGGGCGTCTCTGCCTCCAAATCTTCTGAGGCGGCCCTCTTCTTCCCGCGTGGGAAGGAGGCTTCGACCTCCCCTTCCCGACTATCCTCCATAGGAGGGTTAGCAATTTCCCCGGTCTGGATGCGCAGCGCATGAAGTTTAGCTTCACTACCCTTTCCTTCGCCTTTCCCTGAAGGGATTTTGCTAACGCCCGGTCCAGCATCTTTGCAATGGTTGGACCAGGCGGGCCTTCAGGAAGTGGCGCCGGACACCTGATTCTCTTCGCCTTGTCGAGCCATTCCTGGCCGCGGAGGGAGTGTTAGAATAATAATCATGATAAATATAAATGAAGTATCCGGCTTTAAGGTTGCTTACTTGGGCATCTAGGCGATTGCAGCTTAGGCCCGCATCCTCGGTGGTGTCCGGACACTTTGCTTGTGGTCCAAAGAATAATTTACACATTCCTTCGAGCGTCAAGCTGAAGAAGTGCTTAATAGTCCGCGGACCTTCCGGATTAAACTCCCACATACGGAGAGGGCGACATTTGCACGGCAATATCTACCAGACTAGCATTACTTGAATTGTGCTGACAAGATTTATGTCCCTCCTAATAAGCTCCCGGATGCGATTCTGCAGTTTTGGTACATCGCCAGCAGGCCCATAACTCCGTCCCACATCGGTCCAAGACGCCAACTGTGATAGAGGGCCTGAGCGGAACTCGGGGGCAGCTACCCACTTTGTGCCTCTGGGAGTGGTGACATAGAACCATCTCCATTGCCATACGTCGGACACTTCCGAAAAAGAACCCTCTGGCCATGGGGCATCGGTGTTCCTGCTTATTATGGCGCCTCTGCACTCCGCATGTCACCCCTCGATCATCTTCGGCTTCACAGTGAAGGTCTTTAGCCATAAGTCGAAGTGTGGATTGACGTGGAGAAAAGCCTCGCACACGATAATGAAAGACGAGATATGGAGGATGGCGTCTGGAGCCAGATCATGGAAATCCAAGCCATAGTAGAACATAAGCCCCCTCACAAAGGGGTCGAGGGTGAGGCCTAGGCCTCAGAGGAAGTGAGGAGTAAACAAGACGCTCTCATTGGGCTCCGGCATGGGGATGACTTGCCCCGGAGCAGGAAGCCCGTGCTGGATATCGGCAGTCAGGTATCCGACCTCCCTAAGCTTCGCAATATCCTCCTCCTGAATCGAGGAGGCCACCCACCGGCCTGCTGCGTCGGATCCGGACATATTGGAGAATCTGGGGTGTTGGAGCTTAGGCTTTGGGCGATGGAGCTCGAGGTATGAGAAGGAGCAGGAGAGGTGGAGACGAGGCGTAGGCCTCGACCCCTTTTTAAAAGGGATGAATACCAAGAGTCCTCAGCGTGACCGCTTGAGACTTATCTAAAAAGAAACATGGAATTGTACCAACAGTCGTGGTGGGTCGCATATGCCCATATTGATGAAAGATCCCGTATTAAGGACACGATCTCTGCTTTGGCAGGACGTGCCGATGAAACCGCCTCGCAACGCGAGTCGAGGTGGAGCAGGAAACGCTTGTTCATGTTGAACCAGGTCATGATGCAAGGGCATGACGTACGAAGACTGCGAGCAGAACGGATTTATGCTAAGGCTGTGTGAAGATCATCTTGCAAATCTGGACACAACCTACGTGTTCGATAATCACCTTGGAGTATTCGGAGGAGGAACCCGCCTTGCAATGCCAAAGACAAGACTGCGCATTGGACTCATCGTCATTGAAGCCTGGTTCAGGGGCTACTGAGGGAGTCCTGGATAAGGGGGGTATCCGGACAGCCGGACTATATACATCGTTCGGACTATAGAAGCGTCAAGATACAAGACTCAAGACTTCAGCTCGTGTCCGGATGGGACTCTCCTTTGCGTGGAAGACAAGCTTGGCAATCTGGATATTATGTTTCCTTCCTTGTAAACTGACTCCATGTAAACCCTAGCTCTCCGGTGTCTATATAAACCGGAGAGCATGGTCCTTAGAAGGCCGATTACAATTACAATCATACCATCATAGGCTAGCTCTTAGTGTTTAGCCTCTAGGACCTTGTGGTAGATCTACTCTTGTATTCCACATATCTTCAATATTAATCAAGCAGGAAGTAGGGTTTGACCTCCATCGAGAGGGCCTGAACCTGGGTAAACATTGTGTCCCTTGCTTCCTGTTACCATTAGCCTAAGATGCACAGATCGGGACCCCCTAACCGAGATCCGCCGGTTTTGACACCGACAGGCCTCTTGCAGAATCAACTTCCTGATCTCTGGGTTATTAGGCACATAAACGCGGTCCTCAAACCATAGGGTATCGTGCTCATCCTCACGAAATCCCTTAGCTTTTCCTTTGCTCATCTTCTCCTTTATTTCGGCAATTTCCTTGTCAGTCTTCTGGGCTTCTCTGATCTTATCCATCAAAGTAGACTGAATCTCCAATGCTGCTACATAGACTCTCGGAACTATCTCCAAACATAGCTCGCGAAGGTCCTCGGCTAACTCCTTTGGTAGCTCTCCGGTCATGAGGGTGTTGGCATGGCTCTTGCGGCTCAAAGCATCAGCTACTACGTTAGCCTTTCCGGGGTGATAATGCAATCTCATATCATAATCCTTGATGAGCTCGAACCATCTCCTTTGCCTGAGATTCAACTCCTTCTGTGTGAAAATGTACTTCAAACTCTTGTGATCCGTGTACACCTCACAATGGTTTCCGATGAGAAAATGTCTCCATGTCTTCAAAGCATGCACTACGGGTCTACGGCTGCTAACTCCAAATCATGCGTAGGATAATTCAACTCATGAGGCTTAATCTGTCGTGAGGCATATGAAACAACTCTTCCCTCCTGCATCAACACTACTCCAAGTCCTCGACGAGAAGCGTCACAATATACTTCATAATCCTTGCACTGATCTGGCAGAATCAACACTGGTGATGTAACCAAAAGTTTCTTCAACTCCTGGAAACTGGCCTCACATTCCTCTGTCCATTTAAACTTGGTTTCCTTCTTTAACAACTCTGTCATGGGTTTTGCAATCTTCGAGAAATTCTCAATGAACCACCGGTAGTATCTTGTGAGTCCTAGAAAACTCCGGATCTCTCCAACTATTGTTGTTGTTGTTGTTGTTCCCCTGATTCTGATTCTGGACTAGGATCTGCTCAATGCATTCTGCTGCTGGATCAACTAGGTGAGCTCCGGTGGGAAAGCAAATCCATTGTCATGTCTCGGAGGCATCTGAGGGTTTAGAAAAGATGAAAATATAGAATAGAATGAGGTCTATAGGGGAAACACTACCCATATGCACATGAGACAAATTCAATCAATATCACTTCAATCAATCAAACAAGGGTATACAACAGTCTAACTATCGTTACAAAAGTGCTCGGACTATACTATATAAATGGGGAAATACTACTACTGTTATGGTGGTCGACTAGAAAAACTGCTCCGTTGAAGACTCCATGATATCTGCTCCAGCTTCATCAACATAGTCATCATCGCTATCGTCCGGGTCCGAGCCAGTGTCGTCGACAAAGATGTAGTTCTCCGGGAAAGTGTGATCATCGTCTTCTCCTTCAGTTGCAGGAAATCCCATAAATACTTTTAGCCTTTTCTTTAGATCATCATTCTTCTCCACGAGTGTCGCTATTTCCTTCTCATATCCATCGCGTGTAGACTTGAGTTCTTCCTCCAACTCTGTGATCTTGGTCAATGCCTTCTTCAGATCTATCATGCCTGCACACATCTGGTTCTCCTGGCGACGAATGTGATGGTTTAATTCCTAGATGAAAGTTGCAATTGATCTATCCTTCCTGGTGCTGATCATCTCTCATTGCTCATCTCGGCGCCCACAAATCTGGTAGATAGTATCCTTCAGATCCTTGTGGTAAACTTCTCCAATGCATCCCATGGTAATGTGGGCTGCCATGCTCTTTCCTAGACTCCAGGTTGGTGCATCAAAGGAAAACTCTATGGGCTCTGTGACGGGCATGAACATACTTCCTGGAACTTGAACTTGGATCATCCAACGCTCTTCTTCGGGTAAACTGGCGATGTAGGTCCCAGTGAAGCTTGGTACTCCTATGTTCAGGTACTTAGTGACTTCCTTCAAGTGGCGTCCAAAGGGTGTATCTTCATCCGGTTGCGTGAACTTGTTCCTTGCATCAGCCATCCTAAAAGAGTAGAAAAGATGAGGACTCATAATTGAGAAGAGAGAGTAGTGATCTAGGGCTTTTAGCTTAGTGGTCGTGTCCTACCACTACTAGGAAAAGGCATGCTAGTGGCGCACCAGTTTTGCGTACTAATGGCGCACTACTGGTGCGCCACTAGCATCACGTCATTAGAATATTTTAGTAATGGCGCACCACGGGTGCGCCATTAGTATCTGGTATAATAATGGCGCACCACAGGTGCGCCATTAGTATCCCACGGGTGCGCCATTAGTATCTGGTATACTAATGGCGCACCACATGGAAGTGCGCCATTAGTAACAATTTTTTTAATTTTTTTTCGTTTTTTCTTAATCTCAGGTCACTATTTCACATATGAGATATCCAACACATATATATACAACAAGCATCCATATAACAATCATATCCAATGATATATACATACATAGCCAACACATATATACATAGCCAAGACATATATAGCCAACACATCATATATACATACATAGCCAACACATAGTTCCATCGTTACATATTACAAAAGTTTCACATTGTTCATCCAACATCGTTATCCATCAATTCACAAAAGTTTCACATTGATACAAAATAAAAACACAAATGGAAAAGAAGCACTCCATCCATGCAAGCTTTTGTGAATTAAATCAAATCTGCAAAATGATAAACAAGAAGTTAGAAGAAGAAGAAGAAGAAGAAGAGAAGAAGAAGAAGAAGACTAGAAGAATACTAGAAGAAGAAGAACACTAGAAGAATACTAGAAGAAGAATAAGAAGAATAAGAAGAAGACTATAAGCTTATTATGTAAACTTGATCATTTTGTGCTAACATAAGTTATTTTGGAGCTAACCTATAGGAAACTAAGCATATAAGCTCTCTAAGTTAGCATATTAGAGCCAACTTAGGTAAAATGAAGCTAACCTATGTCATTTTGGAAAAGAAGAAGAATAAGAAGAATAAGAAGAAGACTATAAGCTTATTATGTAAACTTGATCATTTTGTGCTAACATAAGTAATTTTGGAGCAAACCTATAGGAAACTAAGCATATTAGAGATAACATAGGTAACTAAGTATATATATATATATCATTTTGGAGATCTGACATACCTGACATAATTCAGTTCTCATTGTTCTTCTCCTTCTCCTTCCTCAGCCTGATGCGCCAAGAGCGGCGAGGCGATGGAGGCAGCGGGATGTAGTCTTCTACCACAATTGGCGTGGTCATGTCGCCTAGCTGTGGGATCACCGACGCCACCATCGGTGCATGGTCATTGTCAGGCAACACCACCATCGCGAGGCCACCTTCAGGCAGGACGGGCACGACCATCGCTAGGTCATCCTCATTCACCACCATCTCTTGCCCATGGTCAGCCACCACCATCTCTTGCCCATGGTCAGCCACCACCATCTCTTGCCCTTGGTCAGCCACCACCAGTGCTAGGTCATCCTCAGCCTGATGCCCATCGTCATCCTGCAGCTCCTCATCCCCACTCTGCTCCTCTTCTCCCCCACTCCAGTTCGGATCATCCTTCTTGTTGTCAGAATCACTGCTACCAGAATCGCTGCTGCTTTCTCTAAAGCCAGAATCGTTGTTGCTTTTGCTACAGCCATAATCGCTGCTGCTTTGGCTGTAGCCAGTGTCGCTGCTACTGCTCCCATTTCCTGTACAAATGCAACAATGACCGTTAACAATAGATGTGATGCAAAGCCAAATGTAGAGGAATAAGAAGAGGCAGAACGTACTGGCATCATCATCGTCAGCGTAGCGCATGCGACACATAGTCGCGTTGAACACCTTCACGATGAGCATGGTGGCGTCGTCTTCGTACCTGAAGAGAAGGAAGTACCGCAGCCGCAGGTCGTAGGCATGGTAGAACTTCTCCCACCCACGATACAAGTACATGTGGCCCTCCTTGATCACCAACTCCACATCCCACAGCCTGCAAAACCCGCTGCCGGCCTATCGCAGCTTCACATTATTGGCGGATCTTCACCCAGCATGTTCATAAAACGGTCAGACAGCCTCTGCAGTTTGGGACAATGAGTGATGTAGCAAACAACAGATATCATAATCAGATGGGTGAAGGGGAGATCTCTCGTTTTATATACCTGTGTCATGGATGATACTGAAGTCCCAAGTATGATACTGAAGAACTTGGAAGGATCCAACTCGTACTGCGGTGTGGCAGAGCGGCGGTGGCTGCTTCCCCCCATCTCTGATAAGCAGCAGAAGAAACCAATTAGTACCCTTACAACATTATCATACAACATTATAGCAGCATAAATTTTGAGCAGAAGATAATCAACATTATAGCAGCTTAATCGGTACAAAAATGCATTTTCGATACTTGTTATATTGTGAACGGAGGGAGTAGAAGTTCTAAACAATAAACTGTTGTGGCACAACACGATGCAGGTTTCTGAAAGGGCTCACCACATAGAAAAGTAAACCCAAAAAGAATGTGCAACAAAACACAAGAGGTGAAAACTCAAGCTTACTGTACCAAGAAATGAATGTCGCTATTATTTACTGGACAATAGTGTCTTGCAGAAAAATAAAATGCTAAGCTTTAAGTCATATATTTGGATTCTTATAAATAACCCCAATAGGCATCAGCAGCTGTAGTGACCTTGCAAAAGGAAAACAATCATGCAGGCCTAAGTATATAAATTTAGTTTTGTGTTTCTATGAACAATGCTTGTAAACCTGAGAAAGCACAACTCACCAGCCTCAATCACATTTACATTTTTGACCTAACAGATCAATGGAAACATCCACTTCTTTCAGTCAAGAATGAATGTTTAATAGTCAGAGCTGAACAATGGAAAACCACATGCAGTCGTCCATCGTTTGAAATTAAGAAAAATATACTCATTCTTAATACGCTAGTTCAGCATCACCATATAGTATGCTCCAGGGCAGCAGAAAAATTACATCGGACTGATTAGGTTTGTTTTCTTCTACTTGAGAAATGGTAGACAAAGGCCACATGTCAGAAAATAAAAGAGGAAAAAATATAATTAAGGACATCTAGATGTCCTTCCATAAGCTATAAAGCACGAAGAACCCCCTTTCAACATAAGTAATGATCGTATAAACCACTCTCTGATTCAAACATATTAATCTTCGACATTGCGCATATTTCAGGATGGCAGTAAGCCAGTACCTCAATAAAAGTTCAATTTGCACATACCATGAGAGTAAATTGAAAATAATAGCAGTACCTCAATGGCTCAAACAGATTGCTAAGACATCAAGACAATGATTAATGACATATGTGCATCACCCTTAAATGTAACCAAATAGTTAGTACAGTACAATATATCAGGTTAAACACTTGTATCGGCAAATGAAATATAGATAATACCAAATCGGCACTTTCCCAAATTTTAAGTCATCTATATCTGCAACCGTCCTTTCCATGAAACCAAGCAAGTGTAGTTTAACTCTGCAACTGCTTCACAAACTAGGAAGATCCAAATCCAAAAACTTGAATGGAAGTCACTACTCAGGTGGTGTGGGGGAGAGATATCGTAGACGGGTAGTACATTGGCAACAGCAACATCACAAATTTCTCCCCAAATTGGGTGAAAAACAAGCACATCACCATCATTACTATGAAACCCATGACATGTCAACACCAGTTACTTCTCCCCTCAGCAGCGGCAGGGCGAGCGCGGGAGCAGTGGGTGGCGAGGGCGCACGCACGCGCGGTCGGACGCGGCCAGTGGACAGCTAACACGCGGTTGGTCGCGTCCAAGGGCGCGACGAGGCGCGCACGGAGCTGTGGCGCGAGACACGGCCCACGGCCGGAGCTTGGGAGGCACGGGGGTGGCGACATACGGTGTCAGGGAGAGAGTAAGATATGGGGGGAACGGGTGGAGGCTCACCCTGAGGAGGCCGTGGACGAGCTCGGCGAGGCCGGGATGCGCCGGTGGTGGAGATCGCCGGCGAGATGCCACGGCCGTGGTGGAGAAACCGGCTCGATCCCGAGCGTACGGTGCCTCCTAGCTCGTTCAGCGGAGGTAGATGA
>NC_041381.1:515610550-515654657 GCF_002162155.2 Triticum dicoccoides | reverse complement strand
CGGAGGGGGGCGACGGGGCGAGGGGAGGGGGGCGACGGGGCAAGGGGAGGGGGGGCGACGGGGCGGCGAGGGGAGGGGGGCGACGGGGCGAGGGGAGGTGGGGCTCGGCACTACTACCAATTTTTTTTATTTTTTTTTCAAAACTACTAATGGCGCACGGCCGGTATGGTGCGCCATTACTATGTCAACTAGTAATGGCGCACTATACAACGGTGCGCCATTAGTAACAATTTTTTTATGTTTTTTTTAAAACTACTAATGGCGCACCACACACCAGGTGCGCCATTAGTAATATATTACTAATGGCGCACCAACACACGGTGCGCCATTAGAATATAGTAATGGCGCACCACATGTCTGGTGCGCTATTAGTGGCCATATCATCTATAGCCCTTTTCCTAGTAGTGTACAGTCAACGTGTGCTCTGATACCATCTTGTAGCGACCAGACCTCAAATAGTCTGATCTCTGTGCATCAGTGTCATCCCTGGATCGGTAATGCTGACACGCACAATACCTGAAGGATTTACAATAGAGTAGCAATCACACACTTATTACATCGAATGTCTCAAAAGAGAACTTATTACAATAAATATGGCTTAAGGCCATCTAATAACGATAACAGTAGAAGGCTTGGAAAGTAAGCGAGTCCATCAACTCCAACGACATCACTGAGTATAGAACCACGACCTAAGGCACCTTACTCATCGTCTGAAAAGTCTGCAACATGAACGTTGCAGCCCGAAAACAGGTTAGCACATGGAATATGCTGGCACGTAACAAATAGAGGGTAATGAACAGAATAATGCTATTCTACATGCATGTATTGCTGGTGGAAAGCTCTATGGTTATAGTTTTGCATAAATCCAATTTTTCCCTACTTCAAAGGAATTAATTTTGTTTAACTATCATGGTGGTTGTTAAACATTGAGAAGGTTACTCCAACTCAATCCCAATTAAACATCATCATTAACCCAACAAAATTATTTAAAGTAACATGATGAGATTCACATGATAATCCAAGTACTAGATACTCAAAACGTCCATAACCGGGGACACGGCTAACCATGATTAGTTTATACACCCTGCAGAGGTTTGCGCACTTTTCCCCGCAAGACTCGATCTCCTCCGCTTGATTTCTCGCACTACATGGTGTTTGAGAAACGGATGACCGAGACACAGTCTTTCGGAAGCATTAACTCTCTACTCTGGGTAGACAATACCAACCTACATCCCCTACATCTGCTAGGCTACCTCTTCAAGAGCTCACGCAACTTAATCAACTATGCTAGAGCCCATAGTAGCTTGCGTCTGCACACGGAAGTTTCTAGCATGAATAATCTCATGATCCCTTTGAGCCTGGGTGGCAGTCCATAAGAGAATCACACGGTACCCCGGGATTTACAAAAATACAGGAAACACTGGGTTCCCCAGGTGCCTCAATCCACCCAGATGTGAATTTAAGTTGCCACCTTAAGTAAACCATTAATTTAACAATCTCACATCTGTCATGGATACACTCACCCAATCCACGTCTACAAGCATAGCATAGCATAGCAATATAAGCAAACGCAGAAGTAACTACCAAAGGTTTGATAATAAAACAAGTAATAGGTTCTACCTCATCTACTTCCGAAAACCCACATATTAATCACATCCTAACCATGCAATTGTTTGAGGATTGATCTAATGCCATAAAACTCGGTAGTAAAGAGGTATGATCAAAGTGTTACTTGCCTTGTTGATGATCCGTGAAACCTAGAGATTCGAAGTAGCATGCAGCGCACTCCGGGTACTCTATCATAAACAAACAAGCATACAATAGGCACTAATCTAATGCACAGATAAACTCAAATAGAAGATCTAACCAGAAAGTTCAACTTAAGAACTCCAGTTTGCAAAAAAACCTCAAATCAAACGAAGCAACGAAAGTCAAACGGCAAAAGAAACAAGCTTCGTTTACTAATCTAGATCTAGGTCAAATTTTATAGTAGCAAAACTTGTTTGAGTTGGTTAAACGGAAAGAAGGTTTCGAAACGAAACTCTAGGCGTTTGAATCGCGTGATTCCGATAAACGAGCCAAAAGTTATACTAAAACAAAAATCAGATCAGAAATCGCGATCCGAAATAATCATGGAAAATCCGAGAAAAAGAAAAAACGGACGAATAGGCTAACGAACGAACGTTTGCCGTCTGCGGCTTGCTGTCTGCGGCTAAATGATGAAAACCGTCCGCTAAAACGAACATACGGACGAACGACCGCTAAATAAACTAAGCCGCAAATAAAAATAAACCGAACCGGATCTAATAAAATAAACAGACCTAGGGTTTCGCGAAAAAAACCGATTGGTTTTTATAAAAAACCGGCGGCTAACTAGGGGTGCGGGTCGGCTCCGGCGGCGGCGGCTACTCCGGCGAGGGGCGGCGGGGCGGCGGCGGTCGGCGGCGGCGGGGCGGCGGCGGCGGCGTCGGGCGGCGGCTAGGGTTTCGGCGGCAGCGGCGGTTTGGACTGGCGGGCGCCGGGGTGGCGGCTTATAAAGCCCCCCGGGCGGAGTCCCGCTCGGGCACGGCCCAAAGGCAGTTTCCTTTCAAAAAACACATTACGCGCAGAAAAACAATTAAAAGAAATACTAAACGGACTCCAAAAATCCCAAAATAAGTTTTCCTCGACTTCTAAAGTAAAGACGGACGAGATGAACATTTATTTGGGGCCTAAATGCAATTTTGAAAAGCGCGCATTTTTCCTAAATTCAAATAAAATAGCCAAAACTCCGAAATAAAATCTTATTTAATTTTTTATTAAATCCTCAATATTTATTTATTTTGGGAAAGTCATTTTATTCCCTCTCTCATATTTTTTTTACATAAATAATTGAATATAAAATAAATAAAATCAAATGATCCTATTTTCAAAATTTGAGAAAACTCAAATATGAAAATAACGAAATCCCCAACTCTCTCTGTGGGTCCATGAGTTGCGTAGAATTTCTTGGATCAAGCCAAAATGCAATAAAATATGATATGCAATGATGATCTAATGTATAACATTCCAAATTGAAAATTGGGATGTTACATCGGATCATGTTATGGTGGTCGGTTTATGAGGAAAGCACAAGGAATATTTTCCTACAAAGGGACCAAGACTAGGACTCCACTTGTAATAGACTAGTCATAATCCTAATAGGACTCCACATGTAACCCGCCCCTCCAACTTATATAAGGAGGGGCAGGGCACCCCTAGAGGAGAGGAATAATGCTGAGGCTAGACACAACTAGAGGAGAGCCGGTTTACGACGACTCCCTCATTTAAACATATAAGGCTGCTAGCCAACTTGCCTCCATGGAGCTCCCTCGATTGGGGCTTCGTCGGCCATCCGATCTGCCCATCTGGCTCGCTGCACCGTTAGATCTTCACTTGAAGTTAAATCATTTTTCACCTCATAGTCATTTTTTGGCCCAATGACGAGTGGGCTTGTATCACGCTTGTATTGGTTGGGTCAACTGCGCCCATGTGTGAGGGGATTTGCCCAATCCACTCCACGCGCGCCCCACCCCACGTCTCTCGCGTCGTGCGTCCCCAGGCCCCTGCCCTGCTGCACAAACCCTAGACTCCCAAGCCCACAACGTCGCACTCCCCCCTCCTCCATCCTCAGCCGCCGCCGCTATTCTGCCTCCCTCCTCTCTGTCCTATGACCACGCTGCTGGGAGGAAGCGGCCGTTCGTGGCTCCATACCTCAGTTGAAGTGCCACGCAAGAGGTCAGGGGCTGCCACCACCATGAACCAGGACAAAGGCGACGCCCGTTGAAGAGCCTCCGGGCATGAAGCCGATGGCGAACATGCCGTCTCTCTGTCAAGAAGCCTCTAGGAGGACCTACCGGCCGGTCCCGTGTCGTCGAGCAAGGGCCGCCGGTTGCGTCGTTGTGTGAGGAGGCACGCCAATGAGCAGTGGGGAGGAGATGAGGACACGCCCCTGACTCCCTATTTCCTTCAAGTCGTACCTTCCCTAAGCCGTCTCTTCTATTAGGGAGCTTCCATATGGGATCTGGACTAGGAAAAGGAGAACCTATGCGGGGATGCGGGGCGATGAGCCGACGACGAGTGTCGGTGAGCTGGCTGGACAAGTGCCGGGCACATGGGCGCGGTTGGGGAGCTGCACACACATCCATCGACGGCGAGCACATCCAACGCCAACACATCGAGGTGAACTTCACCCAATCTGTGTGTGTGTGGTCACGGTGCAGCATCCTAGATGGGAAGGATGGGGGCAGTAGCGGCAGTCAAGCCCACTATGCATGCAAGCACATCTGATGCAGGGAAGAGGAAGGAGGATGTGCGTGGACCTTTCTCTTCCTATTGGTGCTATGAGATTTGTGATAGATGCCTGGATGGCGGGTGGATTCAGGGTTGGATTTTCACTTTACGGGAATACAGAAATTCTTAGGTCAGTAGCAATAGTTCTAATTAATGGTTGCATGCATCCCACTATATGATTGTTAGGTTAATATACTCTAGAGAAAATTTCATTTCTATGTTCTTCAGAGTAGAGGTCTATTCATGTTAAATTTGTCTAGGCCACACATATGGACTTTAGAAGGGACACATATGGTAACATAATATGGCATTGAAACTTAGTTTTGAATAAATTTGTATATGTTTCTGATAGAAGTTCAGTTTAAACACAAAGTATAGTATTGAACGATTTGCATAGCATTGTGACATAAAGGAAGTAGGTAATAGATCCCTGTAACACATATGTGTAGTTTACGGTTAGTCATTAATTGATTTTGGGTTGGAACCTGGATGGACACATGGTGATATATTTACCTGTTATAGTACTCTATTTTCCCCCGTAGAAAATTTGGCCCATGGTTAGTGTATAACGGTTGGAGAGGAATTATGATTTTCTTCATTTGAACAATTCGACGGATGCTCCATTTATAAGTAAGAAGAATTTTATAAATTAGAGAGAGATATGCTCTCATCAATCGCTTACCTCTGAAGGTTGCAAATTCCAGTGCTAGGTTTTAAGGATGAAGCAGATCCAACACAAGGAGCATGTTAGTGTATGTTGATGTGATTGTTCTTCTTGACTCATTTGTGCACCATGTATTTTTCACCATAGCAATTAAATGTGAAGGTGTCGTGCACCATATATTATTCACCACAAACGAATGTGCAGGCAACGGTCATTTGATTAGCGTTATATCCATCTACATGTGCAGATTTCCTTGAAGATCTATTTTATAACTATATTGCCAACGCACTTCTATAGTTTTGATGACCAGTAGTTCTAGGCTTCCAGCTGCTCATATAATTTCCAGTGTCGCTTATGCCCTTATGGGTGGTTGTAGTGTAGTTTTGTTGATCTACATGCATTTTCAGCATTATAGAGTAGAATATAAGAGCATGTATGTTAGTTATTTTGGCACTGCCATCCTTTACATTACATGGTGTTTTGCATGACAAACAGTGAGGGATATCTATAGGTGCAGATTTGCAACTTAAATTACCAGACCTTGGAAACCTACGGTTATTTACTACTCTCTTATATCTTTACCAGATGTGGATGCGTATGCCACAAGCTGTGCCAACTTCAAAGGTCAAAACCCCCTGTCTGGGGCGATTCAGGAGAGGCATTGCTGATTGAGAGGGGAAAGGGGGAGGAGATGATGACCAAATGGCATGGAACAACAATGCTTAAAGCGTACTGGAGGTATTTTTGATTTTGTCAAGTTGTTCTTGCAAAAATCAAAGATTCTTTTTAATATGAATCAAGTGAGTTACGATGATTATCAAGTTGTTGTTCAGTTTTTTATGTTGTTCATGCTAGCAACCTTGCTATTGTACTTGCAGGCTGAGTATGTTGTCTGTGCAATGGTATGAGCTTGGTAAAGGAAGCTCATGGCAGCTACTTCATTATTGGGAGGCCTTTACTTTCTCCTTTTTCACGTCTATACATGGACATACATTCCGTTATGACAGAAAAATGGTGTCTGCATTTACCCAAACAAATTGTGACTGCATTAGCTTCAGTCATCACTGAATTACTAGAGAAAAATGGTGTCTGCAATTACCCAAGAAACTCGGACGTACATTATATTTCTTAGTTTGTGAAAATAAACTATTGCTGCACTTATCACCATCGTCGTTTCATATATGTGTGGATAACTAGATTTGGCAACTTCTCCAATTATATGTGATGAAATTTTTTACCTTCGTCAATGTGCTCCGGCTCCTTCTTAATTAGCTCCTATGTTTCTTGTCTTTTATCTGTACAACTTTTGGCTACACCTTCAGCATTTTTATGTATATAATCCCCGAACATCTTTCCAAAAAATTTCATTTCCCTTGCATGTGCAATTTACTTCGGCAAGGCCAAAGTCAAACACGATAGTGGTAGCCCATTGCTAAATGGGAGAAATTTATCTCTAAGTATGACATCCTTGCAAATTAGATACTCTAATATGCATTTGCGTGGTTGTATTTTGCTGACATATCATGTAATTTCTTGCCAAACGCCCAAACGTAATACCAGGTAATTTGAAATAACTGTGAGGTTGCATGGTTTCATAATATATAAAAAGTAAATTCAAGTTACAGTAGGTGTCTAATTCTGGACTCTAATCACAACTACTCAATATAAACACTTTTACCTATATGCTGCAGAAAGAGGCCAACAAGTTATCTGAGTGCACTGATGATAGTTTTTTCTTTCCAGAATACATTGAATTGTTGTGATAGAAGTGTGGCATCTCATAACCTTCTCCTAGTTAGAGCTTTATATCGTATTCTATATAGTATAATGTTGGTTTCAGAATCATCTTCCCATCCCTCCACGAGTGATTTGGATGGTCAGGAAGTCATCGGTTGCTCTAATGCGGGAGGAAGCAGGTTAGTTGAAATGCCTTGCATTTTTCTGATAACTTTGTATAAGTAAAAGGCATCCAATATCCCACAAATACCCATGTACTAATAGTAGCTTAGTACATATTTTTGAGTGTAGATTTTAGGAACGGAGGGAGTACATAAGTATCTAGAGATTCATTTCCTTTCATTTGAGTGCCTACTTTTGATCATAGAAAAATAAAAATAATAGAAGGTACTCCCTTCATCCCATAATAATATAAGACGTTTTTGCAAGCTATTGTCATGCAAGATTGTATCTTATATTAAGTCATTCTGCATTTATCATTCTAGATTAATATTTATCTTTGTTGTTCTTCTTAGCTAAACCATCCACTAATTGTTTTATCATATTTGTGCAGTTCCAGAACTGGATAGAGAATGTACCTTTCATTCTCTTATAGTCTATTGCTTGGTGTTGGCGCTGCAAGTTTGGTTTTCCTTTAGAATGATAGACAAGGCAGAAGACACATGTGGCTTCTTTAGCAGTACATGTTGTATTTGCATCTTTAACACCATCTCTTTCCACAAATATTGAGATGCTTCAGGGTAAAAAGCACTAAAAGATTATTTTGATTATGATTTCCATCTTTATACAGAATTATACCAGTAGCTGTCCTATAATTAGAGGGTGTTTTTTTCCAGGGACTTATTGACTTAGGGACTTAAAAAAGTTCCTATAAGTCCCATCTAAACCAAACAGGAGGGACTTATAGGGACTTAAAGTGGGCATTTGGGACTTATGAAATAAGACTCTCAAGGAGGGACTTATAGGGACTTATAGTTGTAATATGGTCTTATAGGGACTTATAAGTCCCAGGAACCAAACAGATAGTGACTTTTTAGGGACTTGGGACTTATAAGTTGGGACTAAAAAAGTCTTAGGACTTATGAACCAAACAGGGCCTTACTATCCCGCTTAGGATGACTTACATCTCTTGTCGGGCCTTCCGGCCTTATGTTCCATCATCTTTTTTCTGCCCTACATGGTGAGGAGTTTGGATAGTCATGTTCCAGCAGGGCTCGGACAGCTAATCAATCACACAAGAACTTGAATTGATGGTATATATAGTATAGTATGGTTAATTTTGTCCTGACCTGCCGTGTTTTATTGGTGTGTTGAAATGATTTTTGCGTGGAAATTTCTCTCTTTGGACATTCAGGAGCACATGTTAACTTTAATTTGGCTACACTGAGACTTTGTACTATCAAATTAAAATGTGTATGTACATTTCATTTTAGACAAGGCATTATTTTTTATTAAGGGGGTTAAATTTGTTGTCATAGGTGCTTGCCCACAACTAAACCAACTAAATCATGTTTTTTTTTTCATCGCTAACATGGATTCGGGGGGCCTCTATTCCATTTGGCGCGACGGGTCAAAATTCTTACCGTGCGTACTTTCAAACAGAAGATCATTGAAAAAACCATATATTTTCAACACGATGTGGTTTTGAATGAGACTCCACCCTACCAAAATAAAATGTGCATGTATATCTTATTGTAGACAACATACCTATATTTTCTTTATTAAAAGGGGTTAAAAAATCAACTAAACCATGGATTTATTTTCATCGCTAACATGGAATGAGCAGGTCTCTGCGCCATTTGGCGCAACGAGTCAACTAGTAAGCATAATGAGACCTAGCCACAAACAGCATGTAGGGTTGTTACTGGATGATGTTTCCCGGGGCCCGAAGCTGTCTAAATCCTTGTCTTTCGTTGCGTCTCTCGATTCCGCCCAACCCCTCTCAAGCTACCACATAGATGTGGTGGCCTCACGACTAAGTCCTCATGCTAGGACATCTGCCATGACAATTCCACGACAACTCCAGTAGCCCCCATGGACCGCTTTAGCAATACCCATTCAAACCGGGACTTCATAAAATAATAATTCAATTTCACTTGTGTAGCCCTCAAGGGCCGGTTTATCTCTTCAAGATGAACCGGGTCTTCAAGATAACATGAGCAAATAGGCATTAGCCCCCAAGTGCCAAGATTAATACTTGTATTGAACTTTGCGACTTTGCCATATTGTTGATAAGAAACGATAGGCATTAGCCCCCAAGTGCCAAGAGTATAACTCGTTATGTGCTTGGGACTTAAAATTTATCCTGTCAACTCATAAAATAACTCTTGCAGGCTGAGTTGGACAAAAAAGAATCCCAAATCGTCGACCTTGAGGAAAATATCAAGACCCATCAAGCAGAAACTTCCAAGGCGAAGGAGGAGCTGACTGGCGCTTTAGCAGCCATGGAAAAATTGAAGGAAGACTTTAAGAATGAGCGTCTAGGCTGGGATGCAGAAAAAATAACTTTGCTGAAGAAAGCTGAAGATGCTGACACGGCCCTTAAACCGGTGGCAGAAGAGTTAACCAGTTTGAAACAACAAATAAATGCTACGACTGCTGCTGTCTTTGGTAAGTAACTTCTCCACAACCTTCGAAATTTCACTATTTCATAAATCATCGGTTTACCGATGCCTATGATGATGTAGGATCTTGCATCACACATCTGGGCTCTGATATGCAGAAGAAGTTGAAGGCTGCCTCTACACTGATAGAACAACTATATACCGGTGCACAACGGGTCATCTGCATAGCTTCTTACAATAAACTGCCACCAACTTTGATCAAGGATACTTTAGAGAGGCTGTCCATGATGCCCGCCCGGCTTGAAGAGCTAAAACGATCAGCAGCAAGGGCCGGTGCTCTTACTCCATTGACCCATGCTAAAGCATGGATCTCTGATCTTGATCCGGCTGACATAGGGGATGGCTATCCAAGCATCAAGGAGGACGGATCAGAATTTGATAATGAAGATCTTCGGGCTTTGACGAGGGAGATGCGCTCGTCGGCTAGTAAGTTGACCGAAGAGACTGATCTATCATTTCATCAATCGATTTATGATGCTCACAACAAGAGGGTCAATACGCCGAGCTACAAAACTCCCACTCTTATTCCGCCAATTCGTAAGCAAACTTATGCCCCTGAAGTCGACCCCTCCAATCTTACAAGCGATGAAGCTGTGTTCAGAGCCTTAACTGGGATCGATTGGTCAACCACTGACTTCCAGCCACTGGATAGAGAGGAGGAGGATGATCCGCAACCATCAAGCCAGCCCGCCATTGATGCATAAACCGGAGGCCGGTTGAACTTCTTCGTTTTACAGGACTTATTCTTTTGGTCCTGAAAATGCCGTGTAATAGGCTAGTTGAAACCTCTTGGATCTGATGTGCCATCGTGCACATTGCATGACACTGTTAATCCGCCATACTATGATAATGCTATATTTGCTCATGATACTTTGTTTGTTGTAGAATCTGTTCCTGCATATAACAGATAAATTGCAACTTGGCGGTTTGCCGCTAGACGGGTTATCATGCCCAACAACATAGTTCGTAACTGATGTCAGACTAAAAATAACAATATACAACATACCTGTGATATGTGTCCGTTCCTGATTTATCAAGCTAGTGTAATAAGCATATTTCTGGTTTAATACCAAGCCGGGTTAATAAACACCGGATTACCTTCCTTTCATACTGGTGACTTATAGTCAGAAACCAGGCCTGGTTAATAAACACCGGATTATCGCCATATATGCAACTCATGAAGCTTTATAAGCTTTACTTGGTTTTCAACCATGTAATTTTTTGTGTCATAGGAGAAAAAAGTGCAAAAGGACACTCAAAGCAAAATCAACAGAAAAAATCCAAGGCTTTCATAGGCCGCCGAGCCAAAATATCTTCTTCAATGAAACTAGTATGAACCACTGGAAGGTACGCGCTTTCCGTGAGCCGGCACTCACACTACCACTTTGACATTTTAACCCGGATAAGTTTGGTTCTTATTTAAAGATAGACTTATCAGGAGTACGCAGGGTCAGAGTACATCAAGCATCACAGGCCAAATTATCCAAGTTTCAATGAAGGCGGCTGTAACAGCCTGAGCTTCTCCTTGCTATCCGTAAACTGTGCCCTCTCATGACAAAACGACATTTTAACCTTAACAAGTTCAGGGTCTTTGCTAGAAAAAGATTGACTGTTAAGAGTTAGCTGGGTCAATCAGGATTACCTGATGGAGAAGCTTCCAGAATACAGGAAGGATAACCCGGGGTTTTAGGTGAATACACCTAGCTTCCAAGCCTGGCTTTATGGCCGACTACAAGGGTTATAGCCACTTTTGTTCTTTAGAAAAGAAAGAGCCCCCAAGTAATATTTTGAGCTGTTCTCAAGGGGTTGCAAGCCCCCAAGTTTTTTTTGTGGCCAGTAAGCCAGATCAAAGGGTAATGATAACCTTACCTTATAAAGCTGAAAACCCAAAAACTCATTGAGGAGAAAAACGACAGAGGCCCTGCTTTAGCAGGCATGCTGGTTTATTATATTGATCATAATATATACATTGTGAAAATATGTACATCAGAAGATCCTATGGCTCAGGTGTAATAAGGCCGAAGATGAGCAATATTCGACGGCCGGCGGGTCTCCTCCTCCGATTTGCGTGAGTCTTTGTGCTCTCGAACATCGGTAAGGTAATATGACCCATTGTTCAAATTCTTGTTGACCACAAAGGGTCCTTCCCAAGGTGGGGATAAGCCGGAGCACTAAGTCGCCTACTTGGAAAGCTCTGGTTTTAACCCGGCGGCTGTGATAACGCCACAAATCTTGCTGATAAATCGCCGACGAGCCGCCGCTCTATCCCATTTTTCATCTAATAGGTCCAATGCGTCTTGGCGTGCTTGTTCGTTGTCCGTTTCAACATAAGCTGCCACTCGAGGCGAGTCATGGCGAATATCACTGGGGAGCACTGCTTCTGCCCCATAAACCATGAAGAAATGTTTATAACCCGTAGATCGATTGGGGGTGGTTTTAATGCTCCACAATACGGAAGGCAACTCTTCCACCCAACAACCCGACGTCCTCTGCAAAGGAACCATAAGCCGGGGATTGATGCCCTTCAGGATTTCTTGATTAGCTCTCTCCACTTGACCATTAGATTGGGGGTGAGCCACTAATGATACATCAAGCCGGATGTGCTCACGTTGACAAAATTCCTCCATAGCACCCTTGGAAAGGTTCGTGCCATTATCTGTTATGATGTTCTGTGGAAAGCCAAAGCAGAAAATCACCTTCTTCATGAATTGAACCAACGTAGCTGCATCACACTTGCTGAATGGCTCCGCCTCTATCCATTTAGTGAACTTATCAACTGCCACCAAAAGGTGGGTCATCTTATCCTTGGATCTCTTAAAAGGCCCTACCATATCAAGCCCCCAAGTTGCAAACGGCCAAGTGATTGGAATCATCCTCAACTCCTGAGCCAGAACATGGGCTCGATGTGAAAACTTTTGACAACCATCACATTTCCTGACCAAGTCCTCAACATCATCATGAGCCGTTAGCCAAAAGAAACCGTGTCGGAAAGCCTTAGCCACAAGGGATTTTGAACCGACGTGATCACAACAATCCCCTTTGTGGATTTCACGCAGAATCTCACAACCTTCTTCAGGAGAAACATAGCACTAAAATGCCCCCGAGACACTGCAGTGATGTAACTTGCCGTTAACAATAGTCATGGCCTTGGACCGCCGGACTATTTGCCTGGCCAAAATTTCATCCTGTGGTAACTCGCACCTGGTCATATATGCCAAATATGGCACTGTCCAATCAGGGGTAACATGAAGAATCGCCACCAACTGACCCTCCGGGTCAGGAACAGCCAGATCCTCCTCTATAGGCAACTTGACTGACGAGTTATGCAAAATGTCAAGAAAGACATTGGGCGACACCGGTTTACGCTGAGACCCCAGCCGGCTTAAAGCGTCCGCCGCTTAATTTTTGCATCGATCAATGTGCTCAACCTAGTAACCCTTGATGTGACCAGCAATAACATCCACCTCACGTCGATAAGACGCCATGAGTGGATCCTTAGAATCCCAAGTACCAAGGACTTGCTAAGACACCAAATCAGATTCGCCAAAGCATCGTACCCGGCCTAAGTTCATTTCCTTATCCACCCGAAGACCGTGGAGTAAGGCCTCATACTCAGCTGCATTGTTATTGCAAGGAAACATTAAGCGGAG
This sequence comes from Triticum dicoccoides, assembly GCF_002162155.2. Taxonomy (NCBI): domain Eukaryota; kingdom Viridiplantae; phylum Streptophyta; class Magnoliopsida; order Poales; family Poaceae; genus Triticum; species Triticum dicoccoides. Next base: position 515,641,671 of record NC_041381.1, on the reverse strand, counting down.
AACATAACAAAATGTGTCACCTCGAGGGGAAGTAAGAACAACTCCAGCCCCCGAGCCCTCCAACTGCCTGAACCCGTCGAAGTGAGGAGTCCAGTATGTGTTATCCGGTTTATCCTCCGGTGCCTGCAACTCTGTCTAGTCATTAATGAAGTCCACCAGCGCTTGGGACTTGATAGCCGTTCGAGGCATATATTTTAACCCATGAGGTCCGAGCTCAATAGCCCACTTAGCAACTCGGCTAGCTGCCTCCATGTTTTGGATGATATCTCCCAAAGGAGGAGAACTGACCACCGTGATGGGATGGCCGTGAAAGTATTGGTTAAGCTTCCGGCTTGCCATAAAAACCCCATACACAAGCTTCTGCCAATGTGGATATCTCTGCTTCGACTCAATGAGCACCTCACTGATATAATGAACCGGTCATTGAACTGGATACTCCTTACCTACCTCCTTGCGCTCCACCACAATAGCCACACTGACAGCCCGGGCATTAGTAGCCACATATAACATCAATGGTTCTTTATCAATGAGGGCAGCAAGGACGGGTGGCTCGGCTAACTGCTTCTTCAAGTCCTCCAATGCCGCATCAGCAGCATCACTCTAGACAAAGTTGTCTGTCTTTTTCATCATCTGGTATAAAGGGATAGCTTTCTCTCCCAACCGGCTGATAAACCGGCTCAGCGCCGCGATACGACCCGCCACACATTGTACATCGTTGATACACGCCGGTTTAGCTAGAGAAGTGATGGCCTTGATCTTCTCCGGATTAGCTTCAATGCCCCTGTTAGACACCAAAAACCCCAAGAGTTTGCCTGCCGGTACATCGAAGACGCACTTGGCCGGGTTAGGCATCATTTTATAAACCCGGGGGTTATCAAAGGTTTCCTTCAAATCATCTATCAATGTCTCCTTCTTCCTGGACTTCACCACAATGTCGTCCACATAAGCATGAACATTGCACCCACTCTGCTTGTGAAGGCAATTCTGCACGCATCGCTGATAAGTCGCCTGGGCACTGTTGAGCCCGAAAGGTAGACACATAACAGAAGGCTCCAAAGGGAGTTATAAAAGTTGTTTTCTTCTGGTGCTTAACTGCCATCTTGATCTGATGATAACCAGAATAAGCATCCAAAAAACTCAAGCGCTCACAACCCGCCGTAGCATCAATAATCTGATCAATACGAGGGAGAGCAAAGGGATCAGCTGGACATGCCTTGTTCAGATCCGTGTAATCCACACACATGTGCCAAGTGCCATTCCTCTTAAGCACTGGCACCGGGTTAGCCAGCCACTCAGGATGAAAAACCTCAACGATAAACCCATCCGCAAAAAGCCAGGCTACCTACTCACCAATGGCCTTGCACCTTTCTTCATTGAAGCGGCGAAGAAACTGCTTGACCGGTTTAAACTTGGGATCAATATTGAGAGTGTTCTCAATGAGTTCTCTCGGTACACCCGGCATGTCAGAAGGTTTCCATGCAAAGATGTCCCGGTTCTCACGGATGAACTCGATGAACGTGCTTTCCTATTTCGGATCCAGATTAGCACTGATGTTGAACTGCTTGGATGAATCGCCAGGAACAAAATTAACCAATTTAGTCTCATCAGTCAATTTAAACTTCAAGGCCGGATCATGCTCTGTAGTTGGCTTTTTCAATGATGTCATATCCGCCGGATCAACATTGTCCTTATAAAATTTTAACTCCTCGGTTGCGTAAACTGACTCGACATAAGCTGCATCACCCTCTTCACACTCCAAAGCTATCTTCCGGCTCCCATCTACTGTGATGGTCCCATGGTGACCCGGCATCTTGAGATGCAGATAAACATAACAGGGTCGGGCCATGAACTTAGCATAAACCGGCCATCCAAACAGAGCATGACAAGGGCTCTTAATCTTCACCACTTCAAAGGTTAAGGTCTCTGACCTGGAATCATGATCATCTCCAAATGCGACCTCCAGAGCTATCTTACCGACTGAGTATGCCGATTTACCAGGTACCACACTATGAAAAACAGTGTTTGATGGTTTAAGGTTTTTATCTGTCAGCCCCATGCGACAGAAGGTCTCATAATAGAGTATATTGATGCTGCTCCCTCCATCCATGAATACCTTTGTGAACTTATACCCTCCAACCTGAGGTGCCACCACCAATGCCAGGTGACCCAGATTATCAACTCGTGGTGGGTGATCCTCTCGGCTCCACACGATGGGTTGTTCAGACCAACACAAATAACGTGGGACTGCCGGTTCCACCGAATTTACTGCCCTCTTATGAAGCTTCTGGTCACGCTTGCATAAGCTAGTGGTGAAGACATGATACTGCCCACTGTTCAACTGCTTCGGGTGGCTCTGATAACCTGACTGTTGCTGATTTCCCTGATTATTCTGTTGGTTGTAACCACCCTGGTTGTTTTGATTGCCCGAATTACCTTAGAATCCCGAGCTTGAACCGCCTCCACCAATACCCGGTCCGTGGAAACCGGATCCTGAACCGCCGCCCGATCCTTGACCATCTTGGTAAAAATTCGAATTCTTGAACTCCTTCATGATGAGGCAATCTTTTGAGAGGTGTCCGGACGGCCTTTCCTTTGTCCCGTGTCTTGGGCAGGGCTAGTTTAATAGATGCCCAAGATTGATGCCTGACGATCCGGTCTGTGGGGGCGGTTTACCCTTACGATGCTGATTATTATTATGTGTATTGGTGTTAGCTATGAAGTCAGAATTATTCTTAGCATTGTGCTTACCATTGCCTCCTTGGTTTGCCGGATTAAGTTGCTGCCCCTTGGTGTTGTTGCTCCTCTTTCCCTTCCCCGGCTTTTCATCGTTAGACTCGGGGTCCTTGGTACCATCAGAGTCAGCGTACTTAACCAAGGCTGCCATGAGTGTCCTGATGTCATTACAATGACGTTTAAGCCGCCCCAGTTTCAGCTTCAGAGGCTTGAAACAACAATTGCCTTCTAACATCAAGAACATTGAATCGGCATTGATACGAATCCGACGAGTGCAGAATCTTTGAGACCCGGCGCACCCAATGAGTCGTCGATTCACCTTCTTCTTGGACACAGGCGGCTAGGTCCACAATTGACACGGGCTTCTTGCATGTGTCTTTAAAATTATGGATAAACTGGTTCTTTAACTCGGCCCATGATCCGATGGAGTTAGTTGGGAGCCCTTTTAACGAAGTCCGGGTCGTCCCTTCCATCATCAGGGGAAATACTTAGCACACACAGCTTCACTAACATCCAGCAATTACATGGCCATCTCTTAACTCTCAATCCACTCCTTAGGAGAGAAATCGGCTGTATAGTTAGGCACCTTGCGAGGACCCTTGAAATCCTTGGGCAAGCCCTCATTGCGCAAGGCCGACACTAAACACAGCACACCCAAGTTTCTAAAGTTCACACTTGTTTCCACTGAAGTTGTTGCACGAACCGGAGTAGGCTGACGCGCTGCATACTGCACAGCTACCTCGGCTTCTCGACGCACTCTGCCCTGGTCCACCATGTTCTGAGCATCAGCTCTCCCTCCTAGCCGGTTAGGCCCACAGGGCGGATTATTGTTCCGTCCACTACTTGACACGTCCAGCTCTTCAATATGCCTGCTGTAACTCCGGCTCGGGCGAGGGGCAGAATGAATCATGTCTCGACTATACAAGTAAGCCTGCCGCTGAACCATTGCTGTTTGAAGGAGATCTCTGGCCCGCGGTGTCTCAACCGCTGCCGGAGAGTCGCCTTCCATTGGAATAGCTGGCAGTCGCGACGCCGCAGCGATCATGTTATCCAAAGGGGTAGAAAGATGACCCGGTGGTGCTGGCACGTATTAAGGCGGGTCATGGTTCTGTAGAGGCGGGTCCGTCGTCCGTGGCTGATCTGGTGCTCCTGTCCCAGGTGCTTCAACCTGATTTACCGCTGTCGGGTTACTAGTTCCCGCTCCTGGCGTGTTAAAGAGATTCCTTGCTTCATAAACCGGTGGTAGATGAGACCGATGCCTCCTCCTCATCACGTCATTTGAAGCGTTCTGATCCAGCATGAGCCTGTAAGATTCCGCATGAATCCACTGTGCCTGAGCATCCAAAGCGGCCCGCTCCGTAGCCATCCTAGTTTCCTCAGCAGCCATGTCCTCCTTGGCCTGAGTTTCTGATCTCGCAGCTTCATGACCTTCGCGTTACGCTGATCCCGATTATTCGGGTTAATCTCTGTGGTCAACAAAGTATTCAAGGCGTCCAATAAACCGGACAGGACTTGAGCCGGCACGCAGTACCTCCTACCCCAACTGCGATCCGGAAATCATTGCCGCTGCAGCTGAGGAGTGCTGCGTGGGCTGCGTACTGGACATTAAGATTGCAACCTGGTTTGGCAGTTCAAGGGGGTCTAGAATACTGTCGCCATCGGAACAGCCCCCGAACCGGCCATCTCGCAGTTGGTACGACCGTCTCACCGTTGGATACCGGTTCAGATCCTGCACCATTGATGAGTCCTATGAACGCACGCTTCATGGTGGGCTGAACCTGGGCGGGGCTTGCACACCGAGCCATCTCGATGAGGTCGGCGCAGATGTCCGGCTCAGGGCCCGGTTCGCTGATCTTGCCAATGAAGACATGAATTCCTCTGAAGGGGACCCGGTACCCGTACTCGATTGAGCTGACGTCGGGGCCCCAGCCTGCGTCGTCGATGTAGAGCTTGCTGCGATGACTCTTGGTCATCTGGCCCACTGCGTATCCCATGAGTCCTTCGAAATTTCCCTCTCAGAACATGAAACCATCATGCGATAGCCCCATGGTGGGCACCAACTGTCGTGGAATTTTCATGTCAGATGTCCTAGTGTGAGGACTTAGTCGTGGAGCCACAGCGACGAGATTAGCTTAAAGGGGTTAAACCAGACAAAGGACACGGGGAGTTTATATTGGTTCGGCCCCTTGCAGTGAAGGTAAAAGCCTACGATCCAGTTGAGGTGGAATTGCTAGGGTTTCGATAACCAGGGAGCGAATACGCGTAACCTGGCTCTCGAGTTGTTGTTTCTTGTCCCTAAACTGCCGCCGGGTCGTCCCTTTATATACTATGGTTGATGCCCATCGGTCTACAGAATCCCGAGGCCGGTTCATAAACGTGTCCGGCTCGGTATCTACTCTTTCCTACCTTACATTACGAGTTACACGCCTATGGTGGTCTATGTCTATGCGCCCTAACCCGCCTCTGGGATTTGGGCTCCCTTGTTATGTTTCCTTCATAAGTCACCATCTTCTATAACTTCATGGGCTTCAATATTGGCAACCTCTCTGAGGATAAACCGGCCCCTCCTGGGCGGTTTATACCCACCAGTTATATCCCCAACACAGCAGGTGCAATATCATGCATAATTTCTTTGTATAAGGAATGTGGTATTGCACTTGCACTAGCACCCATATCACATAAGCCATGATAACAATGATCTCCAATTTTAACAGAAATAACAGGCATGCCAACAACAGGTCTATGTTTATTCTTAGCATCAGGTCTAGCAATTCTAGCAGCTTCATCACAGAAGTAAATAACATGCACATCAATATTATCAGCCAAGAGATCTTTAACCATAGCAATACTAGGTTCAACTTTAATTTGCTCAGGTGGTGTAGGTGTTCTAGTGTTACTCTTACGAACCACAGTTGAAGCTTTAGCATGATTCTTTATCCTAACAGGGAAAGGTGGTTTCTCAATATAGTAGTAGGAACAACAGGATCATTATAAGTGATAGTCTTTTCTTCAACTTTATTAGGTGCAACTACTTTTACATCAGTGGGAGGATTATATTTAAACCACTTCTCCTTAGGGAGGTCAACATGAGTAGAAAATGATTCACAGAAAGAAGCTACTATCTCAGAGTCAAGTCCATATTTAGTGCTAAATTCACGAAAAGCATCGGTATCCATAAAAGATTTAACACAATCAAAATTAGGTGTCATACCTGACTCCTTACCTTCATCGAGATCCCAATCTTAAGAGTTGCGTTTAATTCTTTCCAATAAATCCCATCTGAATTCAATAGTCTTCATCATAAAAGAACCAGTACAAGAAGTATCGAGCATGGAGTGATTGTTGAGAGAAAGCCGAGCATAAATTTTTTGAATAATCATTTCTTTTGAGATCTCATGATTGGGGTATGAATACAACATTGACTTATGCCTCCCCCAAGCTTGAGCGATACTTTCTCCTTCGTGAGGCCAAAAATTATATATATAATTACGATCATGATAAACAAGATGCATAGTGTCGTGGAATTAACACGTCAGATGTCCTAGTGAGAGGACTTAGTCGTGGAGCCATCGCAACAAGATTAGAAAAAAGGGGTTAAACCAGACAAAGGACACTAGGAGTTTATACTGGTTCGGCCCCTTGCGGTGAAGGTAAAAGCCTATGATCCAGTTGTGGTGGAATTGATGGGTCTCGATGAGAAGGGAGTGAATCCGCTTTACCTATCTCTCGAGTTGTTGTTTCTTGTCCCTGAACCGCCACCGGGTCGTCCGTTCATATACATATGTTGACGCCCGGCCGGTCTACAAAATCCCGAGGCCGGCTTCGTACAAGAGTCCGGCTCGGTTTCTTCCTTTCCCTAACTTACAATACACGTTACACATCTCAAGTCAGTTTACATACATGGGCCCTAATCCGCCATTGGGATCTAGGCCTTTAAGCTTCTGTAGTAAAGCGCCATAATCTTCGTCTTCATGGGCTTCTATACAAATGACTCCTTATGAGTATAATCCGGCCCCTCCTGGGCGGTTTACACTTTGTAGTTATATTCCCAACACATAGGATAAAACTTCTGGTGAAATTCCAATTTCAATTGGTTGTAGTTCCATGATCCCATATCATCACATAGCCTATACCATATCAATGCCTCTCCCTTCAAATATAAAGGGAAGACCTTCTTCTTGATAACATCATCAGGCATACCTGCAAGCTTAAATAATGCACAAACTTCATCCACATAGATTAGGTGTAAATTGGGATGCAATGTTCCATCTACTGTAAAGGGATTAGCTAGCAGTTTCTATATCATACCCGAAGTAATTTCAAAGTAAACATTTTCAGTAGGTTCAGTTGGTTGAGGAGCAACTCTTTGCTCTAGTAATCGGGGTGAAGATAGCCCGAACAAGCCCCTCAAAGGATTATGTTCCATAGTAACAAGTGATAGTAAATTTCAGCACACTATATAAATTTTTCCTTACCAAGTTCCACTCACCAAAGGCGCTTCACTCCCCGACAACGGTGCCAGACAAGAGTCTTGATGACCTACAAGTGTAGGGGATCTATCATAGTCCTTTCGATAAGTAAGAGTGTCGAACCCAACAAGGAGCAGAAAGAAATGACAAGCGGTTTTCAGTAAGGTATTCTCTGCAAGCACTAAAATTATCGGTAACAGATAGTTTTGTGATAAGGTAATTTGTAACGGGTAACAAGCAATAAAAGGGAATAAGGTGCAGCAAGGTGGCCCAATCCTTTTTGTAGCAAAGGACAAGCCTGGACAAATTCTTATATGGAGAAAAGCGCTCCCGAGGACACATGGGAATTATCGTCTAGCTAATTTTCATCACGCTCATATGATTCGCGTTCGTTACGTTGATAATTTGATTTGTGGGTGGACCGGTGCTTTTGTAGTGTGCCCTTTCTTGGACAAGCATCCCACTTATGATTAACCCCTATTGCAAGCATCCGAAACTACAAAAGAATTATTAAGGTAAACCTAACCATAGCATGAAATATGTGGATCCAAATCAGCCCCTTATGAAGCAACGCATAAACTAGGGTTTAAGCTTCTGTCACTCTAGCAACCCATCATCTACTTATTACTTCCCAATGCCTTCCTCTAGGGCCAAACAATGGTGAAGTGTCATGTAGTCGATGTTCACATAACACCACTAGAGGAGAGACAACATACATCTCATCAAAATATCGAACGAACAAATTCAGATGACTACTTATAGCAAGACTTCTCCCATGTCCTCAGGAACATATGTAACTACTCACAAATCATATTCATGTTCATAATCATAGGGGTATTAATATGCATTAAGGATCTGAACAAATGATCTTCCATCGAATAAACCAACTAGCATCAACTACAAGGAGTAATTAACACTACTAGCAACCCATAGGTACAAATCTGAGGTTTTGGGACAAAGACTGGATACAAGAGATGAATTACGGTTTGAGAGGAGATGGTTCTGGTGAAGATGTTGATGGAGATTAACCCCCTCCCGATGAGAGGATCGATGATGATGATTTCCCCCTCCTGGAGGGAAGTTTCCCCGGTAGAACAGCTCCGCCGGAGCCCTAGATTGGTTCCGCCAAGGTTCCGCCTCGTGGCGGTGGAGATTCGTCCCGAAAGCTTGCTTATGATTTTTTTTCCAGGGTAAAAGACTTCATATAGCAGAAGATGGTCATCGGAGGGCTGCCAGGGGGGCCACGAGGTAGGGGGCGCGCCCAGGGGGATAGGGCGTGCCCCCCACCCTCGTGGATGGTGGGTGGCACCCCTCTGGTATTTCTTTCGCTCAGTATTTTTTTATTAAACCCAAAAATGACTTTCATGAAGTTCCAGGACTTTTGGAGTTGTGTATAATAGGTCTCTAATATTTGCTCCTTTTCCATCCCAGAATCCCAGCTGCCGGCATTCTCCCTCTTCATGTAAACCTTGTAAAATAAGAGAGAATATGCATAAGTATTGTGACATAACGTGTAATAACAGCCCATAATGCAATAAATATCGATATAAAAGCATGATGCAAAATAGACGTATCATTCAACACAGATTGCAACAAGGAAATACAATCTATTAAAGAACAATTATCATAATTAAATTCCTTGAAATCCAAAATAGTGGGTTCATTGCTATGTAAAGTTTTGACCTCTCCAATCCCCGTTTTACCAAAAAAAATTATCAAGATCTAAAAACTCCGAATCATGGGGACGCCTTTTAACTAAAGTTGACTCATCTCCAGTCCCATAATTATCAAGATTCATGATGCAAAACAAAGATTAAATAGGGGACACATCAATCACTTTTAGATCTTCATCATTATTTCCCTCTAACCCTTCTAGTTTGGCGGCCATCTTATTAACTAAGGTGGCCTGCTTATCAGAAATTTGGGCTATTGATTTTTTAATACGAGCAAACTGAGAATTCAAACCATAAAATTCCTTAAACATATCATCAAGCTCTTTATTCATGTATTCCATAAAGCTTTTTTGTTCTTTAAGCTCGTTTCTAAAGAAATTATTATTCTCAAATTGTGAAGTCATAAAGCTTCTAACGTTGTTTTTGATTTTTTCCAACCTTCTAAGGTGAGGATCAACGTTTTTAGGCAAGGCCATCAAGACAAATAGGCACACAAGGAGGAAGCGAAAAAGAGGCGAACGGAAAAGAGAGGGAGAATAAAATGGGAAGAGTGAAATGGGGGAGAGGAAAACAAGAGGCAAATGGCAAATAATGTAATGCGAGGGAGAAGAGTTTGTGATGGGTACTTGGTGTGTCTTGACTTGTGCGAAGACCTCCCCGGCAACGGCGCCAGAAATCCTTCTTTCTACCTCTTGAGCACTGTGTTGGTTTTCCCTGGAGGAGGAAAGGGTAATGCAGCAAAGTAGAGTAAGTATTTCCCTCAGTTTTTGAGAACCAAGCTATCAATCCAGTAGGAGGCTACAGGCAAGTCCCTCATACCTACACAAACAAAAAAGAACCTCGCAACCAACACGATAAAGGGGTTGTCAATCCCTTCACGACCACTTGCGAAAGTGAGATCTGATAGAGATAATAAGATAAGATAAATATTTTTGGTATTTTTATGATATAGATTGGAAAGTAAAGATTGCAAAATAAAGTAGATGAGAAACTTATATGATGGTAAATAGACCTGGGGGCCGTAGGTTTCACTAGTGGCTTCTCTGAAGATAGCTTAAGTATTACGGTGGTGAACAAATTACTGTCGAGCAATTGATAGAAAAGTGCATAGTTATGAGAATATCTAGGCATGATCATGTATATAGGCATCATGTCCGTGACGAGTAGATCAAAATGATTCTGCATTTACTACTATTACTCCACACATCGACCGCTATCCAGCATGCATCTAGAGTATTAAGTTCATAAGAACAGAGTAATGCATTAGGCAAGATGACATGATGTAGAGGGATCAACTCAAGCAATATGATATAAACCCCATTTGTTTATCCTCGATGGCAACAATACAATACGTGCCTTGCTGCCCCTGCTGTCACCTGAACCCAAAGCTAAGCACTTCTCCCATTGCAAGAAAGATCAATCTAGTAGGCCAAACCAAACTGATAATTCGAAGAGACTTGCAAAGATAACCAATCATACATAAATAATTCAGAGGAGATTCAAATATTTCTCATAGATAAACTTGATCATAAACCCACAATTCATCAGATCTCGACAAACACACCGTAAAAAGAGTTACATCGAATAGATCTCCAAGAAGATCGAGGAGAACTTTGTATTGAGATTCAGAGAGATAAGAAGCCATCTAGCTAATAACTATGGACCCGAAGGTCTATGGTAAACTACTCACAACTCATCAAAGAGGCTTTGGAGTGGATGTAGAAGCCCTCCGTGATCGATTCGCCCTCCGGTGGGGCACCGGAAAAGGCTCCAAGATGGGATCTCATGGGTACAGAATGTTGCAGCGGTGGAAATAGGGTTTCGTGGTGCTCCTGGATGTTTTCAGGGTACGTAAGTATAGATAGGCGAAGGAAGTCGGTCAGGGGAGCCACGAGGGGCCCACGAGGATGGGGGCGCGCCCACCCCCTAGGGCGTGCCCTCCTGCCTCGTGGCTTCCTCGCCTGCTTCTTGACGTCCACTCTAAGTCTCCTGGATTGCGTTTGTTCCATAAATATCCCTCCCAAAGGTTTCAATCCGTTTGGACTCCATTTGATATTCCTTTTATGCGAAACACTCAAATAGGCAAAAAACAACAATTTGGGTTGGGCCTCCGGTTAATAGGTTAGTCCCAAAATTGATATAAAAGTGTATAGTAAAGCCCATAAACATCCAAAACGGGTAATATAACAACATGGAACAATCAAAAATTATAGATACGTTGGAGACGTATCAATCATCCCCAAGCTTAATTCCTGCTCGTCCTCAAGTAGGTAAATGATAAAAACAGAATTTTTTATGTGGAATGCTACGTAGCATATTTCTCAATGTAATTTTCTTTATTGTGGCATGAATGTTCAAATCCAAATGATTCAAGATAAAAGTTTAATATTGACATAAGAGTAATAATACTTCAAGCATACTAACAAAGTAATCATGTCTTCTCAAAATAACATGGCCAAAGGAAGTTATCCCTACAAAATCATATAGTCTGGCTATGCTCTATCTTCATCACACAAAATATTTAAATCATGCACAACCCCGGTTTTAGCCAAGCAATTGTTTCATATTTTAGTATTCTCAAACTTTTTCAATCTTCACGCAATACATGAGCGTGAGCCATGGTCATAGCACTATATGTGGAATAGGATGGTGGTTGTGGAGAAGACAAAAAATAGAAGATAGTCTCACATCAACTAGGCGTATCAATGGGCTATGGAGATGCCCATTAATAGATATTAATGTGAGTGAGTAGGGATTGCCATGCAACGGATGCACTAGAGCTATAAATGTATGAAAGCTCATCAAAAGAAACTAAGTGGGTGTGCATTCAACTTGCTCGCTCACAAAGACCTAGGGTAATTTGAGGAAGCCCATCATTGGAATACACAAGCCAAGTTCTATAATGAAAAATTCCCACTAGTATGTGAATGTGACAACATAGGAGACTCTCTATTATGATGATCATGGTGCTACTTTGAAGCACAAGTGTGGAAAAAGGATAGTAACATTGCCCCTTCTCTCTTTTAATCTCATTTTTTTATTTTGGTGGGCTTCTTTGGCCTCTTTTTTATTTGGGCTTCTTTGGCCTCTTTTATTTTTCATAAAGGCTGGAGTCTCATCCCGACTTGTGGGGGAATCATAGTCTCCATCATCCTTTCCTCACTTGGGACAATGCTCTAATAATGAAGATCATCACACTTTTATTGATTTACAACTCAAGAATTACAACTCAATACTTAGAACAAAATATGACTCTATGTGGATGCCTCCGGCGGTGTACCGGGATATGCAATGAATCAAGAGTGACATGTATGAAAGAATTATAAAGGTGGCTTTGCCACAAATACGATGTCAACTACATGATCATGCAAAAGCAATATGACAATGATGATGCATGTCATAAAGGAACAGTGGGAAGTTGCATGGCAATATATCTCGGAATGGCTATGGAAATGCCATAATAGGATAGGTATGGTGGCTGTTTTGAAGAAGGTATATGGTGGGTGTATGGTACCGGCGAAATTTGTGCGGCATAAGAGAGGCTAGCAATGGTGGAAGGGTGAGAGTGCGTATAATCCATGGACTCAACATTAGTCATGAAGAACTCATACTTATTGCAAAAATCTACAAGTTATCAAAACAAAGTACTACACGCATGCTCCTAGGGGAAGGGTTGGTAGGAGTTAACCATCACACGATCCCGACATCCACACATACGGAAGACAATCAATAAATAAATCATGCTCCAACTTCATCACATAACGTTTCACCATTACGTATACGTAGACGTAGAGATAGTGCAGCAGTTTTGAAAGTTTGAACCCAAACATCAGAATGCAATTTCTACTGGACTCATCCGAGGACCTAGGATGATGGGATTCGCAACTACAGTAAAAACACCCGCCCGACGCGCAAAGCATGTGAAGCTAGTACAAATAGTAGTACTATTGTTGATTGGCCTCATCCGATAACCTGTTGCAATGCACATACAATTATGTATTCGGAAAATATTTTTTTGCCTCGTCGCAGCACCCACTTAGAGAAGCGACTCGAAAGCCATTCATAAATTGAGTAATATCACAGACTTATCATTTTATTACATACAACAGGTCATCAACCCACAACGATAATGAGGATACATTATAAATACTAAAGTTTTCATCACACAACAAATAACAAGCAATGAAATGAACTTTAGCTCAACCACTCGTCGGCGTTGGAAACGCTTGCTTTGAACCAGAAGTGATTCTCTGGGAAGGGCCAGCTACGGTCAATATCGAGACCAATGCAGGACTAATCATCCAGCCTGAAGCGGCCTATGTCAGGACGCATATTGTGAAGGCCACGACACGGAAGCATATCAATGTCCGAGGTACACATACAGTTTCTTCTCATAAATGGTAGTAACATTGTGTCAACAGCAGCTGGATCTCCTTTCACCATCATTGTGTAGTTTTGTCCAAGGAAGAGCGAGTTTCCTTCAAGACTATCAATACTGAACCACTGAGAAGGTGTTGGCGCTAGCACACTAGTATCCATCCCGAATATGCTGCAACAGATGTTGGAATAGGTCTGGAGAGTGCGGCCATGCGAAACAACACCTGCTTCCTTAGTATCATCAGCAGTGCCCTGTACACAGACAAGAAGAGGTGATTCATCAGAATAAGTTTCCAGGAGCCACTGAGTATATGGGTCATGATCTTCCTCATGCTCGTGATCATCACCATTGTCATCTCCCCCTTGGTTATAATTTTTTTCAAGTATAGGTGGTGGAATCTTCACGGGACCTTGGAAACATGAGAAGGTTAATGTAAACGGAAACTAGCTAACCCACATGCATGTGGATGAAACAATTATAATTACAGTGGAAGATAAACGTACCGAAAGCATAAGGATCCCATGCAAAAATAGTGCCACTAGTGGTGGCAGCAAACACAAGACCCTTGTATTGAATTGCATCACAGTACTCATCTGTGTACATCAATTGATTTTTCAGCAATTTCAGTCGAGGTGTGGAAGTAAGGACGGCAACAAGCTTGTCGAAGATAGCAACAACTTCATAGTTTGTGTAATCCCAAGAGCGGTTGGGAACTCGACAAATTGCTATCTTCCGTAGACGACAGTCACCATGATCGTATTTGAACGTGCGTGGAGTACCGGTGTGCTCAACCTCTGGGCAGTCTGAGATTTTTGGACATGGAACCCGGTGACAAGTGTACACATTCACAAGTTTCCACTCATAGTTGGACCCAATATAAACAACCCAATCTCCATTTGCGCCTACCCAAGCCTTACCCTCAAGCGATGGCATCTTAGCATCACACGTATCATTATCAAGCGGCATCAACTTGAACAAGGCGAGGCCTTTGTCGTCTCTGCGCCGGTGAGCAGGGTCACGACAAAGAAGATAGGGGAGATCAAACCACTCCTGGACCCTTGGGTTCCTTGTAATGATGTTATTAGTTGAGTCGAGAATGGTCTTGAACGAACCTGCCATGCTAGACAAGGTGAAGACGTTGCACCGATCAACGAGTTCCTCCACCACGTCATCTTTCAGACCGGGGAAAGGATAACGGGGTCGTTTATGTCCTGTTTCCTCCATGGAAAAGACGATCAAACAATGGCAGAAGGAAGGGTGAAGGCAAATGGAGGAGGGAGGAAGTGCGTGCGATAGTAGTTCCAAATTGAGAGGGATAGGTGAAGAGTCGGTGGACGGTTGCCACGGTACACAAAGAGGTGCCCTCGCCTACATAGACTTCCATTCGGAAATTATACAAAAGGACTCGCCGTCGTCTCACTTACATGTTGGAACGGGACCACATGTTAACGAAACATGGTGTGTAATTTCTCGTGCAAAATGCGATCTGGCCGTGTTGGCCCAAGGTGTCACATTAGTCATCAACCTTTATTTTTTAACATACAATCTGAGTGGATAGCTCCTGTGGTCATCACATGTGAGCGGCTATATAGGTGGGCTAGGTGGGCAGGCGGCAACAATATGAGTGCTGAAAGAGTTGATCCAATGCTTTGTTTTGTTTGAATTTTCCAACTATGACCATTGGATAGAGTGAATCCATGGCTTAAGTCAAAGTTATTCTCATACTATAGAATGGTATAGGAACGTGGGAGATTTGGTTGATTTTATATAGCTGAATAATATAAAATATTATGAGTGCAGACGCTCCACCGCAAGGTTTGTTGCTCCTTCTTAGTCATCGGGAATATATGTTCTTCCACTCTTTCATTTAAGACATGAGCTTTGTTCATCCTTTTGCCGACACGCGGGACATCTAGCATCAAGGTAGACGTGTCATTCAAGAAAATTGAGACATGCAGTGCGTAAGTGAGTCGTGCACTTCAATGGCACCTAGTACTATGCAATATTTATTCTCCTCGATGGCACGTGAATAGTGCACATACTCAATGACAGAGCACGGGATCGTAGCCATGGACATGGTCGGCCCTTTTTGAAGAGAGTACTAAATAACCTTGATGTGTCCCGTCAACTCGACGAGAAGCTTCCTTACTACGCCTTCTCCCTCGCCAACGCGTGCGCGGTGGCTCGCAGCACAAGGAGAAACTTTTGCTTACAAGCGGTGGACTGCAGCAGTTCACTTGGTGTGAGATTGCCAGAAGTACTACTGTAGTACCATCATTATTGTTCGGCTTCCAGAAGAGGAGAAAGAGCCAAGCGCAAGTCATCTACTAATCTAGTATAGTACTACTATAGCCAAAGCTGGTCCACCTTTTTAGAGCATGGTTAATTAATATAGGCGGCTCTTGTAGCGGCATATCATTTAGAGCAAGTACTCTCTTCGTAGGAACAAAGGAACTGAAACAAAAGTTGGAGTGGATGCTAGATTGCCAATTAAAACATGATTACATAGGGAAAAAATCCTATAACATTCTATCCTATGAATCAAACGACCAATGTAGGAAAATTATGAGGGGTTCTCTCCAACAGTGTTCCTCGGCTCGCACCTAGCATCACAGTGGTCAAACTTGGAGTCATTCATCTGGTACACGTGGCATCTCAGATCTGGACACAAGGTGATGCGACCTCTCACTTCCTCCGCCATTTGAAGTGGCGCGCTGGTGGACGGCTAGCATACTCCAATATTAGGTTGGCTCTATGTGATGTGGCAACTTAATATACTAACCGGATGCTGGCTATACTACTATGGTACTCACACTCCAAGAAGTGACTCGAAAACCATTCATAGATTGAGTTTTTGACATGCATTTGCAAATGTACCATTCATTACATACAACAAGTCATCAACACACAACGACAATGAGGATACATGTTGGATTATAGATTATTTCCAACAAAACATTATACAAATACTAAAGTTTTCATCACACAACAAATAACAAGCAATGAAATGAACTTCATCTCAACCAATCCTCGGCATTGGAAACGCTTACTTTGAACCATAGGTGCTCTGGTAAGGGCCAACTATTGTCAATATCGAGAGCAACACAGGACTGATCATCTAGGCTGAAGCGGCATATATCAGGACAAGGGTAGGGAACCACCGCAATGTCTGAGGTATAGATACAGTTGCTTCTCATAAATGGTAGTAACATTGTGTCAACAGCAGCTGGATCGCCTTTCACCATCATCGGATAGTTTGGTCCAAGGAAGAGCGAGTTTTCTCCAAGACTATCAATACTGAACCAGGGAGAAGGAGTTGGCGCTAGCACACTAGTATCCATCTCGAATACCCTACAACGGGTGTTGGAATAGGTCGGGAGAGGGCGACCATGGGAGACAACACGTGCTCCCTCAGTAGTAACAATCTCAATGCATTGTATACAGACAAGAAGAGGTGGTCCATCAGAATTAGTTACCAAGCGCCACTGAGTATATAAGTTTTGCTCGTCCTCATGCTCGTGATCATCACCATCCTCATATCCCCCTTGGTTATAAAATTTTCAAGTATAGGTGGTGGAATGTTCACAGGACCTTGGAAACACAAGAAGGTTAATTAGTAAACGGAAACTTGCTAACAAGCATCCATGTGGATGAAACAATTATAATTAGGGTGGAAGACAAACGTACCAAAACCACGAGGATGCCATGCAAAATAAGTGCCAGGAGTGGTGGCAACAAACACAAGATGCTCATATGCAATTGCATCATAGTACTCATCCGTGTACAGAAATTGATTTTTGAGCAATATCCATGGACGAGTCGTGGAAGCAGTAACGACGACAACCATCATGATCGTATTTGAACGTATGTAGATAATCTGTGTGCTCAACCTCAGGGCACTCTGAGATTTTTGGAAGTGGAATCCGCTGACGAGTGTGCACATTCACAAGTTCCGACTCGCAATTGTACCCAATATAAACAACCCAATCTCCATTTGCACCAGCCCAGGCCTTACACTTAAGTGACGACATCTTGACATCACATGTATCATTATCAAGCGGAATCAACTTGCACAAGGCGAAGCTTCCATCATCCGCGCCCATGCGAACAGGCTTATAGCAAAGAAGATAAGGGAGATCAAATCGCTACTGGACCCTTGGGTTCCTTGTAATGATGTTATCAGTTGAGTTGAGAATGGTCTTGAACAAACCTGCCATGCTAGCCGAGGTGATGACGTCGCACCGATCAATGAGTTCTTCCACCATGTCATCTTTCTGGTCGAGAAAGTATAACGGGGTCGTTTCTGGCTTGTTCACTCCATGACAAAGACGATCGAGCAATGGTAGAAGGAAGGGTGAAGGCAAATGGAGGAGGGAGGAAGAGCGTGCAACAACAGTTCCAAATCGAGATGGAAAGGCAAATGGAGGAGGGAGGAAGAGGCGATGGACAGTTGCCATGGTACACGAAGAGGTGTCCCGGCCTACATAGACGTCCATTCGAAAATTGTGCAAAAGGACTCACCTTGTCTCCCTAAAATGTTGGAACGGGACCACATGTAAACGAAACATGGTGTGTCATTTCTCGTGCAAAAAATGTGATCTGGCCACGTTGGGCCAACGTGCCACATTATTTCTCGACTTTATTTTTTTAATGGTGTGCTGTTCAGTTTTGAAGCATGACTAACTGGTACCGTATGCAGAGAAAATATAAACTACTCTACCACTACCCCACCTCTAGTACTAGTAGTATAAAGAAGATATATAGGCTGGAGCTTCAGCACTTTCTTGCTAAGGGTTGTCCACTTCCTTCTCACACTATCACCCTCTCTCCAGATCTAAAAAATGTGGCCTCTCTCTCCCTCCTCGCCGGTGGTCACAGATCCGCCAGGGAAGAAAAGGACCTGTAGCATTGACGCACTCATCGTCGGCGAGCGAGGTCACGCACTGACGACAAGGCCGTCCTCTCAGACCTAGCGCCCATGTGGGATGGCCCACGTCCCCAAGCTCGTTGTCGTAGTGTGTGCGAGGGAAAACGACCATGAGCGAAGCCACTTCCCGCCAACACTCAGGTATGCTACCTCTTTTCGAACGATACCCTTGTTCTATTGCCCCATCTGCCTCGTCGCTGCATGTGGATCTTTTTCCACTCCACCATCTTTCCAATTTGCTATCCTCTGCTCTGCTGGTCACGCAGACGAAAACCTTAATTTGCACTATTAAAGGAAACCCTACTTCATGCAGACTAATGCATGTCTGGATTGAATAAGGACAGGAAGGGAGACTGGACTGTCTAAGAGAGTAGGCATTGAACCCGCATCTAGGTTGAAAAGGGGGAAATCAGTAGCTAAGGAACGAGTCTCGTGTCTCTTGGTTGAAGAAGGGTAGAAAGGCATGACAACGCAATAGAGAATGACCAGGTCGATTGGTTTGTTGTCCTCACATAGGAAAAAGGTGGCTAGAGAGAAAAAAATGGGACATAATCCACATATGCTGCCTGGATATTTGTTGCTCTGGGCAACCATACCTCCCTCACCACTCTATGCGTCCGTGGATGTACATCGTACTTGTGCGCCCACTGTCCGAATGGGCCTCCCATGCTCTTATTGCCACTTTTTTGCTGTTAGTATAACGCCAGTGGTCAAGTCAAGCAGTGCTATTTCTAAACTGATGCCACATTTAACTAATGCCGCACTCAGTCTAATGCCACCGATAAATTTAAGCAATGCCATTTAATGTCGCCGAGTTATTTCAGGGTTAGCTGTTGATTGTGGATGTATTAAAGATTTTCCAGCTAAGGGATTCTAATGCTATTGCACAGCTAGTATACCAACGATGAATCTTGCTACTACCTTTAGATTCTTGCACTATTAATGCTTATAGATTACATACCTCACTTTCATGAGATAAGTCAAATTTTTTTGTAAAGTGTCAAGAGGAAAGGTCAAGAGTAGGCACCTCTTCCTCCGGCTGTTCTCTTGATTCGTTTGATCAAGTTTTTGTGTTTGACCAATTATCAAGATTGGGATAGCAATTTTTAGGCCCCCTCGAGTTCAAAATGATATTTACCTTGAAGTTACATGGTTTGCAATTTTTTATACCGTCATTTGTTAATAATGCTAGTTACCGTCAGACTTGCAGCTAGTATACCAATGCTGAAACTTGTTGCCTTTACATTTTGTATTGTTAATTCTTATAGAAATCTTTGCTAGAGTTTATTGAAATCTGTTCATTAAAACCATTGTACTGTACCCTATAATAAAATAACTACTCTATTGTTGCACTAGCCACTGGATTAGTGTATATTTGTACGATTGGAATGGTGTTGCATTAGTGTATGGACATATATAAAGTGTGGCAAGCTTTCCCACATATGTGCTCAAGAAAACTACTACCTATTTTTCTAAATACTAGACGTTTGGGTACTTTATATTGAACTGTTAAAACGTCTTATATTAAGGAACAGAGGGTGTAGAGTTCACTCAAATTATCCCGGTAAAGCTAGTCACATCCTTTGTTAAAATTAATGTTCATTAATTTATCGGAGGAGGTTTGTATGTTTATCTCTAATGCCTGTCGACTACATACCTGACATCATGATGTAATGATAAGTCATTTCCTTTTGTACAGTGTCACTGAATTGTAAGGTGTTGATGGCATTTTATTTTAGTTGAACTGCACAAAATATGCTTAAAAGAAGAGGAATGGTTTGGAATGGCTCAATTTTTTAGAAAAAACTATGTATGCCTTCCTGACATCAGCCGCTGTTGCCTTATTTATTCCTTCAAACATGTGGTTAGAAACAGTCTTGCTACCTTTTCCCATTAAGAAATTGGAATGCTTATATTTGTGAGTCTATGCTTGAACTAGTGCCACTTTTATAGTAATCACACTTTCAATATCTATGCAAACAGCGATGCTCGATTTTAGTGGAACTGCACAAAAAGTCCAAATGGTTCAACATTAGGAGCATGTTTTCTTCCAAACCTTTATATCCAATTGGTGGCACTATGAGCTGTTCATTACGAAGGTACATTGTTTGCTACTATCTTGCTACTCTTTTTGTACTATCATTAGATAGTAATACTAGTGGTTTGCATGTGAATTTATTGGCAGGGTGGACCTACATTGGAGGTGCAGGACATGATTCAATGATTGGATGCTCAATTTTGGTTGTATCAATTTCACCTCTTCCATCACTACGAACATGGATATGCTTGGTCTGATGAAGAATAGGCGCAATATTTCTACTCTGAACCAGCAAATCAATTTCGTATGAAATTGTCCAGGGCAAAACCTGACTGTATCAAATTATCCAGTGCAAAACATGACAGATGCTGAGCGGAAGAGATGTGTTTAAACTAAAAATACAAGGTGGGGTATATGTTTACTAGCTGATTGATATTTGTGCAGATAGAGATGTCTGCCCATTGCTATTTAGCAAACAAACAAAGTGACTACAATTTTGGTTGAACTCCACAAGAGAATAGGATAGTCACTGCATGCAGCGCCATTTCAAAATAGACATAGAAAGATTGGATAGTCACTTATGGACTGCAGAAAAGTAGTAATGTACTATTTATTGGCCAACACTAGGTGTTTCATTGCTTTAGTCTGATTACACAATGAGCATCATTTTGCCTAAGTTAAAGTTTGTATTCCGAAAATAGTCTTGCCGTGTGATCGAGAGAAGACCAAATCATATTGAAGTGGATGCTCCTCCATCATGTGTGGTTCATTCTCATGGTTCCAGCTGTTGGTGAAACCACTTACATTTGCAAGAGGAATTGTAGACTTCACAAACAAATTTGTCTTTCACTCTGTACTGAATGTTGGCCAAGAGAAGCATCCATGTTAGTAGGAAGAACAGATGTTTTTTCCAGATCTTTGCTTTTGGAGCTACATATTTGTATATGATCTGTGAATCATTGAGATGCATTAACATGTTGATCTTATGTATGGGAATCGTACTAGTTGGTTTTCAATTTGGGATACTAATGTGAACATATTACAATGCCAGGCCTGTGAGTTTCGTGTGAACATATCGAATGGGTCAGCTCTTACTGATGTCCACAACATGGTCCTTATTTTCGTGTTCTTAGTGTTTACAAGTTACTAACAGTTCCTTATTTCTGTTCGCTTAGTGTTTACAAGTTACTGATCGATCACTAGCTAGCCTACTAATGCGCTCCTATCAGTTTTAGTTGCGACGCAAGATACGAAGTGGCAGTCTTTTGAATAAAAATGCCTACCTCTGAAGAAACTGACAAGATGCTCTAAACAAAATGCCATGGAAATCTGAAGAAACTGCCAGCAAAAACATTCACAAATGCTTATCTCCCAATGAACGTTCATCAGCTAATGCGATCGTACACGTACACCATCCGATATCTCGATCGTACACGTACACTATCCAACCTACTCGATCCTACACGGATAAATAGCAGATCACGCACGTACTACCTCCTTTCCGGTTTGCCGGGCTCAATTCAAAAACCGACCTACTCGATCCTACACGAATAAATAGTGGATCATGCACATACTACCTCCTTTCCGATTTGCAGGGCTTAATTCAAACATCTCACCAACCTGCTTATGCATTGAATTTCGATGACCGCGGTGACTGTCGCGTTTCTCGCGACATGCAGGTTCGCCTACCTTCCGCCTATAATTACTCTTTCCCGGCCTTCTCCGGTGGCACCATCACCCAACTCGCCCTATCCTCATAAGCCCCCACCGGCCCGATGTCGCTCGCCACTTATCCTCGCTCTCGCCACGTCCTCCATGACCCTGCCTGTCCGCGATATAGGCAATGCCGGAGGAGGTCCCCGCCGGAACTAGTGTTCGGTTTTTCACCAGAAGACAGATGGCAGGAGGAGGAACACTACTAGGGAAAAGCCTAGTAGCAGCGCGGGTTTTGGCTCTCTTAGTAGCGCGGGTACCGGTGCTACTAATAAGGCGCTACAGCTAACGTATAGCAGTAGCGCCTGTTGACCCACGCTACTGCTACTGATGAATAGCTGTAGCGCTCTTTGGAAAATGGCGCTACTGATATTATCTGCAGCGCTTTTCAGCAGGAAGCGCTACTGGTAAGTCGGCGCTACTGCTGAATTCCCCCCCTCGCTACTACTAGTTTTATTAGTTTTTTTTCCTGCATATTTGTTTTTTATTTGTTTTGTATTTGAATAGGCTTTATACAATAATCTTTAGCATATCATCCACATACAAATATAATCATAGCATATACATACAATTAGTCTCATCAAATCATGTCATCATCATAATCATCAGCCAACACAAAGTGGTCTCTCGTCATCAATCTCGAAAATAGCGATACAAGTCTCGATTACTTGCAAATACATCGTCATCCATCTAACCAATGATATACGCAAGAATAGCTATCACTTTGAGTACATGAGTTCGTATCCCTCTCTCGCATTAGCGTGAACCTAAACTAAGTACTGCGTGTCGCTCGGAAACCGAAAACCGGTACACCTGGGCCTGACACTCCGGCCACTTGTCGTATATATACTCCTGGCGTAGCACTTCTTCGCCATCTATGATCTATGCACCTGCATCATCACATGAGTCGATGATATGCAACATATATAGTTGAGCGACAAAAAGAGACAGACTTGGCAAAAATAGAAACAACATATCATAAGCATAAATAACAAAGTTCATCGTACCCAAAATGACCTAACTAGAGTGATTTTCGCTAGTCGAGGAGGAGGACAGTTTAATTACATCACAAATAAAGTTTCACCGTGCATAACTCAAAGTTTTGTCATCAAATAAAGTATGGACTAAACGGACACATTGTCATATATCGACAATCACTCCATCATGTCGTGCCATCCATCCATGTCAGGGAGATAGTCATCGAGCTTAGTGAAAGGCTTCATGTCGAGACGCTGAGAGGCTATCCATGTTCGGACGTCTTCCCGCGACATTTGTCCTTCTGCATGGAACATCCCTATTTTTCTGACGACCTCATTCATGATGATTTGGGAAAGTTCGCGCTGGATGTTATAGAACTCAGCTCGAAGTCGATGATCCTCGATATCTCCTATGTCCTTTGCCCATTGCAGAATATGGGCATCGCCAGATCTAGGTGCCATGTGAAGGTTCTGGTGATCCCGTCTATACTCCCGCATGTGGTGTAGGACATATAATCCATCATTAAGAGAATCGTTCGGTTGCTGGGTGCAGCAGAAGTCGGTCTTATGGCTGAAGGCGGCCTAGCCGCCCCTTCTCTTCTTGTCCCTAACCTCTCCACCCCTTGCTTGGTAGTAAAACATAGCACTGTCGAGAACATCTTTGATGTGGGTGTAACCCTTTTTGTGAATGTTCTTCGACGAGTCCAAGTAAAGAGCGTGGGAGAATCGGGGGTAGAGGATGATGAGGATGGCGCGCCCGCCGCTGCGCAAAATAAGTACACCTCAAATTAATTAGCCTCCACCGTGCAAATGAATTATTGAAATCGAAGGAAGGATAGCAGCGCGGATGACTTACACGGGATGATAAGGCACGAGAATCGCCTCCTTCTCCTTATTGGCGAGCATGAAACTGACGATGTAATCCCTCGCATATTCACGATGCTGTGCACAGACTCCCAAGAAGCCCTCGTGCATGTAGTACGGGTCAGCGACACAGATAAAACGTCTCTGCTCAACCCCAATGATGTAGTTCATGTGCAAGGCATAAAGGCGACTGTCTTAGATGATTTCTTCTCAACCGCAATCTCAAACTTCTTGTCTATGCTTTGTTCAGTTAACCTCCATCTTTCCTTTTTCTCCTCCGTGGTCTCACGGTAGTACTTCTTCCACGTGGCGCCATCTCCGACACCGTGCACGCGTCCATACGACGGTTGAGTATCCACCGGTTGTTGTTTCAATATGTTCAACGCCCGGTTGAATGGAGTGTCCCACTTGGGCCTCGCCAATGCCTCAGACGGCGAGTCACTTTCGGCTGCAATCCGGTGCTGCTCTCTCTGCAAAAGGCACAAGGATCGTTTACAAATATGACTAACATGTGCAGTCGAATTGATCAGAAACTAAAATTACCAGGAGTCTCATGAACTCCGTAATGACCGGTGTTGTCTCGTAAACCTTCTTCACTGGGTCCCAACGGTGCCGGGCCCTCAGGACGTCACGCTCCTGCGGGACGGTGAAATCCGCCAAGGGGTCTGGGATGCCCAGACTCGCGGCTTCTGTGTCCTCCTTGGCCCATTTGGACCTCTTTCCACCGTAACCACGGCTTTCGAGGTGGTGGGTCCCAATGTTCCTCTTCTGAAGCCCCTTCATGTACTTAGACTTTTCTTTGGCAGCTTCGGCCTTGCAAGCCTCCTTGAATAATTGAAACTGCTCTTCCGTGATTGTCGGACTATCCTTTACAATCTCTGAGTAGGGTTCCCCGTCGTTGATCTTTGCTTTCACTCGATTTTTCCAGGCGGCCAACTTGTTGCTAAACTTGGTCATGGCATGTTTGTTTATCTTCTTCATTGTCGGGTCCTTGTCTGGATCTTCATAATCCTTCTCATTCCGGCCTGGGAACAAGAATATCTGGTGAAACTTCTTTAGGAGGGAGCTCTTCATATTTTCTAGCTTCTTTAGATTCTCATCATTGATGGTGGCGGTTGTCCGTATGATGCAGCCTATTTGATTGCCGTAGTACGCGCGCGCTTCCTCGGGCGCGTTTGGCTCAAAATTGCCGTCGTCCACCTCCGTGACCACCAGTCTAGTAGTCCTAAGTTTGTTAGGAACCCGTTGCCTCTTTGCTTTCGGTTCTACACCGGCTCCGCTCCCCGAGGCAGCACCGGTCTTGATGCCGGTCTGAATCTCAGCGCCGGTCTCAGTCTCAGCACTGGTCTGTGTGTCGGTCTCAGCACCGGTCTCCATGTCGGTCTCAGTCCCCGATGCCACCGGTGGGCCCAACAACAACATCTGTTGATCGTCGGTAAGGCTAAAAAATTCGTCTACCGCCCGGTAGACGTCGTCGCAATCACCAGAACCCTGTCCTTCATCGTTGCTAGCCATGTTTCCTACGATTAAATCTAGTCAATTAATTCTAGACCTAATAAAATGAATAATGACATAAAAAAGGATTATTATTTTGCAGGAATGTTGACTCCTTCCTGGTGCGGCAAATCCCGGGCACTCGATATGTCCTAGTTTGTAGCACAAGTCATGCCGAAATTCACGGGAAATTTCGGCATGAGCTTTGCTAAAAAGTGGACAAATCGAGAACCTGAAATTTGCCGAAAAAGGAATGAATCAACATTCCGGCAACACATAGGCCACTCAGCATCATTCCCTGGAAACAACAAAGCCACTTGGGCACAATCGAACAACTTCAATGAAAAGATATAACATGACCACTTCAATGAAAAATAAAATTTGCCTAAATTCTTTTCCTTGAAAAATAGTGGTCTTTTCAAAAATCAAAAACCTTTGCCAATCTACTTAACCTAGCTTGTTAATCCAATGACCTAATTAACCTACCTATTTAACCTAGGTAGTTAATCTAGTTTACCTAGATAATTAATCCTAATTAAACTAGTTAATGCAGCTAGTTCTCTATCAAAGCCTAAAATAAATTTTTGCACTAATTAACCTGGATAATTAACCTAATTAAACTAGTTAACCTGCCTAGTTCTCTGTCAAAGCCCTAACTAAGTTTTTGCACTAACCTAGATAATTAACATAATTAAACTAGTTAACCTAACTACTTCTCTGTCAAAGCCCTAACTAAATTTTTTCCCTAACCTAGATAATTAACCTAATTAAACTGGCTAACCTATATGCATGAGAGAGAGGAGGGGTGGGGGCTTACAGATGATGGCTCCGGTGGTGGCGACGGAGGCAGTGGTGGCGAGGGAGGCAGGGGCGTCTCCGATGACGGCGAGGGAGGCAGGGGCGTCTCCGGTGATGGCGAGGAAGGTGGCGTCGACGGCGGCTCCGGTGGCGTTGACGAGGCCGCGCGGCTCCGTGGCGTTGGGGGCGGCTCCGATGTCGTCGACGGCGCACGGCTCTGGTGGCGTCGACGTCGGTGACGAAGTGGGGCGACGGTGAATCGGGGAGACAGCGGCGCGCGGGGTGGGTTGAGGGATTTGGGGGAGAAGTGGCCGGGGGGAACCGGTTTTTTGGTTAAGTCAAACTTAGCGGTAGCGCGTTTCGCAAAACGCGCTATCGCTAAGATAGCTATAGCGGTTTTTGCAAAACGCGCTGCTGCTATAGCTATGTAAATTTCTTCCTTTTTTTAATTTCCTTTTCTGTTTCTATAGCGGGGGTCTAGGACACGCGCTGCAGCTACATTAGCTATAGCGCCTCTTACAAACACACGCTGCTGCTATGCCTTCCTCTGATTTTTCGCTTTTTCGTTTATTTTGCTTTACATTTTATTTTTTCCTTTCTCCTTTTTCTATTTCTTTCATTTTCATTTACTTTTCTATTTGTTTTTCATCTTATTTTATTTCCGTTAGTAGTAGCGCTCTTCCCTGGAAACGCGCTGCTAATTATTCCCTAGCGGTAGCGCATTTCATCTAAGCCCGCTACTGCTATGCGTAGCCTATCATTCTGCCAATGGGAATATTAGTAGTAGCGCTTTCGCGACTACCAGCGCTACTGCTAAGTTTGTATCTGTAGCGCGGTTTCTCTTAAATCGCTACTGCTATATAGCACTAGCACGCTTTTTTGACCCACGTTGTTGCTAAATTTCTGTGTATAAGGTTTTCCCTAGTAGTGGTATTCAATCGGTCTTTAGATGGCAATGCGGAGTATGAGGAGTTGTTGGAGCGCGACTGCCTGGCGGAGGAGCAGCGTATCGCTGATTTGCGCTGCCAGCGGGACTTGGAGCAGCAGCGCACTGACGCTCTGAGTCGCTAGCAAAGCGCCCGCAACTGGGCCGACTACGTGGAGACCGGCTCCCGGCAAATAGCCGTGTAGGCTATCGGGCATGCATGCGTTCGCAATGCCGAATTTTACTACCAGCTCGTCAAGTGGGTTTCCCACTTAGAAGCCGAAGCTTCGGTGGACCACGCCGGCATGGAAAGGGCCAACCACGCGAGCAACGCGCTCTATCGCACCTCAGGAAAGTCCGAGGCGAGGCGGAGGACGCCGGTGCCGGCGTTTAGCGTGTACTGCAGATGGCAGCCAGCATCGTCTAGTTAGCTAAGAATAAGTTAGTTCTTGTACATTACTAGAGTATTAGTGTGAGTAGATAGTTAACTTGGCTATGATGGTTGTCAACGTGGAAGTTTAGTACTCTATAACTGGATCAGACCAGTTACTTTGCTCAGAATGTTGAACTTTCCTTTTGAACGTATGGAATGGGTTTTATTTTTTTAATGGGTTGTATTTGTCCGCCACGAGTTTAGAGGCTGACTTGTGGGCCAACCAGGTTGACGCGTACACAATCAGGAGATGATTGTACATGGAGAGGATAACAGCAGGGACCTGACAAGGTCATGGATTTCTGACAAGAAGGGACCCGACAAGCAAGTGCCTCCTTATTGCAAGCCAACAAAAAATGGCTCCTCCTAATGGATTTCTGACATCTGGGTCCCATGCCATTGTCAACGTAGTCAATAAACGAGAGAATTGCACAACGAGCGGCTGACACCAGGGACCCAGAAGCTCGCCCAGTTATTTTTGTTTTGGATTAATTTGATAAATGCCACTCCAAATCTTGTGATTCTGAAAAATGCCACTGCAATTTCCAAACTTTGAAAAATGCCATTTCATGCCATTTCCAGTGGCATTTTTTGACGTCTAGAGTGGCATTTTTCAAAGTTTGCCAAAATTGCAGTGGCATTTTTCAAAGTTTGAAAATTGTAGTGGCATTTTTATGAATCGCCATAACTGGAGTGGCATTTATCTAATTTATTTTTGAGACGGAAGCAGGCTGTCAACTGGGTTGTGCGGGGCACTGTGGCCTGTCTAGACAGCCTTCTCTTTTATGTTTACCACAGACCAGCCCAGTAGTTTCTTTCTTTCTGAAAATGGCTAGCCCGGTTTTTTGTGATTTGTCAAGTTAGTCGCTTTGTCATGCCTGTTGGGCTGCAAATCTTTCAAGACGAGGAGAGCTTCATTCATCTGGCCGAGAAAATGGCCAATCAGTAATGAGAAATGGGTTGTACATTTTTAAAACACATCAAACCTGCACTTAGTTTCAAATTTCTCGAGATTTTAAATTGCATTGGTTTTTATGCATGGTCAATTTGTTGGATTTTATATTGATATACATTTACTTTTAAAATCAGTTTGAATGTGACTCGAAATTTTGGGATTAGAAACAGTTTGGACCGCACAGAAATAGGCAAAATGGACTGTAATGCTAACAAAAAGAATATGGGCTCCAAAAAAACCTTAAGAATTAGCAAATGGGCTGTAAATTATTAGAAATATTGGCAGATGGGACGTATGCTATTTTCCACAGATTTGATGCTTTCCTAAAGAAGGTTGACGCACAAGCAGAGAATATTGGACGTCCATCCAACGGCCGTCGTGCTTCTTCAATCTCTGCTCTTCCTGCTCCAGCCGCTCAAACAAGCACCGGCGGAACTGCCTGCTCCCTCCTCCCGCGGCCGGCTATGCCGCTGCAGAGGCCTCACCGCCCCACCGCACTCCCATCGCTGGCCTAGACATCACTCAACTCACCCACACCTATTGTTATTCTCCGGCGACGGCAGATGAACCAGTAAACCCTCGTACAGTCGTACTCCCCTCCGCATGGAAAACAACTGCCGAGTCTTCCCTGGCTCCGTGTCATTCCCTTCCTAGGCCTCGCCGTCGTCCACCGCCCCGGTGCTCTCGGCGCGGCATTGTCAACATGGTCAACGACCGACATGCATCTGAAGTGGACTGTACATGGAGAGGCTGACGGCTGGGTCCACGGCTGCACGCAAGGAAATACCTCCTTATTACGCGCAAAATAATGATTCCTCCACCTGACATCTAGGACCCACCGAAAGGGCCTCTGTATTTTGTGAAAAAAACGTTCCCGCCACTGACAGCTCGGACCCACCAGCTATATCTTCGCACGCAAGGAAGTGCCTCCTTATTATGCACAAAAAAATGAATACTCCCGCTGCTAGTTGGGACCCATCATAGTGGGAGGCTGACTTGTGGGCCTACTAAGTTGACTGGGACGGAGGGCTTTGTCAACTTAGTCAATATGAACGATTCTAGCTCAAGTGACCATGCGATGTCCATCCAACGGCCGTAGTGCTTCTTCAACCTTTGGTCTTCCTACTCCAGCCGCCCAAAGCAGCATCGGTCGTGCCGCCAGCTCCTGCCTCCCGTGGCCGGCTGTGCTACCGTGGAGGCCTCACCACCCCCTACTATGCCCACCGCTGGCTAGGCCATCCCTCCACTCACACACACCCCCTGTTATTCTGCGGCAATGGAAGCCTCACACCGCAGCTGAACCAGTGAACCCTCGTACTCCTCTCCACGTGCGCATCCACTGCCGCGTCTTCCCTGGCTCCGTGTTGTCCCCTTCCTCGGCCTTGCCATCGTCCACCAGTTTGGTGCTCTCGGCGCGGCGTGGTTAATGTGGTCAACGAGTGACTTCCATCGGAAGAGTACTGTACGTGGAGACGCCGACAGCTGGGTCCATGGCCGCGGCAAGGAAGTGCCTCCTTATTACACGGAAAATAATGATTCCTCCACCTGACAGCTGGGACCCACTGGACGGGCCACCGTATTTGACGAAAAAAAATGTTTCCCCCTGGCTGTTGGGATCTACCAGCTACATCTTCGCATGCAAGGAAGTGCATCCATATTACGGGCAAAAAAATGATTCGCCCCGTGGCTGCTAGGATCCACCAGCTACATCTTCGCACACAAGGACGTGCCTGACAGTCGGGACCCACCTTGTCGAAGTGTACGTAGTGTTGTCATTCTGGTCGCTAACGTGTACATACATACTGGTCGATGTAGAGGTGCACATGTGTCATAGTAGAGACGCGCACATAGCATGTACACGTACGTACAATGGCTAGGGTGCAAGAAAGTAAAGACGGCCACGTACGTACATATGAGCGGGGTCTCAAAAGCCTACTTGCGCATACGTACGGGCAGGGCTCATGTACATGGCTGGGTCGGAATGGAGAAACTGTGGCGTCATCGTGTTCATGGGGAGGCAACGGAACGCGTGTTGTTCATCAGGAGCCAACCGGCTTGGACGGAATAGCCAATGGAAATGAGGCTTGGCGTACCGTAGAACAGAGGAAACGGCCTTGTGTTCGACCGGCCATGGTCGAAACGGGATCCTGTTCATCGAGAGGGATTTGGCATACCGCAAAATGGAGGAAATAGACTTCTGTTGGACCTCCTACGGTCAAAACGGGGTCCTGTTGATCGGGAGGGGTGTGGCATTCCACAAAACGGAGGAAACGGACTTGTGTTGGATCTCTACGGTCCAAATGGGGCTCCTGTTCATCGGGAGGGCTGTGGCGTACCGCAAAACAGGACTCCACAGGATACTGTTCGTCTTCACCGTCGACCTTCTCCAGCCCCCACGGGCTACTGTTCATCAACCGTCGACCTCCTCTAGCCTCCACCCGCGACTGTTCATCCACGGGCTCCTGTTCATCCAGCCTCCACCGCTCCTCCACCGGCTACTGTTCAACCAGCCCTCTCCACGGGGTCTTGTTCAAGCACCCCTCTACGGGCTACTGTTTATCCAGCCCTCCAGCGGCTACTGTTCAACCAACCCTCCACCGGCTACTATTCAACCTTCCCTCCACGGGGTCGTGTTCATCCAGCACTCCATGGGGTCCTGTTCATCCATGCCCAACTGGCTCGATCGATCGGGGTCATGTTCATCCAGCGGTAACACCACGGGGTCCTGTTCATCCAACCCCCCA
>NC_041381.1:515550655-515610335 GCF_002162155.2 Triticum dicoccoides | reverse complement strand
TCACTTTTCATCCATAGGCAGCATCAATCGGCTTCAGTTAGCAGCAGTAGTGAAGGAATCGCTCGATCGGGTTCAGTTAACAGCCATCGATCGATCACTCGGGTTCAGTAACGCGTAGCCTGTAGTGCAATCGCTCGGGTTCAGTTAGGCGAACACCTCGCTCGGGTTTAGTTAGAGCCCAATGCCTCGCACCCACGCGCGTATGTGTACGAGAGAAATGCCCATCGCTCGGCCCCCGACCACCCATCATAACCGGGAACTCCCCGAATTTTTCTTCGCCCTTTCTTCTACCACAGTTTTTTCCGTCATAGACGGCCCAAAGAATGTCATGCAGCTGCGTCTCCGGCCCGCCCGGGATGAAAAGCCCATTTTCTGTCATGATTTTTTGTCATAGAAGTAGGAGCCCACCACATCTATGATGATATCGGGTTTTGTCACAATTATCGTCATAGAAGTGTCATAAGCATGACAGGAAAAAAATTCGTTCGGCCCGAAATGTCCCGGATGTGTCATTTTTTGTAGTGTTAAGTAAACATAGGGTTTCACTTAAATGACTTGAGTTATCTGTACTAAGTTTTTTAGTAAGGTGCTTTGTGCTTAATTTTAAAGAATTGCTTCTGTAGGATGAAGGTGTCAACTGGGGGTGGTGGAGTTGGGGGATGGTCCTTGGCCAGAGATTCTACAAAGCTACCTAGCAAGGATTTGGGACATGTACCATGAGCAGAACTTGGGTAGGGTGAAGGACAAACAAGCTCATGAGAAAGAGGTGGGCAAGCTAAATAAGAGTTCCTGTCAAACAACTACAGCCAATTGGTGGAAGATGTGTCCAAGGTTTTTGACTATCAATATGGCAAGATGTCTCATGACATAGACAATACCAGTCAGGCAATTAATGAACTAAATGAGAAGAAGAAACAACTTGAGGATCAGGCAAAGATTGAGCTGAGTATGGAAAAGCTGAAGCTTGCCAAGGAGAAAAGGTGCATTCTTCAAAGCCAAGGAGATATCATTTAGAACATGAGGAAGGCCATGAACGAAGTGGAGGGGGACAGGGACCTACTTAAGCAAGAGAAGAGGAAGCTGGAGTATTTGATTGCTGATCTGCTCAATGCTGGGCATGCCAGCAAAGATAAGCTGGAGAGGATCAAGGAAATAATGAATGAGTGAAGTGCTTGCTGTGTTGGTTAAGTAATGGCCTATATATATAGCTGGCCTTGGAATGTCATGCATATTAGGTGTATATTTTGGGAAAGTTTCTGTGGTTTCAGAACCTAAATCAAGATGGTATGAGCCAGCTACTATTCTGGTTTAAGAACTAGGTGGTTTTATCTATGATGTAATGACTTTTATGTTAAGAACTACTCTGGTAAGTGAGTACTCATGCTAAGTTAAGTACATAAGAATGTTTTATCTATGATGAGGTTGTTTTACTCTGCATTTATTATGTGTAGCCAATATCTGCATATATATCTAGCTAGCAGTAGTGACATACTTGGAAATGATAACATAGATAGTCATTGTTGCCCTAGATAGTGAACTAAGATAGTCTGACACAGGCACCTCAAACTGAGAACATATATAGTGAACTTAACATACATAGATAGCAAGTAGATAGCAAGTAGATAGTCTGACATAGAACTGAACATAGTGCTGGCATACATACATAGGACTGGCATAGATAGTCTGACATAGTGATGGCTGGCATACATAGATAGCAAGTACTGAACCAAACTAACTGAACTGACATAGAACAGCCCTAGGAGTCACATGGTGCTGACCAAACTGAACATTTTAACTTACTGAACTAAGATAAGACTGACGAAACTGAACTTTTCTCAAACTGAAAAACTGCAGACAGCATCTCAGTCCTCCTTCTTCAGCATCTTCAGGCGTTGGGAGCACCGCACCGTAGTCTTCTTCACCGCCAGCCTCTTCTTGCCTGGCGCCGGAGCGACCACATCTTCCTCCTCAACCTCTTCCATCATGACGATGACCCCTGGGCGATCTGCGACCTCCGGCAGCAT
The DNA here is from genome assembly GCF_002162155.2 of Triticum dicoccoides. NCBI lineage: Eukaryota > Viridiplantae > Streptophyta > Magnoliopsida > Poales > Poaceae > Triticum > Triticum dicoccoides. The sequence goes on along the minus strand of NC_041381.1, from coordinate 515,608,311 downwards.
ATCCACATCAATTGGTAGGTTCTTGTCCCCCTCCACGGTGTCGAGGAAGGGCGCCAGCAGCTGCACATCCGGCTCGTCGTCGGAGAGTACGACTAGCTCCTCCACCTCATCGTCAGAGGACTTGTTGTCAGAGTCCTCAGATTCGGAGTCATCGTCTGGCCCGAGGACCCATAGATTGCGCCTCTCCCTGTAGGCATTGTTGATGGGGGCTGGGAGATCTAGGACGACATTAGTGACGTGCTCCGTCCTGGAAGCAACACACACAGGATCGTCGCCAGCCGGCGGCATGGTGGATGAGCGGTACATTCACCACCTGGCACGCTGCCTGGGGTTGGGGGAGCACTGCACCTCGCCCATTGCCCACGGAAGAATGGTCGCCGGTGGGAAGGTGAAGCCCCTAGGGAATGCACGCTGCTTCTCAGCAGCCGTCATGACCTTCACGAGGCCGCGGGCGTGGTTCCTCATCATCTCCATGTTGGGGAACCAGCGCGTGATTTCCCTGTACTACGTGCGCAACTCCTCATTGTTGCCGGCGAGCTCGTCGACGGCCTTTTGCCAGCCTAGGCTCCCATCCATGGCTACGGCAGTGGGGTGGTTGTCGGCATGGATTTAGAGAGGAGAGAGGGGGAGTGTAGTGGGTGGTGCGAGCGGCGAGTGGGCGAGTGGGCAGAGATAGCGGCTAGTGGACACATATTAATGCCTGAGAATCCAAAACGGTAGGCGGTACGAAACAGACACTCACGACGCAGCTGACGCAACGCACTCTTAACACAGTAGGTGCCCACCAACCAACATAACTAGGATGGCCGATGCTAGTCAAACAAATCACTAGCACTGGCCCACTAGCAATGAACGCATGGTTATACCCCCCTGGACCTTGGTTCGAGCCCCAGGCCAAACATTTTTTTTATTTTTTTTCCTGGTTTCATAAAATGAATTTTTAAGAACTATAGAAATGCCAAGTAGCAAAAACAAATATAAACATTTGCTGAACTGTAGAAATGGCAAGTAGAAAAAACAAACTAAAACAAATATAAACATTTCTCAACATGCACTTGTCATATATTCAACATTCAAGCTCACAAGTCTGAATTTAATCATTCAAGTACAAGAACACAAACTTAGTAGGATACAATCAACATTCAAGTAGCACAAACTTAGTAGCATACAATCAACATACAAGTAGCACAACATTCAAGTACCAGAACACAACAGAATAGAGTTTCATTGATTTCCACTTACACTGAAATAGGTTGCAAACTTGCCAGGAGGTTTCCTCTTCCTCTTGCCTCTTAATATCCCAGGTTCTCCAGTGGATGTTCTGGGTGCATTAAATCCTCTTGGAGCTCTACTTGATCCTGATCCTCTTGGAGGTGCTGGTGAAGACTTGGCTGGTCCTGCTGAAATTGTTGATGTTGAACCTCTCTTAGCTGCTTCTGTTTTTCTATTCCTCATTGCTTTAGGAGGTGGATCAGATGAGGCTGGGATGTGTGAACTTTGCTGTTGATGTGGTGGTTGTGGAGGTACATGTGTAGCACTAGATGAACCCCTGAAAATTTCTCTATTCTCCTGCATGACAAAATTAAAAATGTTAGTAATTAGACCACACCTAAAATAATTAAACATACTGATTTCAAATGACTTGATGTAAGTTCTTTCTCATCTCAAGACTTGGTTTCAAAGCTTTCCTACAGTTTGTATATCCGTGGCGTTGTAGACCACAATTGCTGGACATAATTGTTCCCATCCTGCTTGTGTCCTTTGGTGCAGGCACCTCAAACTAGCCCTTCCTCCTAGCTATCTGTTTCTTGCCTGGTTTTCTTTAAACACTGGGGGCTCAATATCCTGAATATGTGTGTCAGGCAGAACTCAAGACTAGGGACATGGTACACAATGTATTTGTATGCTTCAATATATAGTGTTTTTTGAAAAAATCATGCACATAGTCCTCTGGGTGCATGTGAAGCTTGCTCATTGCTGATATTGCATGACTGCATGTCACACCTATCATGTCCCACCTCCTGCAGTCACATGATTTAGTACCTATGTTCACACAATACTGATTTTCACCACTTGACACTTGCCAAATGTCAGGACCTGCCCTATGTGCCTCACAAAATTTGGCATACTTCTTATTCTCCTCCAGTTTCTCTGAATAGTTGGGTGTGATCATCCACCTGCTGGTCTCTGTGTTTTCCCTAGTCTTGTGCCTTTTGATCATTTGCTTAGTCCTAATTCCTTCAAACATTGTCCTAATTGGTTTGTCCCTAACATCAAGGATCATTTTGTTGAAAACCTCACTAAGGTTGTTCACAACAAGATCAGTTTTGCAATTATAATCCATTGCAGACCTACACTAAGTCTCCTTTGAAATTTTCTTAAGCCACTTCCAGGCATCCTCACACTCTGCTTTCAGCTCTGACATTGCTAATTCATTGCCACATTTGGTGAATGAGTAGCTAGCCTGATCTACTAGCTTCTCTAGTTCTGCTCCTCCGAAACCAGCTGACTGAAAATTTGCATATATGTACTTGAGGCAGTATCTTTGAGGGGAATCAGGGAACACCTCATTTATAGCCTTAAGAAGACCCTGTTTATAAATTGATAACCATGGTCATGAACAAAAAGCAAATTAAGCCACCAATATCAATATTTCTGAAGTACTGGCAGACATAGGGTGCATACCTTTTGCCTGTCAGAAATAATGGTGTAGGTTCCAAATTTGCTTCCACTTCCAATGCAACATCTTAGCTGTGTTAGGAACCATGTCCAACTATCAGAATCTTCCTTATCAACCACACCAAAGGCTATGGGGTAGATGTTGTTGTTGCCATCTCTTCCTATGGCTGCAAGAATTTGCTGTCCAGTGGTTAGCTTGATGAAGCAACCATGAAGCCCTGCATCCATACCCAAATTAGATACCATAATTTTCTGAACAAGATATTTTGAAGAAAATACAATTGTAAATTTACCTATAAAGGGCCTGCAATCATTAAGAAATCCTTGCTTTGATGCATGCAAGCAGTAGAACATGTAGTTAAATCTAGGAGTTGGTGTAGGGTTTTCTGGGTCCTCAGATGTTGTAACTATGCACCTTCTACCAGGGTTTGTATCAATAACTTCTTGTAGGTAGTCCCTCAGTCTATACTACTGCTACTTCTGGTCACCTTGCACAACCTTAAGAGCCTTCCTCCTTGCCCTATAGGCCACACTCTTTGATACATCAACAGAAAACTTGACTTTCCTATTTTTAATAAGTGCATCCATAGGAGCTCTAGGATCTGCTCTAAGAGAAGGCTCAACTGCTTTGGAAATCCACTTAGTAGTAACCTTTGTGTTCTTTGCTGATGTTCGACAAGTGTGCTCCATGTTACACTTCTTAATTCAAAAATTTCTTTCATGAGCTATCCTGGAGGCACACATGTAAAATTCACATCCATGCTCTCTCTGTGAACACCAAGCAATAATTCTTGTTGGGGAGTTCCTGTGGTAGTGAAAAGACCTGAAAGTCCTTACATAAAAATCCCTTAATGCTTCTCTGAACTAGTAAACACTCTCAAAAGACAAGTTCTTGCACAACAGTAAATGTGAATTGGGAATCGAGGGGTCAAAATATACCCTATCCTTCATCCTTTTCTTATTACTCTTTGGCTTCTTCAGGAGGTATGGTAGTTCAACTTCATCTTCTTCTTCCTCATCACTTATGCCTACATCACCAGCAAAACAAAACTCATCTGCTTCAGAAAACCAATCTTCAAAGCATTTTTTCTCTACCTCATTGTGACATCTGCTAGTTGGACCAGGATTCTTCACATGTTTCACAATAGCAGTTGTTTCCAATGCTCCATCCTCTTCAGAGGCAGACTCTATTTCCATTTATACAGCTTCAGCACTCCCACCTGAATGAACTGAATCATTAGAAAAAAATTCAGACACTTCAGTGTCTCCTTCAAAGTGGTTCAACTCTGTCTCTCTTTGAATCCTGCTCCTCTCAAGCTTGGCCTTTCTATCATTTATCTAATTCTGGAGCTCAGATTGCTCCACTACCTCTTTCACATAGCAGCTCTCTTGAGTGTCCATGTAATTCTCATTAGCCCGTGTACTAGTTGCAGGTTCAAAATCTCTGACAACCCTTATGTTCACAACCTTGACATGATGATAAAACTCCAACATTTCATGAACACTAGCTTCATTACCTAAATACTTTACTGTATCAGGTCCAATTTTCTCCTCCTTCGCATAGTACATGTAATCGCTCTCCCCATACCCTTCACTAGCAATGAGTGATTGTAGAGTAAGAAAAGAAATATATGTCTCATATATACCCCTTTTCACAGGGTTTCTTCCTTTGAAATGAAACCATATGACCCACTTCTGGTTAGCCAAACTGCACAAATAAGTGCTCATGAATTGAATTGAAATTGACAGAACTACAGTTTACTACACATGTTCAACAAACAGAAACAAACACACACTAATAGGGAAAAGGCTAGCAGCAGCGCGGGTTTTAGGTGTATCATTAGCGCGGGGAGGGGCGCTACTAATAAGGTGCTACAGCTAACACATAGCAGTAGCGCGTGGTCACCGGCGCTACTGGTACACAAGTGTAGCAGCAGCGCGGTTGATGGAAGCTCGCTACTGCTAGTAGCTCTAGCGCACTTTGCATCAGCGCGCTACTACTATCGCGGCGCTGCTGCTAACTTTTGTACACTCGCTACTGCTAATTTAACAGGTTTTTTGTTTTTTTGGGCATATTTGTTTTGTATTTGAACATGCTTTATAGAAGAATCTTTAGCACATAAAAATATCATCATGATACACATACAAATGCCTGCGAGACCACAAATGTAATCATAGCATATACATACAAATAGTCTCATCATAATCATCATCCAACACAAAGTGTTCTCTCGTCATCATCTCGAAAAGAGGGATACAAGTCCCCGATTACTTGCAAATACATCGCCATCCATCTAAACAATGGTATACGCGAGAAGAGCTATCACTTTGAGTACATGAGTGCGTATCCCTCTCTTGCATTAGCGTGAACCTAAACTAACTACTGCCTGTCGCTCGGAAACCGGAAAACGGTAACACCTGGGCCTGACACTCCGGCCACTCGTCGTATATATACTCCTGGCGTAGCACTTCTTTGCCATCGATGATCTATGCACCTGCATTGTCACATGAGTCGATGATATGCAACATATATAGTTGAGCAACAGAAAGAGACAGACTTGAAAAAAATAGAAACAACATATCATAAGCATAAATAACAAAGTTCATCATACCCAAAATGCCCTAACTAGAGTGATCTTCGCTACTCGAGGAGGAGGACGGTTTAATTACATCACAAATAAAGTTTCACTGTGCATAACTCAATGTTTTGTCATACAGAAAGTATGGACTAAACAGACACATTGTCATATATCGACAATCACTCCAACATGTCGTGCCATCCATCGAGGTAAGGGAGATAGTCCCCGAGCTTAGTGAAAGGCTTCATGTCGAAACGCTGAGAGGCTACCCATGTTTAGACGTCTTCCCGCGACATTTTTCCTTCTTCGTAGAACATCCCTGTTTTCCCGACGACCTCCTTCAAGATGATTTGGGCAAGTTCGCGCTGGATGTGATAGAACTCAGCTCGAAGTCGATGATCCTCGATATCTCCTACGTCCTTTGCCCATTGCAGAATATGGGCATCGCTGTCGCGCAAAATAAGTACACCTCAAATTACTTAGCCTCCATCGTGCAAATGAATGATTGAAATCGAAGGAAGGATAGCAGCACCGATGACTTACACGGGATGATAAGGCACGAGAATTGCCCCCTTGTCCTTATTGGCGAGCATGAAATTGATGATGTATTCCCTCGCGTATACATGGTGCTCTGCGCAGACTCCCAAGAAGACATCGTGCATGTAGTACGGGTTAGCGACACAGATATGAGATATCTGCTCAGCCCCGATAATGTAGCTCATGTGCAAGGCATAAAGGCGGACAAATGTAAAATCCAGCTTCTTCACGTGAAACATGTCGAATATGTAAACGAATCGGAGGAAGAACTTATCCGCGGGGAAGCTGTCGACGTACGACCTTTGCTGCGGAACGTTAACCACGTAGAGTGGGTATCCTGGATCTGTCGAGGCGATGAGGCCTTTCTCTACCCGCAGCACATCATCATGAAGTCTCCTTAGATCGCCGAATCTGGCCTGTAGTGTTGTTGCAGGTAGGATTGGTTGACCGGGGATATGCCATTTATCCGCATCGGGATATCTATACGGTCCTGAAGCCGAGGCTGCTGAGGCGGCTGGAACATAGAATCAGCTTTTTTGCCTTTCCTCGCTCTCTTCCTAGACTTCTTTACTACCGGAAGGTCGTCCAGATTATGTTGAGACGGCAATTCAGGCACCGACTCATGACGCTCAAACCCCGAGGAGGCGCCAGTATAGACATACTGTTCAGCGCCACCGTCGTCCTCATCCTCATCCATGGCGACGTCATCAGCAACTAATGGAGCCTCCTCCTTACCCCATCCGCTATCACCCAACCCGACACCCGACGCTAATTGGGTAGGTGGGGTGTTGATGTTCATACCTTGCTGAGGCTGCGTGCTCGTGATATGCTCCCGACCGCCTCCAGACGAAGCAGACTCTTTGGCCACAACAGGACCCACCCATTGCAACAATCACCAAGCCACCGCGGTGTCTCCTCATCATCCACCAGTAGTGTTGGAGGAGGCAAATTCTCGTGGCCTGGTTCGACACTGGCCACAGATACCTTGAAGACGTTCGGGGGGATCGTCCGGTTGTCGAACAATGGTTCCTTCGGCTTCATTATCATCGCCTTCCCCACGTCCACCTTCTGGTCGCCGATGGTGTACAATATGGTGCACGGGGTTTCGTCGGCCTGCAAAGAAAAGTCCGCGACGTGAGACATCCGAAAGGCAACGAAAACGGGAGATTATACATTTATATTGAAGGGGGCGGTGTGACACATACCGTGAGGGCGTCGAGCTCAGCCAAAGACGAAGCACCACCGAGCACGTTCGGTGCGGGAGTCGGTGCGGGAGCAGGTGCGGGAGAAGGTGCTCCCAAGAAGTCAGCAAGGGGAAAGTCCTCTGCATTTTTTTCTGGATTTTGCCTTGTCCAAGTGATAACGCCCGTCACCAAGGAAGTAGACAAATCTGCAACCACCTGTTTTGCGGCAGCTACCGCTGTTGCGACTGTCTGAGATGATTTCTTCTCAACCGCAATCTCAACCTTCTTGTCGATGTTTTCTTCAGTTAACCTCCGTCTTTCCTTTCTCTCCTCCGTGGTCTCACGGTAGTACTTCTTCCACGTGGCATCGTCTCCGACACCGTGAACAAGTCCATACAATGGTCGAGTATCCACCGGTTGTTGTTTCAATATGTTCAACGCCCGGTTGAATGGAGTGTCCCACTTGGGTCTCGCCAATGCCTCAGACGGCGAGTCGCTTTCGGCCGCAATTCGGTGCTGCTCTCTCTGCAAAAGGCAAAAGGATCGTTTACAAATATGATTAATGTGTGCAGTCGAATTGATCAGAAACTAAAATTACCAGCAGTCTCATGCACTCCGTAATGATCGGAGTTGTCTCGTAAACCTTCTTCACTAGGTCCCAACGGTGCCGGGCCCTCAGGACGTCACGCTCCTGTGGGACGGTGAAATCCGCCAAGGGGTCTGGGATGCCCAGACTCGCGACTTCCGCGTCCTCCTTGGCCCATTTGGACCTCTTTCCGCCGTAACCACGACTTCCGAGGTGGTGGCTCCCAATCTTCCTCTCTTGAAGCCCCTTCATGTACTTAGACTTGTTTTTGGCAGCTTCGGCCTCGCAAGCCTCCTTGAATATTTGAAACTGTTCTTCCATGATTGTCGGATTATCCTTTACAATCTCGGATGATCCTTGCTTTCACTCGAGTTTTCCAGGCGGCCAACGCGTCGCTAAACTTGGTCATGGCGTGTTTTTTTATCTTCTTCATTGCCGGATCCTCGTCTGGATCTTCATAATCCTTCTCATTCCGGCCCGGGAACAAGAATATCTGGTGAAACTTCTTTAGGAGGGAGCTCCTCATATTTTCTATCTTCTGTAGTTTCTCATTGTTGATGGTGGCGGTTGTCCGTACGATGCATCCTATTTGATTGCCATAGCATGAGCGAGCTTCCTCGGGCGCCTTTTGCTCAAAAATGCCATCGTCCACCTCCGTGACCACCAGCCTAGTAGTCCTGAGTTTGTTAGGAAGTCGTTGCCTCTTTGCTTTCGGTTCTACACCGGCTCCACTCCCCGAGGCAGCACCGGTCTCAGTCTCAGCACCGGTCCTGATGCCGGTCTGAGTCTCAGCGCCGGTCTCAGTCTCAGCACCGGTCTGTGTGTCGTTCTCAGTCCCCGATGCCACCGGTGGGCCCAGCAACAACATCGGTTGATCGTCAGTAAGGCTAAAATTTTTTTCTGCCGCCCGGTAGGCGTTGACGCAATCACCAGAACCCTGTCCTTCATCGTTGCTAGCCATGTTTCCTATGATTAAATCTAGTCAATTAATTCTAGACCTAATAAAATGAATAATGACATAAAAAGGCATATTATTTTGCAGGAATGTTGTCTCCTTCCTGGTGCGGCAAATCCCGGGCACTCGATATGTCCTAGTTTGTAGCACAAGTCATGCCGAAATTCACGGAAAATTTCGGCATGACCATTGCTAAAAAGTGGACAAATCGAGAACCTGAAATTTGCTGGAACAGAAATGAATCAACATTCCGGCAAAACATAGGCCACTCAACATCATTCCCTGAAAACAACAAAGCCACTTGGGCACAATCGAACCACTTCAATGAAAAGATATAACATGACCACTTCAATGAAAAGATATAATCAACAATAAAAGTCTACAAAGGGATCATCTTTAAAATAAAATTTGCCTAAATTGTTTTCCTTCACTAAACACTTCTCTGCCTAGGACAAAACCAAAATTATGTTGATTTAGCTATTCCTCTCTCTCAAACAAACACACATTATTATCTCTAACCCTTCTCTGCCTAGGACATAACCCAATTAAATTGCAAAGGAACTCCATTTCTCTAACCCTTCTGGCCTAATGCTCTAAAATAACATTTTCCTCTAACCTAGCCAACCTACTTAACCTAGCTTGTTAATCCAACGAACCTAATTAACCTACCTATTTAACATAGTTAGTTAATCTAGTTTACCTACATAATTAACCTAATTAAACAAGTTAACGCAGCTAGTTCTTTGTCAGAGCCCTAAATAAATTTTTGCACTAATTAACCTAGATAATTAACCTAATTAAACTAGTTAACCTGACTAGTTCTCTGTCAAAGCCCTAACTAATTTTTGCACTAACCTAGATAATTAACCTAATTAAACTATGTCACCTAACTACTTCTCTATCAAAGCCCTAACTAAATTTTTGCCCTAACCTAGATAATTAAGCTAATTAAACTAGCTAACCTATGCATGAGAGAGAGAGGAGGGGTGGGGGCTTACAGTGGATGGCTGCGGTGGTGGCAAGGCACGTAGTGGTGGCGAGAGAGGCAGTGCTGGCAAGGGAGGCAGGGGCGTCTCCGGTGACGGCTAGGGAGGATCCAGTGGCGTCGACGGCGGCTCCGGTGGCGTTGAGGAGGCCGCGCGGCTCCGTGGCGTTGGGGGCGGCTCCTGTGGCGTCGACGTCGGCTGGAGACGGCGACGAAGTGGGGCGACGACGAATCGGGGAGACGGCGGCGGGGTGGGTCGAGGGATTTGGGGGAGAAGTGGTGGCCGGGGGGAAATGGTTTTTTGGTTAAGTCAAATTTAGCGGTAGCGCGTTTCGTAAAACGCGCTATAGCTAAGATAGCTACAGCGGTTTTCACAAAACGCGCTGCTGTTATAGCTATGTAATTTTCTTCCATTTTTTATTTTCTTTTTTGTTTCTATAGCGGGGGTCTAGGACATGCGCTGCAGCTATGTTAGCTATAGCGCCTCTTACAAACACACGCTACTGCTATGCCTTCCTCCGTTTTTTCGCCTTTTTAATTATTATTCTTTGCATTTTATTTTTTCCTTTCTCCTTTTTCTATTTCTTTCATTTTCATTTACTTTTCTATTTGTTTTTCATCTTATTTTATTTCCATTAGTAGTAGCGCTCTTCGTAGGAAACGCGCTACTACTTATACCCTAGCGGTAGCGCGCTTCTTCCAAGACCGCTACTGCTATGCGTATCCTATCATTCTACCAACGGGAATGTTAGTAGTAGCGCTTTTGGCACTACACGCACTGCTGCTAAGGGTGTATCTATAGCGCGATTTTTCCTCAATCACTACTGCTATCTAGCACTAGCGCTCTTTTTTAACCTGCGCTGTTGCTAAATTTCTGTGTATAGGCTTTTCCCTAGTAGTGACATCTTACTAATTTGCCCAATTGAAGAAAACATGTTCATTTAAGCAAGAGATATTTCCATACCTGCAACCCATAGAACATCCAGGCGCCGACGATGACTAGGCGAGCAGTGCCTCCGGCTGCTGTGAGCCTGGCTAGGTCAAGAAACTGGTGCTCCCCAACCAGTTATCGATTGAGCCCACAGCCTCCAAACTAGTGCCAGCGCCGCCGGCGTCACCGGCGCTAGCGCCACCACCGATTTCGCCACCGCCCTTCTCCAGAATCACCAACGACATATCGGCCGCCACCTAGGTCAGTGAGAGGGAGTGGAGGGAGAGAGTGAAGCGAGAGGGAACGTATAAGATTTGACCCTCACCCGACCGACAGCCGCCGTTCCGACCGCAAACGCGCCATTAATGGCCGTTAACATGCGGCGGGCGTCAGTTGGCCATGGTGGCATCTGATTCGTGGGCCCAACCGGTTGGAATCGAGCTTAGCGCGGGCGAATCGAGCGGTTTCGTAACTTGGTAGTTTTTTCCCACGGATTAGAACAAAAGTGGTAGTTTTCCGCACAAATCGTAAAGTGGTAGTTTTTCATCACGTTTCCGTCAATTGTGGTAGTTTTTGGTTAAATACTCCCCGCCGATGCTCCGCGAGTGATCACAAAGCATGACGTGTGATTGCACATGTGCTTTCCATACGCATTGTTTGATTTTTTGCTTACATGTGATAAATTGTTAATTTCACCTCTTGTCCACACCACATGGTGAACATGCCTCATGCAACCACACTTGAACAACTTTTCTATGCACATTGAAACACAAAAAGTTAAAACATGAGAGTTGTTTTGAACAACCAGATGAAGCTAGTGGTGAAAAAAATTCAAACGATTGATCGTGTAAGATGAATTTGCGGAAATTCATCTAAAATAACATGCACACATAAACAGGTTAATACAGTGCAATAGAGAGATATAGATCTACTCGTCTACAACTGTCGTAACAAAAAAATTATAGTATGAAAGTTCTGTGAAACAACAAAATGAAGCTACTCCTGAAAGAAAATTCCAAACTGTCAACAGTGTGCAATGAATATGAAAAAATGTATAAAATTCTCCAAACATAAACATGAAATTAAAGATTTACAATCAACAAAAGAAGCAACTAATGGAATTAAAAAGTTAACAATGCTTTCCACCTTAGAGTCTGCCTAGAGCCAGGGCTCCGCCTGCTCCTCCTCTAAGAAAGAAAGTTAGGGTTCGTGCCTCTCGCTGGCGCCGGCGCAGATCCGCCTCGTCTCCGGTGGACCTAGGGCCATAGAGGAGCGGTGGATCCTGGCAAGGGCCGGCGGGAGGGCTCCGTTTTTAATCTTTTTTTCAATCTTGTTAGGGTTTGTGTCCTACTCAGGAAGACGAGACGGCGGTGGCTCCCTGAAGATTGAATAAAGGTATCACTGCCTAGCCCCCATTCCGAAGGTGCGCCTAGCATCGTTGGTGGGCGTGTGGAGGTGTGTCTCCTATAGATCTATCTTTGGTTGATTTGCTCGTATCTCATCGTTGTTCGTCTGTCTTCGGTTTGGATCCTTCCGATCTAAGTTATTTTTCATCGGCGACGGTTGCTGTTCTGGGGTGCTGGTCCTATGGGGCCTTAGCACGACGACTTCCCGACTATCTACTACAACAAGTTGTACCCGGCTCCGGCGATGGAGGGGCGATGACGGCGGCGCGCCTTCGGCTCGCTTCGGTGCTTGTAGTCGTCGCTACGTGGTCTACGAATCTGGATGTAATTTTTATTTCTTGTATTCGTTGTAGTGCCATGATTGAAGATGAATAGATTGGAAGTTTTTCCTCAAAAAAATGGAATTACAAAGATGATGTGAATCTTTTTTGTGTGGAGATTATTTCAAATCAAAGTATCTGTTGATTACAAGGGATTAGGTGAAGCAGATTAAGAGAGCTGAGTACAGCACAACACGTTCAAACCTATATACCGGCCCACCATGTGCCTGCATCGTTAGAGCTACCATGTGCTCTCAGTCGGGCCTGGTTGAGAGGAATAGCCGATTTGAGTGTTCCTCCTTAGATAGGCCTAGTGTTACTTTAAGAAGCGTGCATGCCAAAAATCCGGTTCAACTCAGGCAAGCAAACATATTGATTATGCATCCTCCGGGCCTGACTACTGCATGTGGCCTACGTGTCATGCACAAAAGCTTATCATACCCCATGCCGGATCAGGTTTTGGGCTAGGCTTGAGAAAACCCTAAGAGAAAATTTGAAGTCCGAGCCAAGTCCGAAAAACTTTAATAATCGCATTTATGAATGAAAATGATATTTTGGGGACATAAAGCTAATATGTTGTAGCTATTTTTTGAATAACATACTCCCTTCATTTATTTTACTCCGCATATAATATTTGTCTTCGAAAGCGTGAGTTATCTCCCAGAGGGGGGCGGGGGTGAATGGGAGATTTTTAGAAATTCGTCAAACTCTGATGAATATGACAAAGATCAGAGTGAAGAGATAGAAACGCAAGGGAAACTAAGTCATCACATAATGAGATTACATGCAATCAGGATACATAAGGGTGAATAACATGCAATCATACAAGCATGAAGAATGGAACTGGGGAAATGAAAGATACCTTGATGAAAATCTTCAGTTCAAATTTGTTAGAGGATAGATCAAAAATTCTTTAGCAGCGGAATAATGTAAGAGAGGGTTGAGGAATTTGAAACTACATTGGCTTGGTGAAGACAATGCAATTTGGCAGACCAGTTCCAGTTGCCGCATCAACTATATGCCTGGTTCAGGTGGCTGAGTCGCAACTCAGAGGACACATAGTCCTCACCATACACTACAAAAAAGACACATCTGTGACATTTTGGGCCGAACAATTTTTTTTTCTATCATACTTATGACACTCTTATGACGATAATTGTGACAAAACCTGGTATCATCATAGATGTGGTGCGCTCCTACTTCTATGACAGAAAATGGGCTTTTCGTCCTGGGCGGGCCGGAGACGCAGCTGCGTGACATTCTTTGGGCCGTCCATGACAAAAAAAACCGTGGTAGAAGCGAGGGCGAGGGAAATTTCAGGGAGTTCCCGGTTACGGTGGGTGGTCGGGGGCCGAGCGATGCACATTTCTCTCATACTCGTACGCGCGTGTGTGCGAGACGTTGTCTCTAACTGAACTCGAGAGAGGCGTTGGGCTCTAACTGAACCCGAGCGATTGCACTGCAGGCTACGCGTTACTGAACCCGAGCGATCGATCGATGGCTGTTAACTGAACCCGATCGAGCGATTCTTTCGCTACTGCTGCTAACTGAAGCTGATCGATGCTGCCTCTCTGGATGAATAGTGAGTGTTATGGGGGGGGTGGATGAACAGTGAGCGGTGGGGGTGGATGAACACGACCCCATGGCATTGCCTCTAGATGAACAGGACCACGATCAATCGAGCCGGTTGGGGCTGGATGAACAGGACCCCATGAAGGGCTGGATGAACAGGACGACCCCGTGGAGGGCTGGATGAATAGTAGATGGAGGAGGGGTGGATGAACAGTAGCCCGTGGAGGGGTGGTTGAACATGAGCCCGTGGAGGGGTGGTTGAACAGTAGCCGGTGGAGTAGCGCACGGTCGAGGCTGGATGAACAGGAGCCAGTGGAGGCTGGAGGAGGTCGACGTTGGATGAACAGGAACCCGTGGAGGCTGGAGGAGGTCAATGGTAGCCTGTGGAGGCTGGAGGAGGTCGATGGTGGAGATGAACAGTATCCCGTGGAGTCCCGTTTTGCGGTACGCCACACCCCTCCCAATGAACAGGACCCCTGTTTCGACCGTAGCGCTCCAACACAAGTCTGTTTCATCCGTTTTGCGGTACGCCACACCCCTCCCGATCAACAGGACCACGTTTCGACCGTAGGAGGTCCATTTCATCCGTTTTGGGGTACGCCAGACCCCTCCCGATGAACAGGATCCAGTTTCGAATGTGGCCGGTCGAACACAAGGCCGTTTCCTCCGTTCTGCGGTACGCCAGGCCTCGTTTCCATTGCCTGTTCCATCCAAGCCCTCCCGATGAACACGATGATGCATTCCATTCCGACCCAGCCGGTTGGCTCCCCATGAACACGACGACGACGTTGTTTCTCCGTTCCGACCTAGCTATGTACACGAGCCCTGGCCGTACGTATGCGCGAGTAGGCGTTTGATACCCCGCCCGTATGTACACATACGTGGCTGTATTTTCTTTCTTGCACGCTGGCCGCTGTACGTACGTGTACATGTTACGTGCGCGCCTCTACTACGACACGTATGCACCTGTACTACGACACGTGTGTGCCTCTACTACGACACGTGCGCGCCTCGACATCCATCAGTATGTACGTACACGTTCGCGACCAGAATGACAACGCTATGTATGCTTCGACCAGGTGGGTCCCGACTGTCAGGCACTTCCTTGCGCGCGAAGATGTAGCTGGTGGGTCCCAGCAGTTAGGGGGCGAATCTTTTTTTTTCGGACGCACTTTCTTGTGTGCGAAGATGTAGCTGGTGGGTCCCAGCAGTGAGTGGGGCGAATCATTTTTTTCCGGATGCACTTCCTTGCGTGCGAAGATGTAGCTGGTGGGTCCCAGCAGTCCGGGGCGAATCTTTTTTTTCGGATGCACTTCCTTACATGCGAAGATGTAGCTGGTGGGTCCCAGCAGTCAGGGGGGAAACATTTTTTCGTGAAATACAGTGGCCCGTTCGGTGGATCCCTGCTGTCAGGTGGAGGTATCATTATTTTCCGTGTAATAAGGAGGCACTTCCTTGCTGTGGCCGTGGACCCAGCTGTCAGCCTCTCCACGTATAGTCCACGTTCGATGGAAAACGTTCCTTGACCACGTTGACCATGCCGCGCCGAGAGCATCGGGGAGGTGGACGACGACGAGGCCTAGGAAGGGGATGATGTAGAGCCGGGGAAGACGCGGCAGTGGATGCCCATGCGGAGAGGAGTACGACGGTCCACTGGTCCGGCTGCGGTGTGAGGCTGCCGTCGCCATAGAATAACACGGGGTGTGGGTGAGTAGATTGATGGCCTGGCCAGCGGTGGGAGTAGTAGGAGGCAGTGAGGCCTCCGCGGCATCACAGCCGGGCATGGGAGGCAGGAGCATGCGGCATGACCGGCGCTGCTTTGGGCGGCTGGAGCAAGAAGACCAGAGGTTGAAGAAGCACTACGGCTGTTGGATGGACATCGTACGGTTGCTGGAGCTAGAATCGTTCATATTGAGTAAAGTTGACAAAGGCCACCGTCCCAGTCAACTTAGTAGGCCCACAAGTCAGCCTCCCACCATGGTGGGTCCCAGCTAGCAGGGAGAGTATTCATTTTTTTGTGCGTAACAAGGAGGCACTTCCGGTGGGTCCGAGCTGACAGAGGGGGAACATTATTTTCGCGAAATACGGTGGTCCATCCGGTGGGGCCCAACAGTCAGGGGGAAACGTTTTTTCGCGAAATACGGTGGCTCGTCCGGTGGGTCCCAGCAGTCAGGGGGAGAACGTTTTTTCGCGAAATACTGGTGGCCTGTCTGGTGGGTCCCTGCTGTCAGGTGGAGGAATAATTATTTTCCGCGTAATAAGGAGGCACTTCCTTGCGGCTGCCGTGGACCCAGCTGTCAGCCTCTCCACGTACAGTACTCTTCCAATGGAATTCGGCCATTGACCACATTGACCATGCCGCACCGAGAGCACCACAGCGGTGGACGACGACGAGGCCTAGGAAGGGGCCGATGTGGAGCCGGGGAAGACGCGGCGTTGGATGCCCACGCGGAGAGGAGTGCGAGGGTTCACCGGTTTGGCTGCGCTGCCGTGGCCGCAGAATAACAAGGGGTGTGGGTGAGTGGAGTGGAGGGATGGCCTGGACAGCGGTGGGAGTAGTATGGGGGTGGTGAGGCCTCCGTGGTAGCACAGCCTGCCACGGGAGGCAGGAGCAGGCGGCACGACCGGCGCTGCTTTGTGCGGCTGGTGCAAGAAAACTAGAGGTTGAAGAAGCACTATGGCTGTTGGATGGACATCGTACGGTCAGTCGAGCTAGAATCATGCATATTGACTAAGTTGACAAAGCCCTCCATCCCCGTCAACTTAGTAGGCCCACTATACTGGGTCCCAGCTAGCAGGGGGAGCATTCAATTTTTTGTGCGCAATAAGGAGGCACTTCCTTGCGTGTGAAGATATAGCTGGTGGGTGCGAGCTGTTAGCGGCGGTAACGTTTTTTCGCAAAATACAGAGGCCCTTTTGGTGGGTCCTAGATGTCAGGTAGAGGAATCATTATTTTGCGTGTAATAAGGAGGCATTTCCTTGCGTGCGGCCGTGGACCCAACTGTCAGCCTCTCCACGTACAGTCCACTTCAGATGCCTGTCGGTCGTTGACCATGTTGACCACGCCACACCAAGAGCACCAGGGCGGTGGACGACAGCGAGGCCTAGGAAGGGAACGACACGGAGCCAGGGAAGACTCGGCAGTTGTTTCCCATGCGGAGGGGAGTACGACTGTACGAGGGTTTACTGGTTCGTCTGCCGTCGCCGGAGAATAACAGCAGGTGTGCGTGAGTAGAGGGATGGCTAGGCCAGCGATGGGATTACGGTGAGGCGGCAAGGCCTGCGCGACAGCACAGCCGGCCATAGGGAGGAGTGAGCAGGCAGTCCCGCCGACGCTTGTTTGAGCGGCAGGAGCAGGAAGACCAGAGATTGAAAAAGCACGACGGCCATTGGATGGACATCCAACAGTCACTGCTTGTGCGTCATCCTTTTTTTAGGAAAGCCTCAAATCTATGGAAAACAGCATACAGGCCATCTGCCATTATTCCAAATAATTTACAGCCCATTTGCTAATTCTTACGAGGTTTTTTGGAGCCCATATTCTTTTTGTTAGCATTACAGCCCATATTGTGGCCACGGTTAAAAAATTATACGAAATTTTGCATAGGTCGGTGCGGTCTGAACTGTTTTTAATCCTGAAATTTCGAGTCACATTCAGACTGATTTTAAAAATAAATGTATATCAATATAAAATCCAATGAATTGTCCATGCATAAAAATCAATGCAATTTAAAATCTCGAAATGAAAAAAAGATATTTGAATCTAATTGCCGGTTTGATGTGTTTTAAAAATGTACATCTCATTTCTCATTACTGATAGGCCATTTTCTTGGCCAGCCGAATGAAGCTCTCCTCGTCTTGAAAGATTTGCATCCCAACAGGCCTGATAAAGCGACTTACTTGACAAATCACAAAAAACGTAGGCTAGCCATTTTTAGAAAGAAAGAAAAACTACTGGGCTGGTCTGTGGTAAACATAAAAGGAAAGGCTGTCTAGACATGCCAGAGTGTCCCGCATAGCCCAGTTGACACCCTACTCTGTCTCAAAAACAAATTAGATAAATTCCACTCCAATTATGGTGATTCGTAAAAATGCCACTTCAATTTCCAAACTTTGAAAAATGCCACTGCAATTTTTGCAAACTTTGAAAAACGCCACTCCAGACTTCGAAAAATGCCACTAGAAATGGCATGAAATGGCATTTTTCAAAGTTAGGAAATTGCAGTGGCGTTTCTCGGAAACACCAGATTTGGAGTGGCATTTATCAAATTAACCCAAAACAAAAAGAACTGGGCGAGCTGTTAGGTCCCTGGTGTCAGCCGCTCATTGTGCAATTCTCTCGTTTATTGACTACGTTGACAATGGCATGGGACCCAGATGTGAGAAATCCACTAGGAGGAGCCATTTTTTATTGGCTTGAAATAAGGAGGCACTTGCTTGCGTACTACCATGACCTTGGCGAGTCCCTGCTGTCATCCTCTCCACGTACAATCATCTCCTGATTATGTACGCGTCAACTTGGTAGGCCCACAAGTCAGCTTCTAAACCTGTGGAGGACAAGTACAACCCATTTAAAAAAATAATAGCCCATTCCATACGTTCAAATGGAAAGTTCAACATTCAGAGCAAAGTAACAGGTCTGATCCACATATAGAGTACTGAACTTCCACGTTGACAACCATCATAGCCAAGTTAACTATCTACTCCCACTAATACTCTAGTAGCATACAAGTACTAACTTACTCTTAGCTAACTAGACGATGCCGGCCGCCATCTGTGGTACATGCTAAATACTGGCACCGACGTCCTATGCCTCGCCTCGGACTTGCAAGAGGTGCGATAGGGCGCGTTGCTCGCGCTCGTTGGCCCTTTCCATGCCGGCGTGGTCAACCGAAGCTTCGGCTTCTAAGCAGGAAACCCACTTGACGAGCTGGTAGTAAAAATCGGCGTCGCGAACGCGTGCGTGCCTGACAGCCTCCAGGGCTATTTGTCGGGCGCCGGCCTCCATGTAGTCGGCCCAGTTGCGGGCGCTCTGCTCGCGACTCAGAGCATCGGTGCGTTGCTGCTCCATGTCCCGCTGGCGGCGCAAATCGGCGATACACTGCTCCTCCACCAGGAGGTCTCGCTCCAACAACTCCTGCTCCTCCGCCAGGCGGTCGCGCTCCAACAACTCCTTGATCTCCGCATTGCCATCTAAAGACAGATAGAATACCTCCTCCCTCCGTCTGCCTTCCGGTGAAAACCGAACACTAGTTCCGACGGTGACCGCCTCTGGCATCGCCTACCGTGGACGGGAGGGGGCATAGCGGACGTGGTGAGCAACGTCGGGCCGGTGGGGACTTATGTGGATATGGCGAGCTGGGTCACGGTGCGACCGGAGGAGGCCGGGAAACAGTACTTATAGGCGGAAGGTAGCACGACGATCATCGGAATTCAATGCATAATGGCTTGCCGTGGAAAACTAGAGAAACTGAAATTATGACTGTGTCGTCCCGTCCCGTTTGGGACGCATGCCGACATGGCGTTCACACGAGTGTGCTCGAATCATCTCCCTCCATGTCAATAATGAGAGGGTTCTTGGATATGTTTTATTTCCATGACTAAAAGTAGTGGGTCTAAAACTTGCTAGCCTCACCCATGGTTGGATCCAAAATACTAAAGAGACTAAAATCAATTTAATGAGCATTTATTATCTTCCAAAGCCTCCAATCCAGAACTCGCCTGTGTTAAAGGAGAGGAGTTAAATGAGGAGTTAAAGGAGAGGAGTTAAATTAGAAGGGGTACCACTGACTAAAAAAATTTAGTCCCAAGACTAGTTTTAGCCCCTCTTTAGTCAGAGGTGCTTGGAACTTTAGCCTCTTAAGGAGACTATTTTTAGTCAGACTAAAATAGATCCCTTGGATCCAAGAACCCTCTCTTCCACAGATTTAAAAAGCCTGCAATAATTAAAGCGCATCTTTTTTCGCATCAGTTAGCTGCCTTAATTACGGGCATGAAGGCACTCAAAATCGCTCGCAGCTAGTATGCGGAGCAGCATTCAACGAGTCGCAGCCGAGGGCACGCATGCAGCCACTTAAATCGCTGGAATTAATTAGGTTTAAACTTCTGTATGCCGTTAATTATTGACATGCCTTGGTCTTGCTGCTTTGCTCACGGGACTAATAAACCCGGATGGAGGGAGTACCTTGGTTGTTGAGAGGTCTGAATTAAGCCATGCAAACTGGAAGGAGGTACTAGTACGTGCGTGATCCGCTATTTATTCGTGTAGGATCGAGTAGGTCATTTCTTGAATTGAGCCCTACAAACCGGAAAGGAGGTAGTACGTGCATGATCAGCTATTTATCCATGTAGGATCGAGTAGGTAGTATAGTGTAGCTTGTCAGTTTCTTCAGAGGTAGGCATTTTTATTCATAAAACTGCCACTTCGGATCTTGCGTCGCAAATAAAACTGCCAGGAGCACATTAGTAGGCTAGCTAGTGATCGATCAGTAACTTGTAAACACTGAGCGAACGGAAATAAGTAACTGTTAATGCATTTCAATGATTCAAAGATCATATACAAATATGTAGCTCCAAAGCAAAGACCAGCCACTTCGGATCTTGCGTCGCAACTAAAACTAACTAGTACGATTCCCATACATAAGATCAACATGTTAATGCATCTCAATGATTCACAGATCATATACAAATATGTAGCTCCAAAAGCAAAGATCTAGAAAAACATCTGTTCTTCCTACTAACATGGATGCTTCTCTTGGTCAACATTCAGTACAGACTGAAAGATAATTTTTTTTGTGAAGTCTACAATTCCTCTTGCAAACGTAAGTGGTTTCACCAACAACTGGAACCATGAGAATGAACCACACATGATGGACGAACATCCACTTCAATATGATTTGGTCTTCTCTCGATCATAGCGCGAGACTATTTTTGGAATACAAACTTTCACTTAGGCAAAATGATGCCCATTGTATAATCAGACCAAAGCAATGAAGCACCTAGTGTTGGCCAATAAATAATATAGTACTACTTTTTTGCAGTCCATGAAGTGACTATCCAATCTTTCTATGTCTATTTTCAAATGGCACTGCATGCAGTGACTATACTATTCTCTTGTGTAGTTCAACCAAAACTTCGGACACTTTATTTGTTTGCCAAATAGCAACGGGCAGACATCTCTATCTGCACAAATATCAAGCAGCTAGTAAACATATACCACACCATGTATTTTTTGTTTAAACATGTCTCTTCCGCTTAGCATATGTCATGTTCTGCACTGGACAATTTGATACACTAATCTAGTGGCTAGTGCAACAGTAGAGTAGTTAGTTTATTACTGGGTACAGTACAATGGTTTTACTGAACAAATTTCAATAAACTCTAGCACTGGAAGATTTCTATAAGAATTAACAATACAAAATTTAAAGGTAACAAGTTTAAGCATTGGTATACTAGCTGTTCAAGAGCATTAAACCAAATACAAAAGTTTATAGGTAACTAGCATTATTAACTAATGACAGCATAAAAAAATTGCAAACCATGTACCTCCAAGGTAAATGTCATTTCAGACTCGGGGGGACCTTAAAAAGTGCTATCCCAATCTTGGTAATCGATCAAACATAAAAACTTGATCGAACAAATCAAGAGAACAGCCGAAGGAGGAGGTGCCCACTCTTGACCTTTCCTATTGTCTTCATATTTTTTTGTGCAGTTTAACCAAAATAAAATGACATCAGCGCCTTGGCATTTTGGTGACACGGTACAAAAAAGTTAATTTATCTCATGAAAGTGAGGTATGTAATCTATAAGCATTCACAGTGCAAAAACCTGAAGGTAGTAACAAGTTTCATCCTTGGTATATTGGCTATGCAACAGCATTAGAATGCCTTAGCTGGAAAATCTTTAATACATCCACAATCAACAGCTAACCCTGAAATAATCCAGTGACATTAAATGGCATTGCTTAAATTTTTCGTTGGCATTAGACTGAGAGCTGCATTAGTTAAATGTGGCATCACTTTAGCAGTAGCATTGCTTGACTTGACTGCTGGCGTTATACTAACAACAAAAAAGTGGCAATAAGAGCATTGGAGGCCCATTCGGACAGTGGGCGCACCAGTACGATGTACCTCCACGGACGCAGAGTGGTGAGGCACGTATGGTTGCCTAGAGCAACAAATATCCAGGCAGCATATGTGGATTACATCCCATTTTTGTTCTCTTTAGCCACCTTTTTCCTATGTGAGGACAACAAACCGATAGACCTAGTCATTCTCTATTGCGTTGTCATGCCTTTCTACCCTTCTTCAACCAAGAGACATGAGACTCGTTCCTTAGCTACTGATTTCCCCCTTTTCAACCTAGATGCGGGTTCGATGCCTACTCTCTTGGACAGTACAGTCTCCCTTCCTTTCCTTATTCAACCCAGACATGGATTAGTCTGCATGAAGTAGGGTTTCCTTTAATAGTGCAAATTATGGTTTTCGTCTGCGTGGCCAGCAGAGCAGAGGATAGCAAATTGGGAAGATGGTGGAGTGGAAAAAGATCCACATGCAACGACGTGGCAGATGGGGCAATAGAACAAGGGTATGGTTCGAAAATAGGTAGCATACCTGAGGGTCAAAGGGAAGTGGCTTCGCTCGTGTTCGTCGTCCTGTGCACACACTACAGCAGCGAGCTTTGGGACGGAGGCCATCCTGCGCGGGCGCTAGGTCTGAGAGGACGGCCTTGTCGTCAGTGCGTGACCGCACTCGCTGACGATGAGTGCGTCAACGTTGCACGTCCTTTTCTTCCCCAGCGGATCTGTGACCACCGGTGAGGAGGGAGAGAGAGGCCGTCTTTTTTAGATCTGGAGAGAGGGTGGTAGTGTGAGAAGCAAGTGGGCAGCCCTTAGCAAGAAAGCGCTGAAGCTCCAGCCTATATATCTTTTTTATACTACTAGTACTGGAGGTGGAGTAGTGGTAGAGTAGTTTATATTTTCTCTGCGTACAGTACAAGTTAGTCGTGTTTCAAAATTGAACGACACGTCATTAAAAAAAAGGTCGATAACTAATGCGGCACCTCGGGCCAACGCGGCCAGATCGCATTTTGCACGAGAAATTACACACCATGTTTCGTTGACATGTGGTCCCGTTCCAACATATCAGTGAGACGATGGCGAGTCCTTTTCTACGAGTATTTCCGAACGGATGTGTAGGCTGGGGTGCCTCTTCGTGAACCGTGGCAAACTGGAAACCGTCCACCGACTCTTTGCCTTTCCCTCTCGATTTGGAACTACTGTTGCATGCTCTTCCTCTCCCTCCTCCATTTTTCTTGAGCCCTTCACCATTTCTTCTGCCATTGTTCGATCGTCTTCTCCATGGAGGGAACAGGCCGGAAACGACCCCGTTATTCTTGCCCCGATCTGAAAGATGATGTGGTGGAGGCACTCATTGATCGTTGCGACGTCATCACCTCGGCTAGCATGGCAAGTTCGTTCAAGACCATTCTCGACTCAACTAATAACATCACTACAAGGAACCCAAGAGTCAAGGAGCGGTTTGATCTCCCCTATCTTCTTCGCCGTCACCCTGATGACTGGCACGGGAACGACGGAGGCCTTGCCTTGTGCAAGTTGATGCCGCTTGATAATGATACGTATGATGTTAAGATGCCATCGCTTGAGGGTAAGGCTTGGGTAGGCACAAATGGATATTGGGTTTTATACATTGGTTCTAACTGCGAGTGGGAACTTGTGAATGTGTACACTCGTGACCGGTTCCACTTCCAAAAATCTCAGCAGACTGCCCATAGGTTGAGCACACCAGTATTGTACGCACGTTCAAATACGATCATGGTGACTGTCTTCTACGGAAGTTAGCAATTTGTCGAGTTCCCAACCGCTCTTGGAATTACAACAATTATGAAGTTGTTGCTATCTTCGATAAGCTTGTTGTCGTCCTTCGTGGTTCGACTGGATGGATATTGCTCAAAAATCAGTTTATGTACATGGATGAGTACTGTGATGCAATTCAATACAAGGGCCTTGTGTTTGCTGCCACCAGTCATGGCACTGTTTTTGCATGGAATCCTTATGCTTTCGGTACGTTTGTCTTCCGCCGTAATTATAATTGTTTCATCCACATGCATGCGGGTTAGCAAGTTTCCCTTTACTAATTAACCTTCTTCTTGTGTTTCCAAGGTCCCGTGAACATTCCACCACCTATACTTGAAAAAATTTATAACCAAGGGGGAGATGACGATGGTGATGATCACGAGCATGAGGACGAGCAGCGCCCATATACTCTGTGGCGCCTGGCAACTAATTCCGATGGATCACCTCTTCTTGTGTGTATACAACCCACTGATGATATTACTACTAAGGAAGCAGGTGTAGTCTCCCATGGTCGCACTTTCCGGACCTATTCCAACACCCGTTGCATGGTATTCGGGATGGATACTAGTGTGCTAGCGCCAACTCCTTCTCCCTGGTACAGAATTAATAGTCTTGGAGAAAACTCACTCTTCCTTGGACAAAACTATCCAATGATGGTGAAAGGCGATCCAACTGCTGTTGACACAACATTACTACCATTTATGAGAAGCAACTGTGTCTATACCTCGGACATTTTGGTGGTTCCCTACCCTGGTACTAATATAGTAGGCCGCTTCAGCCTGGATGATCAGTCCTGTGTTGGTCTCGAGACCGACAATGGATGGCCCGTCCTAGAGAATCACTTGTGGTTCAAAGCAAGCGTTTCCAACACTGAAGAATGCTTGAGTTGAAGATCATTCCATTGCTTGTTATTTGTTGTGTGATGAAAACTTTAGTATTTATAATGTATCCTCGTTGTAGATGTGGATTGAAGACATGTTGTATGTAATAAAATGATATGCCTTTCATAAACATACTAAATTTATGAATGGCTTTCGAGTCGCTTCTCTGAGTGAGTGGTGCGACGAGGCAAAAATATATTTTCCGAACACATAATTGTACGTGCGTTGCAACATGTTATCGGATGAGCCCAATCAACAATAGTAGTACACTATTTGTACTAGCTTCACATGCTTCGCGCGTCGGGCAGGTGTTTTTACTGTAGCCATATGTTAATGTGTTTGCTGTATGTAACCAGCACCTCGAATCCTCGATACTAGTACTATATAGTAAGTAGTAGGAGTAGTAGGGTGGCATGGGCTAGAACAAGCATTCACGTCCAGGAGTAAGGCACACGCCACCAGCATGACTTCCCTTTGACACCATATTATTTCTTGGAGTCCGTGCTAGAGCAATCTCTTCAACCTCGTCGTTTCTCTAACTTCAGCCATCATGTGGCGGGTGAGGTGGGGGTTTGCCGATAGTCGGTTTCCTCAACTGCGGTCCCACTTGTACGGCCAACTCCAATGCACGACCCCGAATGGACCTCCGTTTTGCACGAACTCCAACTATAATTTTGACTAGAAAAGCAAGAACAAAGAAAAGAAGAACCACAAGAATACATTTTACTTCTCTAGAAGATATCCAACTTCCATAACTGCTCTTGTAAGTTGGATTAGGCTGGTCATAGTGGGAGTAACATAGGTAGTAACATACATGCCACATAAGCAAAAAAGATGATGTGCCAGGTAATTAATGAAGAGAGAGGCAAATAGAGTAACAAAATATGTTACCATCATATAGCGGTTCCCAATGCAAAATGAGTCTACAAAGTAATAAATGAGGTGATGCAGGACACTACACATATCTTACTACCCACTATAGAGGTAGTAACATAGACTAGTAACATATGCATGTTACTAGTCTAAGTTACTCCCCACTATGACCAGCATGCCTTCTCAATGCATACATTGTTGATGTGCGGAGGCTCGATCTTGCATGCTTCTTTCTTTTTCGAGTGCAAAGAAGTAGACGTTGCTGTTCGCATCTAGTCTCATGTCTAGCCTCTATTCTAGTAGGAGGATCAACAAGTGCACTAGTCTCATCTCTAGCCTCTATGCTAGCTAAAATTGCTAGAACATCTACTAAATTGCGCTCTATCAATATATCGATGTACTCTTCTTCCCAATACCAAAACTTGCATCCATTCGAATCCCTCCGTTCCACAATACATGCCTTCTATTTTTCAAAATATAGATGTATCTAGACATGTTTTTGTATATAGGTACATCCATTTTTGGACAAATGGAAGTCAAGTATTTTGGAACGGAGGGAGTACACAATAATTTTTTTAAGTTAGCACAACTAGTCTAATCCGAGAGCACAACTAAAGATTTGGTCGGGTCCTTCCTCCTTTTGCTGACACGTGGGGCATCCAGCATCCAGGTCGTGTCATGCAAGAAAATAGAGTGGTAGTTGAAGCCACGTGATGTGCATCTTGGGTTAAACTGTAAATAGAATCTTACTACTCTTGAGTAACTCCAAAGGCGGCCACCGAAGATCTTTATTGGATTTCTTTTTCATCACCAGCATGTCGAGGTTAAAGATGTGCAGGTTCAGTGGGTCCTCTTGCATTTTTACTGACATGTGGGACCGCATGTGAGCAAACAGACGATGGGCTCCGCGCGTCCGCTGGCTGGCTGAGAAGAGAGATAGAGGAGGGCTGAGCATGGACTCTAGGAAACTTGTTCTACGTACCTTGATATAGGCTCGATATAGTGGGGTGGCATGGGCCATAACTAGCATTCACGTCTAGCAGTACGGCACTCCCACCCACACGAGTCCCATCTGGCACCAATTTTCTTGGAGTCCATGCTACAGCCATCTCTTCTCCCTCATGTTTTCTCAGCCATCGCGTGGTGGGCGGGGTGGGGGTTTGCCGATAGTCGGTTTGCTCAACTGCGGTCCCACTTGTAAGTGAAAATGCAACACTGCACGCATTCCCCCTTGAGCGGCACGCCAGACCAACCGTGTGGGGGTGCGACGCGATCATGGCAGGCTTTTCCTTTTGAACTCGTAACTTGTAAAATTTAGTTCTGCTCCATGGCGCGACCGATAGATAGAAAATAACGATTTTGCCTAGAGTAATGAGAAGTTTGGTTCTGGCGCCATTCATGCATGGAGTACGTACGAAAATAATGAAGTTGATGCGAAAGGTAAGATAATTACTGGTAGTACCATATACAACTACATGGATTTGATGGAAAGATAAAAATACATATGGATCCATCTATGACATCCTCACGCCCTAGTGCGCCGGGTCACCAACTGGCGTGTGAGGAGCAGCGGCGTTGGCGGCGAGATCAACGTGCTTCTGAACAATGCCGTCCAAGGTTTCCCTGCAGTCCAAGAAGGCAGCGTCCTATCATCCTCTTCTTGCATGTAGTAGTCCTTGTGGACAATTTGCGCGTAGACGTGGGTGATAATGTCGATGGTGTCTTGCTACGTCAGGCGCTGTGTGGCGAGCGCGACCTCGAGGTGGACATTCTCCGGCGCGACAACGAGAAGTCGCAGGGCCACCAGTGCGTCGAAGAGGTTGTCACCATAGTGGTCATTAAGGGTGGCGGGCAACACAGAGCCTGGGCGCGTCGGCTGGAGGCGTACGTGAAAGTCGTCCACGAGCTTCTTGACGACGGTAAACTTGTCAAGGAAACCGACGAGGACCTTGTCGAACAAGGAGATGAAGCTGTTGTCCAAGCGGCCCCTCGCCCTGGCGGCCTCAAGCAATACTTGGAGACGTTCCTCGGTGTCGGGCCGTAGGCCGGCGTCGTGGACCATCTGTTACAGCCGGCTGATGCTCGCGCTCATTGCCTTCATGGGTCTAGCTTAGCTTCTAGTCAACTGATCTTAGCGTGCGTAGGTGCGTAGGATTTTGTACTACTCCTCAGCCCTCTGCTGCACCTGCCTTTGGCTGTATGATAGTTGGGCCATCCACCCCTTGGGAACATGTGTCATTCACCCAAAGGTTGTTGCAGTAAGTCAATGAAGCCGTGCCCCCCTCCGTGCCGGTGCAGTATAGTCATCTCACCAGACCTCTAGTTGGGGCCAAACGAGAGAAGTTTGATGTTTACTGGTTTATTGGTCCCCTTTGCATTTTGTGCCAAGTTTTGACCTTTGATTTAACAAATAAAATGTTAATGCATGGAAACAAAAATGTTGTGTAAGTCACCTTACGAAATCCAAATAATCCCAAAACACTTAGGCACGGTGCATTAACTCCCTCCTTGTTTCTTATTTCGTGACATATCAACCAATGAGAGATTTGGGTCGTGCATGCTTTCAATGACTTGAGACTACCAAACATGACATGCAGTGTTTAGTTCATGGCATGTAATCCTATTACTCTAGTTAGCAAAAAGACATTAAGTTCTTTCTCCGATAGGAATAAAACACCATGTATTTATTTACAGAGGGAGTAGTATATTTTTTGTGACATGCATTACTAGATATTGCTAGTCAAATACTAAAATCCAGATGGACGTGGTAGTACTCCTAAATCCAGATGGTGGTGCTACTAGTACTAGTAGTAGTACTACCAATGTAGTAGGAGTACTAGCATTGTATTACCCATTGGTCAAATTATTACGTGTTGCTCCTCACAGCGAAGTGACAAGACCCTGTGCCGGAGATGACACCTGAGTATAGGCATCGTGTTCGGCATACCATAGTCAACCTCACTTTCTGCGGTCACTATCATCATGGCTGTAGAGCTAGCCTGCTTACAACTAGCCCTGTTCGACATAATTTCCCATGCGTAGATGCCCGTGCATTGCACGGAACACCAAGATTGGGGGTGGACGGTGCCGGTAGCAGCCATCGTGCCAGATTTTTCCACGGCCTTCTAGATGTGGTGGGGAGGAGATAAGGCGTTGTTTGTAAATAGGGAACAAGTGCGGGCATCTTTTTGGAAAAATGGAGAAGCTTGGTTTGTATGCATGAGATCTAGATCCGACGGCTATTGGTGAAAGATGGGAGGCACAACATCATCACCAACTCAGGACCTGTTTGATTCGCAGGATTTTGAAAACGCAAGAATAGGACACGGCAATATTACAAGTTTCAAACTAATATTACAAATGTTAGGAGTAATGTTGCACCTACGAAGAGGGAATTACTAGGAAGTTTACGTAAGAACTTTCGTTGCTTTAGGTGGATGCAGCATTATCGTACAAACTAAAATCCACCGGCCTAACAAGTCACTAATGGGCAAATAAGTTTTCGAGTCTCTGGCCACTTGATGTTTCAAAAACAAATTCAGCTTCTGCGGAGACTTTGTCATTTAGGCTTAGACGCTTGCGGTCATC
This sequence comes from Triticum dicoccoides, assembly GCF_002162155.2. Taxonomy (NCBI): domain Eukaryota; kingdom Viridiplantae; phylum Streptophyta; class Magnoliopsida; order Poales; family Poaceae; genus Triticum; species Triticum dicoccoides. The sequence goes on along the minus strand of NC_041381.1, from coordinate 515,579,361 downwards.
AGCACGCCATTCATTGTTGCGCCAGAGAACGCCAAACCTCATTACCTTGAGCACACTTGCCTCCAGAACAAAGAACCTGGCCAATTTAATCTCAGATGTGCTGCCTCAGTAGTCAATCAAATCAATTTCTGTAATATGGAGATCAAGGCATTCGATGTGATTTTTGTAGTGCAGCACATTTTTCACTTCCGGTTTTTTTATTTACAAAAGAAGAGAACATATTAGAGCAGCTGGCTGTATAAGATTGCCGTGTCATCAAGAGGTACCAATATCATTCGCTCATACGATAAGGTTGGCTGGCTAGTGATATTTTTTCACTATCTCTCTCTCTTTCTGTTTCCTCTCATTTAACTAGGAGCACGTGAAGAGCTTGGGCATTTGTTGCCTTCCACTATGTGGCCGATGCCATATTTCGCAAAAGTATGCCACGCAATACGCATCGATGTCAAATCAAAAGATTTTGGCACCGCTCTGTCGGAGAAACTGATCCTCGAACACCTATGGGGCCGGCGGACCGGGCCCCTTTCGGTTCGGCGGGGGGCGGAGATCGCACAAAAAGCAGATAGAGGCGAGGCACACGAGAAGTTTACCCAGCTTCGGAGCTCTCCGGAGAGATAACACTCCTACTGCTGCTTGTCTGGTTGTATTATCTGGTGTTCTTGCTCTCGAGCGAGAGGGTGATGTTTTCTGGGCTACGAATGAATCGAAGCAAAACTGTCCGATCCTCCGAGCCGAACCCCCTCTACGTTGCGCATGGGCCTCCTTTTATATGCTAAAGGGGTCACCGACAGGTGGCAACGCAGAGGAGGGTAAAAACGTAAAAAGCGAGGTGGTTGATATAGTTGCTTGTACAGTGCACCCTACCTAACCCTGACGGCAGGGGACAAGGGCATTAAATGCCCGTCTGAGTCGCCCGAACAGTGCAGAAAAGGACCGTTAGGGGCGCCACCATTCGCCACGATGGTGATCTTGTCAGCTTCGCATGTCACTGCGCACTGCTGGCTGCACAGCCTCCCGCCACGCGTGCCCGGAGAGGCCCCCAGAGCGACACGTTGGTGGATGCGCTGGAGCGTGGTCGCAGAGTGGCCGCCTGCCGCGGCAAGTGCCTTGCCGCTGTCATTATCTTCGCTGGGCCCAGAAGCTCGTCGCTCACCGGGCCTCGGTGTACCTTGTTTAGTATTCCTGGCAAGCTCCTCTTGCCGGGGCCTTGCTGCCTTGCCGGAGTGCGCGGCGCGTCGCGGCAAGTTCCTTGGGGCGCCTTGGTTGGCCTTCCCGGCAAGCTCCTCTTGCCGGGGTCTTGTCTCCTTAGCTTAAATACTTTGTTCTTGGATGGCTCCAAGGGAACCTTGGGGGATCTTGGCGTTCGCCCGGCAAGCCTTTGCCGCGGGGTGCTGCAACTGCCCGTGCACAAGTTCGGGGTACTAGGGTACCCCTATTCTAGTACACCGACAAGAGCCCCCGGGCCTGGGCCAGACACGGTGCCGAGCGCTGTTGGGCCATGCCCAAGACAGGGCACGGGCACACGCGGGCTAGGCCATGCCAAATCTTGTTCCGTATCCACCGCACTCTCCCATAGCTGCACGCGTTGAATGCGGCATCGTGGGAGAGATCGTGGGTGGTTGTTTATTTGGAAGGCCGAAACGTCCGCCCCGTCCCTCTTTATAAGCAGAGGAAACAGGGGCAGTTCGTTCCCCCTCGCTGGTTGCTGCTACTCCTTCTTCACAAACTCCGCCGCTCCCCCCTTCTTCTCGAAGCCGAGAGATTAGCGTTCCACTCCCCCCATTGCCACCAGCATCACCATGCCGTCGACCTTCCCCACCACCTCCGCCATGGCCCCGAAAGCCGACAAGGGAAAGGGCGTGAAGTCGGCCGAGGCGCAGCGGCTCGCGGCGCTGCGGAAGGAGCGGGCGATCTTCACCCCCCAGCTCGGCGTGCAGGAGCTAAGGGAGTACTTCTACCTCTTTTGGGCGACGGAGACGCGTGCGCATCCGCGCACGAGGGTACTCCCGGCCGCTGCCTCGGAGTCGGCTCCAAATGGGTACCCGTTCTTCCCGCTATTCTTCTATTGCGGGCTCTGCCCGCCCTTCTCGGTGTACTTTTGTGACATTATGAACACATATGGCTTCCGCCTCCTTGACTTCACCCCCAATGCGGTCCTGACCATGGCAGTTTTCACACACTTGTGCGAAAACTTTGTCGGAGTCCACCCTAGTGTAGCCCTTTTCCGCCATTACTTCATGCCTCGGGTAGAGAGAGGAGAGCCCGCTTGCCGGAGGGATTGCTTGGATCTCGAGAGTCAGCAAGAAGGATGCGTACTTGGAGGGTGAGCTCCGCAACAAGTGGGAGGAGTGGAGAGCGGAGTGGTGTTGGATCATTGAGGAGGATCCGCAGCCCTTCACCGCAGTGCGCCAAACTCCAATAGTGCGCGGCAATGACTGGAGCAACATGGCCCCGGAAGACGAGAGGCTGAAGATCGCCATCACTAGGATTCTTCGCCTCAGGCTTGCCGGGCTTACCGTAGGTGCTGTCGGGGCAGATTTCCTCCGCCGCCGCATTGCCCCCCGGCAGGAGAGGGGGAGGCCCGCCTAGGAATTCAAGAATTCGGCGAACATCATGAGGCTGCGGCCGGGCCTCAACTACAACTTCACCGTCTTGGACTTGGATGCAATGCTCTTGGAATTATTCAAACGCGACCCCCAGCACCCATTCACACTGCCGAGGGGCGTAGTTCCTTTGTGCAATAACTCTTCGCTTGACCGGATCCGCGCCATGATGCCGTTGTGCGATTCACACGGCATCGTCCCAACTTGGCAAGAGCCTGCGGATGACGTTGTGCGAGCGTTCTTCGACACCTTGGAGGAAGTGCCGGTCCGCGTCGACGAGCAGAAGAGCCTCACCCGTGACACCACAGACGAGGAGTTGTAGCTTATCACTACTAGGGCGGAAGAGGCTGCGACCGCAGCTGCTGCGGGTGTGTTTGGGTTTACTGTGGATGAGGCGGAGGCTGCAGAGGCGGCAAACCTTGCCGAACGCGCGGAGTTCATGGGCGAAGAGGAGCCTGCCGGTTCTGAAGCCGAGTCGAGCGAGGCCGGCGAGGAGGAGGTTGAGCCTTCAGAGAGCTTGCCGCCGGCGGAGCCCCCGGCCCCGCCAAGGAGGCGCCTTCGCAGGGCTGGGGACGCATCGGGGCGACAGCCGGCTCCACAGCCACCGATCCGCGCGACGCGCTCTACCGCGGCAAGCAATGTTGCCGCGGGAGCGCCTCACGCAACAGCGGCAACTGGAGAGGGATCTTCCCGGGCCACTGCCACTGCCCCCGCCAAGCGGGCAAGGGATCCTACTCCTCCACCTCGCCGCACCGGAGGAGGGCCGGACTTCGATCTTTCCGCGCTCAGCTCCGACGAGGAGGAAGAAGAGTGAGTTTCTTTGGTGCTCTTATGATCCTTCAATCTTGCTGTTTTATATCTTGTATCTGACTTGCTCCAATCTGGACTCCTTTCTTTTCAGAACACTGGCCCAGAGAGCGGCGAAGAAAGCCAAGGCCGCGGTGATCGTCATCGAGGATGACCCCATCGTGTCAGCAGGAGGTGGGCCCGAGACCACCTTGACGGACCCGGCAATCACCCCTCGGAGCAGCCCCCAGCGTAAGTTCATAGTTTAGCCTTCTGCTGCCGGGCGCGCTTGAGTGCTTTTTCCTTTGTTGATTTCTTGCTTGTTGACTTGTGCAGGAGCAGAGCAGCCTCATCAGGAGCGCCCGGAGGCCGGTCCCGAAGTGCCACCTGCTTCGACTGCGCCGCCAAGGGAGGAGTCCCCCGCAAGGGAGCGCTCTCCGGCAAGGGGGGACTTTCCGGCAAGGGACGACACTGCTGATCCTGCGGCGACCGAGGCCGCAACTGGAGATCTTGGCGCAGGTAATCCACTTGCCCAGAAACTTTCCCTTGGGTTCTGCTTCTTCCGTTTTTCCCTTCTTGGATTTTTGATTGATTTTCCTCCCTTCTTCGTTCTTCAGACCCATCTTCGGCTGAGCCAATGGAGACAGAGGGCGCCGGCGAGGAAGGTGCCGATGCTGATGAGACCGCCGGTGAGGGGGCCGCTGGGCCTGCTGCTGTGGAAGCCGGCGAGGGGTCGGGCGATCGCACTGACGACCCTGAGGCCGCAGGAGCGCCGGGCGCTGCGCCGACCGCCGAACCCTCTGCCGCTTCTACGGAGCCGGGCTCCGAGGAGCCCCAGCCCGACGCCTACTTGCAGGCCGGTGACAATATCTTCATCAAGCTACCCTGGGCGTCGAGCTCCAAGGCGCCGGTCGAGGGGGAGACTTTTGACGGGGAGGTGCTCGCCTCTGCTGGACTGTCATTGGTCAACGCGCCCGGCAGCAGCAGCGGCGAGCCTGAGGAGGAGCAGCTGCTGCGGAAGCTGCTGTCACTCTACCACACCCGGCAAGCCAAGCTGGCTTCCCGGGAAGCGCTTGTCGAGAAGGCGGGAGTTGACATGGAAAAGCGCGCGGAAGAGCTCCGGGGCCAAAATCAAGAAGCTCTCCGGTCCCTGGCGCAGGAGCGGGAGCGAGTAGACAAGGAGCGCACGGCCTTTCTTCTCGAGAAGGCCGAGGCTGAAGAGAATCAAAGGCTGGCTGCCAAGAAGCAGTCCGCGCGGGAAGGTGAACTAGTGCAGCGGAAGGCCCACCTCGATAGCTACGAGGAAGAGCTTGCCGAGCGCGAGCGAGCACTTGGTGGGGTGCTCAAGGAGGGAAAGGACGCCGCGGCAACTGCAGAGGCCGCCAAGAAAGAGCTAGAGGAGAAGGTGGCGCGGCTGGAGGCCGACATTGGGAAGAGCAGCGAGGAGCTTGCCGCGCTCAAGCGTGAGCGCGAGAAGGATGCTGCCGCCCACGGTGAGCTGCAAGGCCTTCTCGCTGAGAGGGGTAAGGAGCTCAGCGCCGCCAAGGATTCCAAACCAGACCTGGAGCTGAAGCTGGCCACGCTGACGCAGACGCTGGAGGCCGCCAAGGAGCGAGAGAAGACCTTGGCGGAGAAGGTCAAGGCTGACGCGGCGCTGCTTGAGAGCATTGCAGTTACCCAGAACTCGTTTAGAGACACAGTGGAGCACTGGACCGAGGGTCTGGTGAACACTGCTGCAGTCATCAACGAGGAGCTGGCGCAGCTGGGGATGGAGGACTTTGGGTATCCTTCTGACGAGAGTCTTCAACCCAGCGCCAAGCTCAGCCTGTTCTTCAAGGGCGTGGCGACGGCACTCCAGCGGCTCCGGGAGAGGATCCCGAAGCAGCTAGCCGACGAGTCACGCAAAATCTGCGCTGGGGTTCTCCAGAAGGTGCTGATGAAGGTAGCCTTCCGCAATCCAGGCCTCAGCTTCACCAACGTCCTCAGGTCCTTGCCGCCTGACGCCGATCTGGATGCACTCAAGGCCCTTGTCGCACCCATTGTGGACAAGGTGAGCGAGATCAAGAGAGTCGAGGGCGGACGCGTAGATTAGGCCGCCCATTTCTTCTTTTCCCTTGTCGCTGCTAGTCATGTTATGAAAACAGTCTGTTAGAGCTGCGACAAGTTATCTTTGTAATATAACTTTATTTCTGTTATCAATTGCAATGTTATTTCCTCTACTAGATTCCTTCCTTTGTATGTTTTCACCCTACGCTTCTAGGGAACTTGTCGGCGCAGGCACCCGAGCCGCGAGCGCTGAGTGCGGAACTTCAGCAGCCTGCTGGCGGCGCTGCTTCCGACAAGAGACCTTGTCGTGACTAGATGCAGCATGCTTAAGCTGTTGAGCGGACTCGAAACAAAGTAAGGGCGCAACTAGCCACGAGTTGGTTCCTCCGCGCACAGGTTTTCCATACAAAGCAGGGTCGTTCGAGGAAGATAACTCAAAATTTAAAAAAGTGATTGCTCAAACTTTGGCAACTTAGCTTTTGTGTCATTTGCTTCCCGGTAAGGCAAGTCTTTGTTTGAACGACGCCTGGCCCATACCACAATCTTCTCCTTCCCCCCCGGCAAACTTGTGTGCGAGAGAACCTTCTTTTCCTTAAAAAGAAAAAGAAAGAAGAGAAAATAATAATATGGAGCTCTTCGGCTCGTTAGTGCTTACCGGATGTAGGTGCTGCACAAAGTGTCAGATAATCGCATGCAAGAAAGGAACTAACGCATGAAATGGACAAGCTGTGCGGAGCACATGGGGTTTTACTTATGCACGGGATCTGTGCCCGGCTTTGTACAAAGGATTACATGCAACAGAGGCAAGACTTGTACAAAAGGTGGTTGCCGGAACGGGTTCCGGCAACCGCGCCTTATGGGAAAAACTTACGAAGATGTTCTATGTTCCAGGAGTTGCTCACTGGAATGCCATCTTTGGTCTCAAGGCGGACAGCGCCAGGCCTTGTGACTCGTCTCACCCGATAAGGGCCTTCCCACTTCGTCGTCAACTTGTTGGAATTCTTGGCGGATTGAACGCGCCGAAGAACAAGGTCGCCTTCCTCGAAGCTTCTAGCTTTAACTTTGCGGCTATGATAGCGGCTCAAAGCTTGCTGGTATCGAGCAGCTCGTACAGCAGCCTGAAGACGATCTTCCTCAAGGAGCAGCGCGTCGTCTTGCCGCAGCTGTTCTTGCTCAAGCTCATCATAAGCGAGCACTCGAGGTGATCCGTATACGAGTTCCGTGGGGAGAAATGCCTCTTCTCCATAGACTAGAGCGAAAGGTGTCTGACCAGTGGCTCGATTTGGCGTCGTTCTGATCGACCAAAGAACCACCGGCAGCTCCTCGATCCAGTTTCTTCCGCACCTATGCAGCCTGTCAAAAGTTCTGGTCTTGAGCCCGCGCAGCACTTTAGCATTTGCCCTCTCTGCTTGACCGTTGCTTCTTGCATGAGCAACAGAAGTGAAGCAGACCTTGGCGCCAAGGTCTTGGACGTACTGCATGAAGGTGCAGCTCGTGAATTGCGTGCCGTTGTCGGTGATGATCCTGTTAGGGATCCCGAAACGGCAAACAATCGACCTGAAGAACTTGACTGCTGACTGTGCTGTCACCTTCCTCACTGGCTGCACTTCCGGCCACTTTGTGAACTTGTCGATTGCGACGTACAAGTACTCAAAGCCCCCGACAGCTTGGGGGAAAGGGCCGAGGATATCGAGCCCCCAGACCGAAAATGGCCAGGATAAAGGAATTGTCTGGAGAGCTTGAGCTGGGTGGTGTATCTGTTTGGAGTGGAACTGGCACGCTTCACACTTGGTTACTTGTGCAGTTGCATCCTGGAGGGTTGTCGGCCAAAAGAAACCTTGCCGGAAAGCTTCGCCGGCAAGTGCTCTTGCGCCAATGTGGTGGCCACATACGCCTCCATGTATCTCCGCCAACAGCTTTTGCCCATCTTCCCGGTGAATACCCTTCAATTTCACACCGTTGAGTCTTCTTCTGTACAGTATGCTATCGACAAACTGGTACATACTTGACTGCCAGGATACTCTTTCCGCTTCTTCTTGTTCTTCGGGAAGTTCTCCTGTCTGAAGGAAATGGACAATCTGCTGTGCCCATGCTGGAGCTTGTGGCTCGACAACAAGGGCTAAAGGCACATCTGCTGCTGTGGGAACGTCCGCTTCTACGACAAGGGCTTGCGGCCCTGCCGGAGCTTGATGTTCCCCGGCAAGCTTGCCGGAGCAAAACTTGTCGGGAGCATCTGCTTCAATGGAACAAACCATAAGGCTTGCCGGAGCAGACTGCCCCTCAGCATCCTTGGTGTTGATCTTGGGGACTTTCTTGGCGGTGGCTTCGGGGAGCTCTGCCGGAAAGTAGTCACTAGAAACCAACTTCCTCTTCTTGCTTTGTCCAGTTGATGGTGTTACGGATGGTTGAGTCAACTTAAGCACAAAGATCCCTGGTTCCACAGGTAACTTTAGTGCGGCGCACTTTGACAGGCCATCAGCAATATCATTCTGAGCTCTTGGGATATGCTCCATTTGTAGGCCGTCAAAGTGCTCTTCTAGCTTCCTCACTTCATCGACATATGCTTCCATCAATGGACTCTGGTAGTTCTTGTTCACTTATCGGACGACAAGCTGTGAGTCACCCCTGACAATGAGCTTCTTAATCCCAAGGTCTGCTGCAATTCTGAGACCGGCAAGTAATCCTTCATACTCTGCAGTATTGTTGGTTGCTTGCTCTTTGGGAAAGTGCATCTGGACTACGTACTTGAGGTGCTCTCCGGTGGGTGCGACAAGCAGCACGCCTGCACCGGCACCTTGCAGCGAGAAGGCACCATCAAAGTACATCAGCCACTCTTTGCTTGCCTCTTTGACGGGGATGCTTGTTTCTGAAATTTCTTCATCTGGGGTTGGTGTCCATTCTGCTATGAACTCTGCCAATTCTCTGCTTTGGATAATTGAAGTGCTCTCAAACTTGAGGCCAAAGCTTGACAGTTCCAGCGCCCACTCGACAACCCTGCCCGTTGCTTCTGGATTTTGCAGTATCCTCTTCAGCGGAAAGCGAGTGACGACTGTGATCTCATGTGCTTGGAAGTAATGGCGCAGCTTTCTCGAGGCCAAGAGGAGGCCGAAAAGCAACTTCTGCACACCAGAGTACCTTGATCTAGCCCCCTGCAGAAGAGAACTGACAAAGTAAACTGGGCGCTGCACCATTCTCCTTGGCATCTTATCATGTTCCTGCGCAAACCCATGTTTGTCGGGACCAGAGCTTGTCGGCGAAGCCCCCTGCTTGTCGCTGGATGGATCTGCCATGGTTGCTGGCTCATCATCCGCCTCCCTCTCCGCCACTAACGCAGCACTAACCACTTGATTGGTTGCTGCTATATACAGCAGCAACTTCTCTTGCGGCTTAGGTGCGACAAGTGTTGGAGTGGAGGACAGATATCTCTTCAAGTCCTGCAGCGCAGCCTCCGCTTCTGGAGTCCATTTCATTGGACCTGCCTTTTTCAAAATTTTGAAAAATGGCAGGGCGCGCTCAGCAGATCTAGAGATAAACCTGCTGAGAGCAGCCACGCAACCGGCAAGCCTTCGTACATCCCTGACGCGCTTTGGTGCTTTGATCTGCTCGATGGCTTTGATCTTGTCGGGATTGGCTTCAATTCCCCGCTGAGACACGAAGAACCGAGAAGCTTGCCGGAAGGGAGTCCAAACACGCACTTCTTGGGGTTAAGCTTGAGGTTGATCTTACGCAGGTTTGCAAATGTCTCATCTAAGTCTTGAATCAAGGTCGCTTTGTTCTTGCTCTTGACCACTATGTCATCCATGTAAGCTTCCACATTTCTGTGTATTTGTGGCTCAAAAGCATGGTGGACTACCCTTGTGAATGTTGAACCAGCATTCTTCAAACCGAAAGGCATCCGTACGAAGCAGTACGTGCCGCACGGGGTGATAAATGCGGTTTTCTCTTCATCTTCTTCCGCCATGAAGATCTGATGGTATCCTGAGTATGCATCAAGAAATGAAAGCAAATCACATCCGGCTGTGGAGTCAACAATCTAGTCAATACACGGCAAGGGAAATGGGTCTTTGGGACAAGCTTTATTAACATCAGTGAAGTCAATACAAAGTCTCCATTTCCCGTCAGCTTTGCGCACAACAACAGGATTGGCCAACCACGTGGGATGGAGTACTCCTTTGACAAGGCCTGCTGCTTCCAACTTCTTGATTTCTTCTGCGATGAAATCTTGGCGCTCTACTGCCTGCTTCCTGACTCTCTGCTTGACGGGCCGCGCATGAGGACAGACGGCAAGGTGGTGCTCAATTACTTTCCTGGGAACACCGGGGATATCAGACGGTTGCCACGCAAATACGTTGACATTCGCCCGCAAAAAAGCAACGAGCGCGCTTTCCTATTTGGGGTCAAGAGTGGCGCTGATGGTGAAGGTACCACCAGTGCCATCCTCCTTGGCGGACACCTTCTTAGTCTCAGGTGGAGCTGCCATTGCCTTCTTATACTTGCCGGTGGAGCTCGATGGTGCGTCCTCGATGGTAGCGCAACACTCCGAGGAGGTGCGCTTGCCGGAGTAGGCATCAGATCTCTTGCCGGACTTGGTCTTCTTCTTCCCCCCGGGAGCTTCAGCGGCAAGTGTCCTCCGTTCTGCTGTAGCTGCTACTTCCCGGTAGATCTTGTCGGCACAAATAAGAGCATCCTTCTTGTCGCCAGGGACAGAGATGACACTTATTGGGCCTGGCATTTTCAGTACGTTGTACGCATAGTGAGAGGCTGCCATGAACTTGGCGAGTGCCGGACGGCCAAGGATTCCATTATAAGGTAATGGAATGTCGGCAACGTCAAACGTGACCCTCTCAATCCTGAAGTTCAGCTCACTGCCAAATGTTACCGGCAACGTGATCTTTCCCTTTGGCTTGCTCCTTCCTGGGTTAATTCCTTGAAACGTGCCGGTCTCTTCGAGCTCGCTGTCAGGGATCTGGAGTTTCTGTAGCACCGCGGAGGAGATCAGGTTCAAGCCGTCCCCGCCGTCAACTAGCATTTTAGTGACCTTGAGGTTGCGGATTGTTGGTGAGACCAACATCAGCAACCACCCGACCGCAGTTATGCGATCCGGGTGGTCCTCAATATCAAAGATGATAGGCGTGCCGGACCATTTCAGAGGCTTGCGTGACTCGACGGGTGGTTCTGCTGCATTAACTTCCCGCACCCACTGCTTGAGGTGGCGGTGCGAGGCATGCAGAGAAGCACCACCATCAACGCATAGGACCTCTGTGGCTTTCTGGAACTCCTGCTCATCAGTCTCCTCATCATCCATATCTTCATCGTCGCCGTCATCTTCATCCTTGTCGCGGCCGCGATGAGGTCTGTCTCCTTGCCGCTGCTTGGCCTTGCCGCGGCGTCCTCCTCGGCCGGGACGTTTCTTGCCGGATCCACCAGCTCCTTCCTGGGCCTTCTCTTTGTCGCGCCGTTTGTATTCAGCTTTCTGTTGCTCAACAAGCTGCTCGACTCTCTTACAGTTCTGAAGATCATGGCCCTTGGTGCGGTGAATCTTGCAATACTGCTTATTGGTGCCATCCTGCTTGTCGGCGACCGCCACCTCCGCGGCAACCTCCTTGCCGGAGTCACCAGTTTTGGCTTCCTTGGCGCCGCCACCGTTGCCGGACTGCTCAACAACTAGCACTTCTTTGCCTTTTCTCCTTCTGTTGTTCCGCCGCCGGTTTTTCCTTGTCGGGGCAGCATCTTCGCTGTCAGATCCTCCAGCTCCTATATTTTCTCCGGGGAGTCTCCTCCCTTCCTCAGCACGCGCACACTTGTCGGCCAGTGCATATAACTCACTGACGTCCCTGATCTTGCACATCGCCATTTCCTCCCGCATCCTGCGGTTCCGCATGTTCTGATGGAACGCGCTGATCACCGCGGCAGGGTGGACGTCTGGGATGTTGTGCTGCACGCTACTGAATCTCTGAATGTACTTGCGCAGGGGCTCTCCTTCCTTCTGGGCGAGCAGATGAAGATCACTCTCCTGGCCATGAGGCTTGTGTCCGCCGGTAAAGGCGCCGACAAATTGATGGCACAGATCAGCCCAAGAGGATATGGAGTTGTCCGGCAAGTGCATGAGCCAGGATCTGACGTTGGGCTTGAGCACCAGCGGGAAGTAGTTGGCAAGGATCTTGTCATCTTGCCCCCCGGCAGCTTGTACCACAATGGTGTAGATGCTGAGGAACTCTGACGGATGCGTCTTGCCGTCGTACTTCTCCGGTACGTCTAGCTTGAAGTTCTTTGTACTGGGCCACTGGACTTGCCGCAGCTCACGAGTGAACGCAGGACAACCTACCGTGTACGGCAGATCGCCTGGTTCCCCTGGCGCATGCATGTCAACAGAGGGCCCATCGCGCTTGTCGGATTGACGTCGCGCTTCTCTTCGGCGCTCGATGCGGGTTCGAGCGTCTTCTTGTTGTCGATCATGAAGAACTTGGCATTGATCGCGACTAGCTCGTGGATCTGACGATGCAGTGGAGTCGCTGTCGAGGTGGATCCGGCGAGTCGGCGATCTTGGCCTTCGGGGCGGTGATTGCATGGTAGTTGCACCTCCGCCCGTTTCGTCGCCACCGGCTCGCGTCCGGCGGTCCTGCCGTGGCGGCGACGCGCTCGGCCGCCGTGGAGTGTCGCCGTTGGCGTAGCCGATGAGACTGTGAATGGTGGCTCTCCATTCGTCGATCTTGTCCGACGTTGGAGGGTAATCCAGGAGAAGTTGAGCTCACGCCAAAGCTTCTGCTGGAGTGGTGGGTGGCAGTAGCGGACGGCGCGAGGAGCGGGATGTGCTCGAACTTCTAACTATGTTAGAAGGAGCAGTATCCCGTCCAGGCGACCGCGCCCCGCTCGTGCCAGCACGCTGGCGTGCATGCTGGTCTTGAGCGGCCCGAGATCCACCAGCTTGGTCTTGGGCTATCATGCATATGGCACTGCTAGCGCCATGACGCTGTTGATCTTGCGCCTCCTGAGAGTGGCGTGGAACATGTACAGTCACCGAGGTTTGTGCAGCCTTGTTCTTGGACCTGGCGGCATCATGGGCTTCCTCGTCGATGTCCTTTCTTCCGCCGGCGTCCATCCCACCACTCGTTTGTTACAACGGTGGCGGAAGTGACGTGGATGCAGCGGCTGTTGCCGAAGTCTTCTTCTTCGGCGGCATGTTGATGAAGGGAACAAAGATCTAGCTCGTGTGAACGCCGGATCTGGTTCACACAATCTCAAGACCCCCTACCTGGCGCGCCAAAGATGTTGGGGAAACTGATCCTCGAACAACTATGGGGCCGGCGGACCAGGCCCCTTTCGGTTCGGCGGGGGGCGGAGATCGCACGAAGAGCAGATCGAGGCGAGGCACACGAGCAGCTTACCCAGCTTCGGAGCTCTCCGGAGAGATAACACACCTACTGCTGCTTGTCTGGTTGTATTGTCTGGTGTTCTTGCTCTCGAGCGAGAGGGTGATGTTTTCTGGGCTACGAATGAATCGAAGCAAAACTGTCCGATCCTCCGAGCCGAACCCCCTCTACGTTGCGCATGGGCCTCCTTTTATATGCTAAAGGGGTCACCGACAGGTGGCAACGCAGAGGAGGGTAAAAACGTAAAAAGCGAGGTGGTTGATACAGTTGCTTGTACAGTGCACCCTACCTAACCCTGACGGCAGGGGACAAGGGCATTAAATGCCCGTCTGAGTCGCCCGAACAGTGCAAAAAAGGACCGTTAGGGGCGCCACCGTTCGCCACGATGGTGATCTTGTCAGCTTCGCATGCCACTGCGCACTGCTGGCTGCACAGCCTCCCGCCACGCGCGCCCGGAGAGGCCCCCAGAGCGAAACATTGGTGGATGCGCTGGAGCGTGGTCGCAGAGTGGCCGCCTGCCACGGCAAGCGCCTTGCCGCTGTCGTTATCTTTGCTGGGCCCAGAAGCTCGTCGCTCACCGGGCCTCGGTGTACCTTGTTTAGTCTTCCCGGCAAGCTCCTCTTGTCGGGGCATTGCTGCCTTGCCGGAGCGCACGGCGCGTCGCGGCAAGTTCCTTGGGGCGCCTTGGTTGGCCTTCCCGGCAAGCTCCTCTTGCTGAGGTCTTGTCTCCTTAGCTTAAATACTTTGTTCTTGGATGGCTCCAAGGGAACCTTGGGGGATCTTGGCGTTCGCCCGGCAAGCCTTTGTCGCGGGGTGCTGCAACTGCCCGTGCACAAGTTCGGGGTACTAGGGTACCCCTATCTTAGTAGACCGACACGCTCTCGTGATGTGAGAGAGTTGGCACCGCTATGCACACAGACCCACATGTATAAACAAATCAATCAAACCAACTACACCAGCATCTCACTCTCCCAAACAAGTGTTTTTTTATTGCCTCAGTCCTCTCTCTCTCTCTCTGACGCAGTGTTTTTTCATTGCGTGAGTTAATTTGACACCAGAGCAAAGTAGGTGATCCAGATTGGGGCACCAGGTGAGCAATGGAGGGGCATCGATGCCAAATGCATCGCAAGTGAATTTGGCACGTGTTTTGGCCTACATAGCCCACTTTTGTACTCCCTCCGTCCCAAAATTATTGTCTTAAATTTGTCTAACTACGGATGTATCTAGTTACATTTTAGTGTTAGATATATCCGTATCTAAACAAATGTAAGACAAGAATTTTGGGACGTAGGGAATACTACCTCGTATTTAGTATAAACTTTTGACCTTAGATTTACCTAAGAAAATGCCAATGCATGTCACCAAAAATTACACCATTTGAAATTATGTTCAAATACGAATCCAACGATATAGTTCTTAGTCACATGCATTAACATTTTGTCGGTTAAATCTATGGTCAATTTTTGATACTACAAAATTGGAAGAGTAAACCAGGACGGAGGTAGTACTTGCTCTTAGGGTAACCATAGACTTACTGGAGTAGTCTAAGTTACTTTCCACTATGACTAGCCTAGGCTACTATAGTAGTACAACATAAAAACGATGCAGGTTATCACGTGAGAAAAAAATACTAAAACCATTTCTTTCGGTGCAGTGCGTACATGCAGTTTTGAACACTACACTTGTCATTGTAATTTAGGAAAATTACGAAAAAAATATTGAGCTACGTTGTGATTACCGTTTACTTATAGGAAAGAAGTTTCACCTTGATGAGTAGCTTCTCCGTGCACGGAAAGCATGCAAGGAATCCAACAACTTGATCCACATTGGGGCTGAGAGATTTTAGTGCCAAGATCTTCACTGTGCGCATGGACTGGGTCAAGCTTGTGGGAATCATTTTTTGGAAGATAGTTGTAAATACATCAAGAAGAAATTTAAAAATGTAAATTTCAAGAAGACGGAGAAGAAGATGAGTGATGTACCTGAACGATTACGGATCCAATAAAGAGTTCGGAGAATTTGGCACACGAGTACACCAACGCTGTCAATTTCGGCGCGTCAATGACCCTAATTTTTGTTGGACCTTCTAGATCCGATACACGCAATCTCTCAAGGAAAGGCACATTCTCAATGACCATAACGTGGAACAGCTGGAGTGATCTTTTCCCAATTGATGTCTAGTTGCGGGGCCAGCAAGACACCTAAATCTATCGGAGATTCGTCGAGGCGATGTGGAGGCTAATGAACCCATGGATCTGCTCAAGATGAAGGTACTCGAGCGTAGTACAGCTACGGAGCAGGTGCTCCATAGCCTTCTTCGAGATGACAACGTCGAAGAGGTCGAGCTGCTTGAGTTGAGGGAGAAGAAGGGCGGGCGCGGAATTATTCTGGGGAAGATAGCAGGAGCTGAATCTGGCGCGGCGCAGCGTTGGCGTGAGGTGGAGCACAGACGGCGGCAGAGAGCGACATCGTCTAGCTTCAAAGCTGAGCTCCTCGAGCTGATGTAGGGCGGGGGATAAGAACCACTCATCGAACTTGGGTTGGACCTTGCAGTTGGTATTGAACATGCGGATGTCAAGCCGTCTGGCTGGCCCAGGGTGCGATGAAAGGATCTTGGAGACTGCGGCCATGCATTTGCAATCCTCGTCGTAGAGGCAGCTGTCGATAGTGAGGTTGAGGGGGACGCAGCGCTAAAGGGGGCGCCATCGCCGGGAAAGCAGGGTGGTCCGCACGATAGATTTGGTGGGGAGGAGGCCGATGATGACGAGCAGCATGTCATCGGGGAGGCTACTAATGAAGTCCAGGCTCGCTGGATGCAGTTTTGGCTCGAACCGCCTCCGCTTGTTAGCTGCCTCGCCGTCCATCTCAACCGGCAGCGACGCTGGTGTACACGTGTGCTGGTGTGTGTTGTGTGCTGGGTGTGCGCAAGTGCGTCCTTCTGTGTATGCTGCCGCGCAGTGGTGAATTGTGCGCGAGTGCGTCCTTCACGCGCAAGAAGTGTGTCCTCAATGCGCCCTCAATTTACTAGCGAGCGGGGTGCTACCCTGAGTGGTTTCAACTTTTTTTACTTCACCACGTGTCAGATGGGCCTCTTGTTTACTTATTTTCACCCACTGCCACATGGGCCCGCACACGAAGATACAGAACACGAGCTAACAAGGCAGCATGTGGATTGGTTGACCAGTCAACTAAACAATATACAGAGCTATACGCTGACATAGTGAGCGTATAATCTGTCGGTATAGAGAGTTCGAGTGAGAGGGGAGGCCCATGAGAGGTAGCAGAGAGAGAGAGAGAGAGAGAGAGAGAGAGATACTCCCTCCGTTCGATAATGTAGTTCCAACATTTTTTTAAAAGTCAAACTTTTGAAACTTTGACCAAGTTTATAAAGAAATTACTTATATCTACAATACCAAAGATAAATGATAGTATGAAGTAAGTACATGTTGTGATGAATCCAATGATCGTTCCAGATGTAAATGTTTTTCTCCACATATACCTAGTCAAACTTTTCTGAGGTTTGACTTTTCAAAACATCCATATGCTTATGGACGTGACAGAGCTCCTAACTAAAGAGTGAGAGAGAGTGTGAGAGAGAGAGATAGAAAGAGTTAGTTAAAAAAGTGTGTGTGCGTGTGTGAAAGAGACATGGACAACACATGATAAAAGTAGGGAAAAAGCGTGCATGTCTTATGCAAACATATCACACATGCATCTTCGACAACGAAGTCAAGGTGATGAGATAGTGTGTGGTTGTTTAGAACCGAGAGAGCAAGACCCCTAGCACGTGGCCACGAGGGGTCTGACAAACAAGGGAGAGGGGTCGAGAGAGACGTACAGAGAAAATGTATACATGGGGAGGAGAGAGTGTATTTTTGTCATAGAGAGATCCCCTGGAGATCGTGATGGGACTACATGGGTGGGAGATCGAGTGACAAGGTGTGTGCACGATAGAAGATGCCCCGAGAGATATCGAGATAGACGTATGGATGGAAGGAGACAATACGTGTGTTCCTGATGGCTAGTAAGAGATAATCATACTTAGGAGGGGGGAGTGCTTGCGCCTATGATGGAGTGAGGGATTATGGTACTTAGGGGGTGCGTGTCACATGGAGAGAGAACAAGGGCGGAGAGTGTTGGATGGGTCTATATGTATAGCGCGAGTGAGACATGTGTATGTGTGAACCAGGGAGATATAAGGTCAGATTGGCTTGCGTCTTGAGCATCTTTTGCCTAGCCTAGGGTTGTGGCTGGATTTCATGCACGCTTATTTGGTTGCTACCCTGTGAAAAAGAAAGCCCGTCTGGCCTGGGTTCCCTTGCACTTTAATTAGCCTGGCTGGACTCCACACACTGCAAGTAGCCTGGCCCAGGCAACCGATTTCGAACGCCTGCCGTGCCTGGTCGTGCGGCCACGAGGCTAACAGCAACATGGATGGATATTAGCATTAAATAATTGCTAAATGGATTGATTGATGGGACGTTGATGCTTTGCCTGGCCCAGGCATGAACCAAATGCTTCAGCACCAGACAAGCCTGGCCAGGCAGAAATATTTTACATCTCATGTCCACACCAGGCAGTACTGGCGATCAAGGCATGAGGGTCAGGTCACGAACCAAACTGACCAATAAAGTTTGAGAGAGATTGAGGAGGCCCGATAAGGCTGAGTGGTGCGTCAGATAGCTGAGAGGGGGAAAGAGATATTCCATCCGCTCGATAATGCAGTGCATGTAAATTTTTTATAAGTCAAACTTTGGAAACTTTGATCAGGTTTACGCAAATGTTATTTATATCTACAATACCAAAGATACATCATACAAAACTACATCTATTGGTGAATCTAATGGTATATGTTTGCCGTACTAGAGGTAATTGTTTTTCTCCGCGTACATGATCAAACTTTGTGATGTTTGACTTTTCAATAAATCTATATGATATGGACCGAGGAGAGTGCCTAAGTCAAGACAGATCAAGTGCGTGTGAAGGAGAATGAGTAAGTGTGAAAAAAGAGTATGTGTGTGAAAGATAAAGTGACAACAAACGATAAATTAGAGTGTGTGTGTGTGTGTGTGTGTGTGTGTGTGTTCTTTCGTTTCTTATGCGAAAATATCACGCATGCATCTCCGAGATAGAAAAGCGAGGCGAGGAGATACACGAAGATAGCTAGTGTGTGATTGTTTGCAACGGAGAGAGACACCCCCATAGCACATGTCCAATAGAGGTCTGGCCAACAAGGAACAAAGATCTAGACGGACGCATGGAGGACATGGACGCATGGGGAGGGAGAGAGGGTGTGTTTGTGATAGAGAGATCCCCTCGAGATCGTGAGGGGACTATATGGGTGGGATATCGAGGGAGGTGCGTGCGCAATAGAAAGATGCCCCGAGAGAAATCGAGATAGACCATGCAGATGTTTGTGATGGAGACTAAGATTAGCTAGTCATATTCATATAGGGGGACTGCGTGTGCCTACAATTGAGTGAGAGACCATCATACTTGGCTAGCTAGGCATGAGATTGTGTGTGTACATGTGAGATGGAGAGAGATAGAGTTTTAGATGGGCCTATCGAGTGCGAGTGAGATATGCATGTGTATGTGTGACCCAAGTGGATGGAGAGTTTGAGAGAGGGGGGGGGAAGAGCTCCAAGACGACAGAGTGGTGCGTGAGAGAGTTACAGGCAAAGAGCCAAGGAATTTGTGTGCGTACGATGAGTGCACCAAAGATATCTAGCTTGGACTAGCTGGAGTATCATACATAGTGTGTGAGAGATACCTATAGATGGTGTATATATGCATGCGAACTAGAAAGACCCCCCCCACACACACACACACACAAAGAGAGAGAGAGAGAGAGAGAGATGGAGAGAAAGGGAGATGGACCAACAAGGTTTCTGTGTCGGATGCGTGCGACAGAATTGAAGATTGTCGGCGAGAGAGAGAGAGAGAGAGAGAGAGAGAGAACAGGAGTCCGGGAGAGGCGGAGGTCGCGTTTTATGCATCAAAGACTGATATAAACCATGTTTCGATATAAACTTGCATCCAAATATTTAAATTGGATAACATGTTCTCTGCAATCCACACATGAACGGATATATGGGTATATCAAACAAGTTCATTAATTTGACTTTCAACATGTTCATGGAGTACTGTAATACTGTACAACATGCTACTCGATTGAGGTGTTCAATTTTGGATTTAGTTCACTATTTTGACCTAGTGAATGAGTTATTTCATTGAATCAAGATATTTCATTTTGGGTTTGATTCGCGTTTTTGAGTGGGTCAACGAGCATGTAAAAACACATTACTCCCGAGCATCATCTCTCCATCTAAACAAGAAGTGGCAAGCTAATATTTCAAAATTTGATTCGAATCGACTTGGTAAGGTTGACGTGGATGCTCGTTCTCCCAAAATTGGAACGAACTGTTAAACATCCTCTCTGCTCGGTGGAATTCGCCCGAGCAAATAAATGGGAGACGCGCAATTACCGTCCTATGTGGGACACGCATAAATTGGGCCATTGTACATCGAGGGTAGGTTCGTAACTTCATCCAAGCGCGTCTTCTCCTCGGCCGAAATGATATGTGCCAAATAATTCATTAACCATGGTCAGCAAAACACGCTCTCCTCACCCAAAATAGCTCGCGCCCACTATTTCAAAACACACTGTCCTCGCCCGAAATCGCTCGCACCCACTATAGTTCAAAACACGCCCTCCTCGCCCGAAATCGCTCCCTCCCACTATTTGGGGAGAAGCAAAGTTACTCTACTATCCCCGACCCTCAGTACACAGACCCAAGCCGAGAAGCCTAAAGGCAAGGTTAGAACTGTAACTCCCCCTCACATTTCAGACAAATGCGTCCGTAAGACATGGTTCCACTCCCCTCCCAATCCCCCCCCCATTCATACCTCATGGGCGCCAAATCACCTTCTCCCCGGGAAGCTCCCTTCTCCCGAGCCGCGAAACCTTTGCCCCACCTCCATGGCGCCCCCACCACACCAATTTCACAGCCGCCCTCATCTCTAATGCCGGAAACGCTGTCCATTTGCTGTCGTGCACTGGGCCGTGTGCCTCTTAATCCATGCTGCTGGTGCTGCCTCGACGACGGCTGCGTGAACCGTACCGGAGATGATTCACCCCTGCTGTTGTTCATGGCGCCGGAGCGGCTCCAACTTCGGATCCATCCAGAGTCCTGGCGCTGCTTGCCCGTAGCCGTCGACCGTCGCGACATCATTGTTTCCCTGCCGCCGGTCGCCACCGCAACCGCGCCGGCCTCACCGACTCGGCAGCTGGACCTTTCTACTTCACCATGCCGCCAGATAGGTCGCACCCTCATCTCAAATCACTTTATTTAGGCATTAGTTCTCTGAATTTTTATTCTGGGCCAATCGATTCCCAATGGGAAGCAGCACCCCTTGAGGCGGCGGAGCTCCTAGGCTGACGGTTGGCTGGTGTCTAACGTAAGGGTGCGGGGCCACAAATTCTCCGTGGAAGCAACACTTAGATGGATATATTTTAGAGTTGCGTGGGTGGAAGGTACTGCCACAGCCGGATCTGGATGACGGGGAGTCTTTGTGGATTGGCCCGGGGGCGGGGCAACCACGGTAGTGCGGTGGGGCGGGGAGCGGGGTTTTGGCCAGGGCCATCGACGGCGGAGGCAGGCTGCTATGCCGTTGGTCGCTGGCTCTTCGGGGAAGATTCTGAATAGTGTCAGCCGGGAGGCACAAGATGGCCATCAAGCTATCCGGTGTAGATCGGACAGTACCAAAATAAAATAAAATCATGTGACCCCAATTTAGTCTTCAGTCAACAGACGTGTGACCACTCTCATACCTTGCTGTTGATCTCTTAGTGTATTTCTTCAGATCAAAGAGATATGTCGTTATTAACATTATGCGTTATCTGCATATTCAGACACACCGTCTTCCGACTCACCACAGCTGCTCCAACAAGGGAAGCATACACCAGAAAGGAGCTATAGTCCACACTCAACAGTTCCCTGCATCGAATGCACGTGCCCGACATGGACAGCCACAACAACTAGAGGGCCATCGACAAGTCAACACATGATGCTCACTCCTATGGATGGCAGCCAGATAGGTTGTACCCTCATCTTATTTGTGTGTAGCATTTATGGCTTTGTTATTCAGCTAAGCGTGGAAAATAGATCATCACATTTCATTGTATATTCATGCTGATCTCTTACGGGTCTTTTTCAGGAGTTAACGTTGTTCCATAGTTTAGCTAAGATACTTCTTCTTTAGGTAACGTTGTTCCATAGTTATCATTCATCAGCCAATGCTATCCCACAGGTTGGTTATTATAGTATTATACCACTTCTAGTATTACCTATGTTGTTCTTTAATACTTTTTTGTGCCATCTAGTTAATCTCGAGTACAAATGATGCATATTTTGTAGCTTTCATCTGTGTTCTCCCTGTAGTTTATGAGACCTGTTGCTGCTAGTTAACCCTAGTCCTACTATTTATGTCGTCCCCTATAGGCACTCATTACATAAATCTAACTACTAGTTGTCTTCCATGCATGTCAGATATAATTGCACACACTGATATATCCACAAGAACCTCACGGAGCAATGTAAAGGCCAATAAACTTGATGTCAATGATACCCAATATGATGGAACATGTAAAGGCAGTTCTTTAGAAGACTTGCAGAAAGATGATGAATCCTCTTCACCCCACAAGGTCCTTGCTCTAACTTGGCCTGTGATATGGGTACAACATGCATATAATGTCCTGGAGTGTATCTACTCTATTGCAATGCCATGTGCTTAGCATGCTGATCATGCATGTAAATATGTCATGCCTACCTGTTTTTCAGTACCTATTCCATTCATGATAACATGTTTTCAAATTCAAGTACTGCCATTCTACTCTATCGCAATGCCATCTGCCTAATTTGGACATCATGCTTTTGAATATCTTATGCATTGTTATTCATCCGTATGTACTTCATGAGTCTACCGTACCATGTTTTTTTACATTGAAGTGTTGTTCTAGTGCTCTGTTGCAATGCCATCTTAGTTTCCCAATCATACACGTGTATGTTGCCTTAGTTATTTCTGTACGTATTCCGCTAGCATACAGTTTTACATTCAACTAGTGTTTTTTTGCTGTGTTGTACTGTCGTATCCCTAGCTCTTACACCATACTCCCTCCGTCCGGATTACATGTTGCCGAAATGGATAAAAAAGGATGTATCTAGAACTGAAATACGCCTAGACCCATCCACTTTTTTCCGGATGGAGGGAATACATGTAAATATTTTATGCCTTTCTATTCTTCAGTACCTATTCCATCTCTCTGTTGTAGCATGTTTTGTAATTAAAGCACCATTCTTCTATACAAGGCATGCAAGGGGAAGACGACTATGTTAGAATCTGAAGGGTTACAAACAAGGCCTTTGCAAAAGATCCAAACGCCAGGAGATAATAAACCAACTCCAGTTTTTATAGATACTGCTCCAGCATGGAGAGACCCAACTCCTACTGATAATAAGCAGATTCCAGTGGCCAAAGAACTAGTCCGCTCCAGTCCAGCAAAAATATGTCAACTCCATTCTAAGAAGCGTGTGCATATCCTTGCATCATGAAATTTTATAGCATGCTGATCATATCTTCTACATGTTTCTTACCCATCTCTTTTTCATAAAATAAGCTTAACAGATAGAAGAATTTCTGCAATGGTATCGTTTATGAGGAAAGATTCTTGCAGGAATTCTCCGTGCTCCAATGTAGATGTAAGTACCTGTTGTATATCACTATTTTTACATCGGCATGTATTTTGTTAATCGGCATGAATCTAACCTTTATCTGATCTAAATTTAGTTGTAGCAAAATGTATGATTAAAGGCCACAATGCTGATTTTTGTAAGGAAAACTTCCTGGTAGTTTTGCATCCTGAGCTGCATGAGTGTACTATCTCATATCAGTGGGTTTTGAATACTTTGGTTCTGCAGTGGATTTTTAGTGTTTTTTTACTGTGTTGTCCTGTCGTATCCCTAGCTCTTACATCATACTCCCTTCGTCCGGATTACATGTCGTAGAAATGGATAAAACTGGATGTATCTAGAACTAAAATACGCCTAGACCCATCCATTTATTTCCGGATGGAGGGAATACATGTCAATATGTCATGCCTTTCTATTCTTCAGTACCTATTCAATCTCTACTGTAGCATGTTTTATAACTAAATCACCATTCTTCTATATAAGGCATGCAAGGGGAAGACGGCTATGTTAGAATATGAAGGGTTACAAACCAGTTCTTTGCAAAAGATTCAAACGCCAGGAGATAATAAACCAACTCCATTTTTCATAGATACTGCTCCAGCACAAAGAAACCCAACTCCCACTGATAATAAGCAGATTCCAGTGGCCAAAGAACTAGTTCGCTCCGGACCAGCAAAAGAATGTCAACTCCATTCTAAGAAGCGTGTGCGTATCCTCGCATCATGAAATTTTATAGCATTCTGATAATATTTTCTACATGTTTCTTACCCATCTCTTTTTAGAAAATAAGATTAAACGATAGAAGACTTCCTCCATTGGGATCGTATTCGAGGAAAATATCTTGCGGGAATTCTCTGTGCTCCAATGCTGATGTAAGTACCTATTGTATATCACTATATTTTTACATCAGCATGTATTTTGTTAATCGGCGTGAATCTAACCTTTATCTGATCTAAAATTAGTTGTAGCAAAATGTTAAAGGTGCCAATGTTGATTTTTGTAAGGAAAAATGCCTGGTAGTTTTGCATACTGAGCTACATGAGTGTACTATCTCATATCACGCACATTACTGAATTGTAGTGCTTCTCTGGTTGCTCATTCATTCATTGTGTCAATGTTGCTTTCGTATTACCTTACCTGGCTAATGATAGCTGTAGGCTAGTTGCCCAAACGTTCGTTGTGTCAATGTTGCTTTTCTATTATCTGACTTGGCCAATGATAGCAATGCTAGTGTGTTAATTTTGTGCAGGCTGCTAAAGATAAGAAGACAAACTCTAAAAACAGCAAGGCAACCCCATTGTTTCTTTCTAGTAAATCTAGGCCAGGTAATATGGCAATAACTCATGATTAGTCTATTTGGTTCCTGTCCTAATTTATGTTATTATACAATGGTCGAGACACTCTCCACTATCAATATACAAGCCTGCCAAAATCGCCATCTGAATCTGTTCAGTATCCTCTATCTCGAATGCAACATAATAAATGTATGTTTGTGAACCAATTAATGGCTGAAGCAATGATGGAAATGGTGGATGAATCAGAGGTGCAGAGTCATGCGAAACAACAACTGATCAATGTTTTCAGAGACAGTGTAGCAAAGCAGCAAGAACTTGCCCACATGCTTATGGGCGTCATCTATGTTGAGGTTGCAGATTGTGATGTTGTAGATGGTTAGGTTCTGCTCATTTATTTGCTCTGGCATCAATCTTTGATTGCCCAGTGGGTGTAATTTCTTGTAATATATGCTAGATGTGCAACGTTATTCCCTGTATGTCGTACCTTTGCTTGATCAGTTTTCGTCGTGTGCATAATTGCTTATCGTAATGGGCTCAAATTATCTAATTTGGCCTAAAGACATGTACGAACTTTAGTGGGCCCATTAAGTTAATGGGCCG
This sequence comes from Triticum dicoccoides, assembly GCF_002162155.2. NCBI lineage: Eukaryota > Viridiplantae > Streptophyta > Magnoliopsida > Poales > Poaceae > Triticum > Triticum dicoccoides. The sequence continues at coordinate 515,554,909 of NC_041381.1, read as the reverse complement.
TTACTAGGCCGAAAGTCAATGGTCGGCCCTCTTACCTCCCGGGTCATTAACAGGCCGACATCGAAGCGGGCAACAGGTGGGCCCAATTTATTTCGCGGGCCGTTAACAGGCCGTTACTAAGTTTAGGCTACATATGGCCCAACTATATTGTAGGCCTTTAGCAGGCCGAAAGAGATAGCGGGCTTGTACTGGACCATGAAGAGCATGGGTCGCTAAGATACCGAAAGTCAGGTCGTATTGTAAATGGCCCAACTGTGTTGTGGGCCTTTAGTAGGCCGAAAGAGAAACCAGGCTGGTATTGGACCATGAAGGGCATGGGCCGTTAAAAGGCCAAAACTAAGGTGCGACTACAAATGGCCCAACTCATTTATGGTCCGTTAACAGGCCGAAAGGGACACAGGGACGGGAATTGGCCCAACACTTAAATGGGTTGCTAAAAGTCCAAAACTCAGGTCCGACTACAAATGGCCCAACTGATTTATGGGCCGTCAACAGGCTAAGAGTGACACCGGGCCGGAAATTGGCCCAACACTTAAATGGGCCACTAAAAGGCCGAAACTCAGGTCATACTACAAATGGCCCATCAGATTTATGGGCCGTCAACAAGCTGAAAGACACACCGGGCCGGAAATTAGCCCAACATTTAAATGGGTCGCTAAAAGGCCGAAAGATGTACATCCTAAAAATTGGCCCGTCCATTGAATGGGCCATTAATAGGCCGAAATCTCATCGGGCCGATATTGAACCCAAATATATAGCGGGCTGTTAACGGGCTCGAACTGATGATGGGCTGAAATGGTGTCAAATATTTAACGGACCGTTGACGGGCCGAATTGGCACATCTATTATGGGCCGTGGGCTTAAATGGACCTGACACAAGTAGGCCTTATATGGGCCGGCCTGCTAATTTTTACTGGGCCGACATTTTTCACCAGAATGGGCGATTGTTGGGCCGTGCCACATGTTGACCTATCAATAGGCGCCTCCTGTCCAATGAGTGGATGACATCTGTCCCAACGTAGAGGCAACACATGTTTCCTGCGGCAAATGATGATTTTACACGTGGAAAATCCCCATTGGTCTGAGCTGTTAACGGGTTATCGGATCCAAAACCGGTCCCGATAGCTTAACAGCGTTCAGTTACGGTGGATGCCACATGTCTGTCACCCTTGATGAAAGCACTTTTGTGACGCGCGATTTATCGTCATGGAAGTGGACACTTCCGTGATGATAATTTTGGTAATGTCATGGAACACTTCTACAATAGCACAAGTATGACTATCTTGATTCTGTCATAAAATCGTCATGGATGTGCATGCATGACAAAAAACGCGACCTACTATGACAAACATGTATCATCGCAGAAGTGTATTTTAGTGTAGTGATATTCCTATTGAGCTAAGGCTCGCGGACCTTGCCCAGTCAGTCGTGGTAAGTCTTCAAGGTAGACTTCCAAAACCTTCACAAACATGTTCACCGACACACCACAATGACTCTAGGTGTATTCAGAACTTGACGTTTAACCGTCTGGAAGAATGATAGTCTTCAAAGGTAACAAGCGTCAGATCACACAGATCAATTTCTTGATCGATGCTCAATCACTTTGGCTCTGGGTTTTTCCTCATTTAGGATTCTCTCAAAGTCTTCATAGGATGCGTTGCTCTCTTATGACAAGTGTCAAGTTATATCGGAGCAGCCAACCAACTAGTGGTTGTGGGGGGGCGACTCTTTATAGCCAGGGGAAACTCGACATGAATTGTCAAAAATGCCCTTCTTTGATTCGATTGTTGCCAGGATAAGGATCCACACAACAACTGGCACGCGGCGCATCAACGGTAGGAATTTGAACTCTCAAATTCGTCGGGGCACTCAATTTCCTCATTCTTAGGAAGATTGCACTTGCAAACTCCTAACTCCTCTGCCTGGCCAAATTCGTCAGCGACCAGATGAACTTTGTCACTGTCGCTAGCAAATGCATTAGTTGATCCGAAGATTTCCAAAGGCTTCACTCGAAGCGGCTTGTGTGTGTATAGGTTTGTGTAGTTTGAGCATCACTTTGGAAATGTGAAATATGTTTCACCTAGAACCCCTTTAAAATTCGGTTTTTCTCTATGACTCAAATAATATGAAAAGAAACTACGAAAAAAATTCTTCAAGCCTCAAAGTCTTTAGATCAATTTCTTCAAATGTCATACCAAATTCATCACCAAATTATTCACTTGAAGAACTACATTTTTAGGGGTCGTATTCCATGTGTTAAACCAAATCTTCAGGGACAATATTACATGTGTATACTCACAAACACATTAGTTCCTCAACCTATTTGTCCTCAATACTCCAAAACCACTAAGGGGGCACTTGATGCACTTACAGTTTTAAGTCAAACTTCATTAAGTTTGACTAAAATTATATACAAAATTATCAACACCTATAATACTAAAGATATACATTATGAAAGTTAATTCAAATATGCATCTAATGATATTGATTTTATATTGTGAATGTTGATATTTTTTTCTTATAATCTTAGTCGAACTTTACTAAGTTTGACTTAAAACAAAGCTTATATGTCGGCTAAAAATAAACTGAGGGAGTATATATTTAAATCATTTCAGGCTTTTGGGTTGGGCTTTGAGCGGAGAAGTCAAGCCCAAGACTGGCCTTTTGTCTTTATCGTCCTCTATGTGCATGATTTATTTCCAAATTTTTGAAACATATACCACAGATTTTGGACCATATTATGCTATAAGATTCAGGTCCAACCCAAATGTGGATGCGGTGTGTATTTATTTACTGAGAGTCACAACCTTTTTGCTGCGGTGTGATGTTGTGAGACGCATATAACTATTCAACAAGATTTTATACATGTAGATGACACCATCAGTTCCCTCGCCTTCAGGTGCGTTTCAGCGCCATTGAGGTGGTGGTGGTGGGGGGGGTTAGAGAACAACCGTGGAGTTTGCATTGTCCTCAGAGGCGGAGCCAGGATTTGAACTTGAGGGGGGCGAAAAGCCAATGATCACACAAGAGACAAAACATCACGATGGCCTTGATGTCAATGCATATACAAATATATGCTTGGTACTACCTAATAAAATTACATTTATATATATTAGATTAGAAATTGAGTTGTATGATCACCAACATCCAACAAGTTGATTATCTCATCTGATCTTTAAGGCTTTTTCTTCCTAATATTGTAACACCTATGAGAGTCGTCTCCCATTTTGTGTGGAGAGGTGTCTGACTTTTTTTACAGTTTTATGCACAATGCTAAATAAATTGACGAAAATCAAGATTTATAAAAATAATACTCTCGGTTCATAAATATAAGATGTTTTGAATATTTCAATATACTCTCTCCATCCCATAATATAACATTATTTTGCAAGTTGTTTTAGCTTCCAAAATGATATTGTTTTAGGGACGGATGGATAGACTTTATGCGGAGTGAAAGGATTGGACAAACACGTTAAAATGCGCATGTATACATCTCAATGAGAAAATGGTAGAACATCTTATATTTGTGAATGAAGGAATTAATAAATAATAGCTTAGTGTATAATGGTACCTGCTTATTGTTGGGAAACATAGCATGCGATTTCAAAAAAAATCCTACACTCACGCAAGATCTATCTAGGAGATGCATAGCAACGAGAGGGGGAGAGTGTGTCCACATACCCTCGTAGACTGAAAGCGGAAGCGTTAACTTAATGTGGTTGATGTAGTTGAACGTCTTCTCGAGTCAACCGATCAACTACCGAACGTATGACATCTCCGAGTTCTGCACATGTTCAGCTCGATGACGTCCCTTGAACTCTTGATCCAGTAGACGTATGAAGGAGTCAATGAGTTCCGTCAGCACGATGGCATGATGACGGTGTTGGTGATGTGATCCGCGTTGGGCTTTGCCTAAGCACTATGACAATATGACCGGAGGAGTAAACGGTGGAAGTGGGCACCGCACATGGCTAAGAAACATTTTTTGTGCCTTTGGGGTGGCCCCCACCCCCGTATATAAAGGAGGAGGGGAGGAGGAGGCCAGCCTAGAGGAGTGCGCCATGAGGGGAGTCCTACTAGGACTCCCAGTCCTAGTAGGATTCCCCTTTCCTATTGCGGAGTGGCAAAGGGGGGGAGAGGGAGTAGGAGAGGGAAAGGGGGGCGCCGCCCCCTCCCCTAGTCCAATTTGGACTCCCTTGGGGGCGACCACCCCTTGAGGGTTGTCCCCTCTCTTTCCCATGGCCCATGTTGGCC
>NC_041381.1:515504871-515550383 GCF_002162155.2 Triticum dicoccoides | reverse complement strand
GGGGGGGGGGGTCCGGTAACCTCCCGGTACTCCGAAAATTATCCGAAACTTCCCGAAACCATTCCGGTGTCCGAATGTAACCTTCCAATGTATCAATCTTTACCTCTCGACCATTTCGAGACTCCTCGTCATGTCTGTGATCTCATTCGGGACTCCGAACAACCTTTGGTCACCAAAACACATAACTTCTATAATACAAATCGTCATAGAACGTTAAGCGTGTGGACCCTACGGGTTCAAGAACTATGTAGACATTATCAAAACACCTCTCCGGTCAATAACCAATAGCGGAACTTGGATGCTCATATTGGTTCACACATATTCTATGAAGATCTTTATCGGTCGAACTGCAATGTCAATATTGTTATTCCCTTTGTCATCGATATGTTACTTTCCCGAGATTCAATCGTCGGTATCTTCATACCTAGTTCAATCTCGTTACCAGCAAGTCTCTTTACTCGTTCCATAGTGCATCATCCTATAACTAACTCATTAGTCACCTTGCTTGCAAGGCTTCATATGATGTGCATTACCGAGAGGGCCCAGAGATACCTCTCCGATACTCGGAGTGAAAAATCCTAATCTCGATCTATGCCAACCCTACAAACACCTTTGGAGATACCTGTAGAGTATCTTTATAATCACCCAGTTACGTTGTGACGTTTGATAGCACACAAGGCATTCCTCCGGTGTTCGGGAGTTTCATAATCTCATAGTCGGAGGAATATATATTTGACACGAAGAAAGGAGTAGCAATAAAACTGAACGATCATTATGCTAAGCTAACGGATGGGTCTTTGTCCATCACATCATTCTACAAATGATGCGATCCCGTTATCAAATGACAACTCATGTCCATGGCTACGAAACTTAACCATCTTTTGAACAACGAGCTGGTCTAATAGAGGCGTACTAGGGACACGTTGTTTTTCTATGTATCCACACATGTATCAAGTTTTTGGTTAATACAATTCTAGCATGAGTAAGGAAATATAAAATAACAACTTTATTATTGCCTCTAGGGCATATTTCCTTCAGTCTCCCACTTGAACTAGAGTCAATAATCTAGATTACATTGTAATGAATCTAACACCCATGGAGTCTGGGTGCTGATCATATTTTGCTTGTGGAAGAGGCTAAGTCAACGTGTCTGCAACATTCAGATCCCTATGTATTTTGCAAATCTCTATGTCTCCCTCCTTGACCAAATCTCGGATGGAGTTGAAGCGTCTCTTGATGTGTTTGGTCTTTTTGTGAAATCTGGATTCCTTCGCCAAGGCAATTGCTCCAGTATTGTCACAAAATATTTTCATTAGACCCGATGCACTAGGTATTACACCTAGATCGGATATGAACTCCTTCATCCAAACTCCTTCATTTGCTGCTTCTGAAGCAGCTATGTACTCCGCTTCACACATAGATCCCGCCACGACGCTCTGCTTGGAACTGCACCAACTGACAGCTCCACCATTCAATAAAAATACGTATCCGGATTGTGACTTAGAGTCATCTGGATCAGTGTCAAAGATAGCGTCGACGTAACCATTTACGACAAGCTCATTGTCACCATCATAAACGAGAAACATATCCCTAGTCCTCTTCAGGTACTTTAGGATGTTCTTGACCGCTGTAAAGTGATCCACTCCTAGATTACTTTGGTACCTCCCTGCTAAACTTATAGCAAGGCACACATCAGGTCTGGTACACAACATAGCATACATGATAGAACCTATGGCTGGGACATAGGGAATGACTTTCATTTTCTCTCTATCTTCTGCAGTGGTCGGGCATTGAGTCTGACTCAACTTCACACCTTGCAACACAGGCAAGAACCCTTTCTTTGACTGATCCATTTTGAACTTCTTCAAAACTTTATCAAGGTATGTGCTTTGTGAAAGTCCTATCAAGCGTCTCGATCTATCTCTATAGATCTTGATGCCCAATATGTAAGCAGCTTCACCGAGGTCTTTCATTGAAAAACTCTTGTTCAAGTATCCTTTTATGCTATCCAGAAATTCTATATCATTTCCGATCAACAATATGTCATCCACATAGAATATTAGAAATGCTATAGAGCTCCCACTCACTTTCTTGTAAATACAGGCTTCTCCAAAAGTCTATATAAAACCATATGCTTTGATCACCTCATCAAAGCGTATATTCCAACTCCGAGATGCTAGTACTAGTCCATATATGAATTGCTGGAGCTTGCACACTTTTCTAGCACCTTTAGGATCGACAAAACCTTCTGGTTGCATCATATAAAACTCTTCTTTAAGAAATCCATTAAGGAATGCAGTTTTGACATCCATTTGCCAGATTTCATAATCATAAAATGTGGCAATTGCTAACATAATTCGGACAGACTTAAGCATCGCTATGGGTGAGAATGTCTCATCGTAGTCAACTCCTTGAACTTGTCGAAAACCCTTTGAAACAAGCGAGCTTTATAGACAGTAACATTACCGTCAGCGTCAGTCTTCTTCTTGAAGATCCCTTTATTCTCTATGGGTCGCCGATCATAGGGCAGATCCACCAAAGTCCACACTTTGTTCTCATACATGGATCATATCTCAGATTTCATGGCCTCAAGCCATTTATCGGAATCTGGGCTCATCATAGCTTCTTCATTGTTCATAGGTTCGTCATGGTCAACTAACATGACTTCTAGAACAGGATTACTATACCACTCTGGTGCGGATCGTGATCTTCCAGACCTATGAGGTTCTGTAGCAACTTGATTTGTTGCTTCATGATCTTTATCATTAGTTTCCTCTCTAGTTGGTGTAGGCATCATGGTAACTGATTTCTCGGATGAGCTACCTTCCAAATTGAGAGCAAGTACAATTACCTCATCAAGTTCTACTTTCCTCCCACTCACTTCTTTCAAGAGAAACTCCATCTCTAGAAAGGTTTCGTTCTTAGCAACAAAAATCTTGCCTTAGAACTTGTGGTAGAAGGTGTACCCAATTGTTTCTTTAGGGTAACCTATGAAGACACATTTCTCTGATTGGGGTTCGATCTTATCGGGCTGAAGCCTTTTGACATAAGCGTCACATCCCCAAACTTTAAGAAACGACAGCTTAGGTTTGTTACCAAACCACAGTTCGTATGGTATCATATCAACGGATTTTGACGGTGCCCTCTTTAAATTGAATGCAGTTGTCTCTAATGCATAACCCCAAAACGATAGTGGTAAATCGATAAGAGACATCATAGATCACACCATATCCAATAAAGTGGGGTTACGATGTTCGGACACACCATTACACTGTGGTGTTCCAGGTGGAGTGAGCTATGAAACTATTCCAGATTGTTTTAAATGAAGGCCAAACTCGTAACTCAAATATTCTCCTCAAAATTTTATTTTCTTGTTATGAAGATTCTCCACTTCACTCAGAAATTCTTTGAACTTTTCAAATGTTTCAGACATGTGTTTCATTAAGTAGATATACCCATATCTGCTCAAATCATCTATGAATGTCAGAAAATAACGATACCCTCCACGAGCATCAACACTCACTGGACCGCACACATTGGTATGTATTATTTCCAATAAGTCAGTAGCTTGTTCGATTGTTCTAGAGAACAGAGTTTTAGTCATCTTGCCGATAAGGCACGGTTCGCAAGTATCAAATGGTTCATAATCAAGTGATTCCAAAACTCCATGTTTATGGAGTTTCTTCATGCGTTTTACACCGATATGACCCAAATGGCAGTGCCACAAATAAGTTGCACTATCATTATCAACTTTGCATCTTTTGGCATCAATATTATGAATATGTGTATCATCACGATCAAGATTCAACAGAAATAGACCACTCTTCAAGGGTGCATGACCATAAAAGATATTACTCATATAAATTGAACAATCATTATTCTCTGATTTAAATGAATAACCGTCTTGCACTAAACAAGATCCAGATATATTGTTCACGCTCAACACTAGCACCAAATAACTATTCAGATCTAAAACTAATCCGGAAGGTAGATGTTGAGGTAGCGTGCCCAGAACGATCACATCAACCTTGGAACCATTTTCGACGTGCATCATCACCTCATCCATAGCCAATCTTCGTTTAATCCATAGTCCCTACTTCGAGTTACAAATATGAGCAACTGAACCGGTATAAAATACCCAGGCACTACTACGAGAATTAGTAAGGTACACATCAATAACATGTATATCAAATATACCATTGTTCACTTTGTCATCCTTCTTATCCGCCAAATACTTGGGGAAGTTTCGCTTCCAGTGACCAGTCCATTTGCAGTAGAAGCACTCAGTTTCAGGCTTGGGTCCATTCTTAGGTTTCTTCCCTGGAGTGACGACTTGCGTGTCAGTCTTTTTGAAGTTCCCCTTCTTTTTACCCTTACCCTTGTTCTTGAAACTGGTGGTCTTGTTAACCATCAACACTTGATGCTCCTTCTTGATTTCTACCTTCGCGGCCTTTAGCATCGCGAAGAGCTCGGCTTCATCACGAAGCCTTTGTAGCTTGGTGGCAGTGATTGAAGAACTTTGTCAATGACACAATCATCTGGAAGATTAACTCCCAGCTGTGTCAAGTGATTATGGTACCCAGACATTTTGAGTATGTGCTCACTAACAGAACTGTTCTCCCCCATTTTATAGCTATAGAACTTATTGGAGACTTCATATCTCTCAACTCGGGCATTTGCTTGAAATATCAACTTCAACTCTGGGAACATCTCATATGGTCCACGACGTTCAAAACATCTTTGAAGTCCCAATTCTAAGTTGTAAAGCATGGCACGCTGAACTAACGAGTAGTCATCAACACATGACTGCCAGACATTCACAATGTCTACAGTTGCTGGGGCAGGTGGTACACCTAATGGTGCATCAAGGAGATAATTCTTCTGTGCAGCAATGAGGATAACACATCTAGCATGGAAAATATTCCCTTCACCGCCTTGCGAGCGGTAGAGCACACAAAAGATAAATTTATTTTGAAAATTAGAGACGGCACATGCAAATTTTCTTAAAACGGCATGGAAATACCACATATAGGTAGGTATAGTGGACTCATAAGGCAAAACTTACTTATGCTTATTTTGGATGCACAATTAGTGATCATACTTAGTGCAAAATGAAGGCTAGCAAAAAGATTGAGAAGCGACCAACCAAAAAGCGGAAAATCTCGTACCCAAGCATTAAGCATAAGTAACACCGAATAATGCACCATAAGTAGGATATAAATTTCATTGCATAACTATTGACTTTCGTGCTTGCACAGGGAATCACAAACCTTAACATCAATATTCTTACAAAAGCACAATTACTCATCAACACAACTCACATATCATATCATCATATCTCAAAACCATTACTAAGAATCAAGTTTATTTTGTCCAATGATCTTCATGGAAGTTTTTATTATATCCTCCTTGGATATCTATCACTTTGGGACTATTTTCATATGTTGCTTTTGATAAGCTCAAACAAATATAAGTGAAGATCATGAGCATAATTTTTTTCTTTCTCTCAAAATAATCCAAGTGAAGCAAGAGAGAATTTCTTCAAAAATAACAAAGCCCACCGTGCTCAAAAAGATATAAGTGAAGAACTAGAGCAAATCCATGGCTCTAAAAATTTAAGTGAAGCATAGGAGCAAGCATAGCATAAATTTTGGCTCTCTCAAAAGGGTGTGTCCATCAAGGATTCAACACTTAAAACACAAAGCAAAACAAGCGAAGACTCATATCATACAAGACGCTCCAAGCAAAACTCATATTATGTGACGAATAAAAATATAGTTTCAAGTAAAATACCGATAGTTGTTAGAAGAAAGAGGGGATTCCACTCAGGGGGCGTCTCCAAGCTTAGTTTCTTGCTACTTCTTTGAATATTATCCTGGGGTGCCTCAGGCATCCCCAAGCTTAGCCTTTTTCTAATCCTTATTCCTTCATCCATTGTAAGAACCCAAAACTTGAAAACTTCAATCACACAAAACTCAAACAAAACCTTCATGAGATCCATTAGTATAAGAAAACAAACCACTACTATAAGTAATGTAGAAAACCTATTCTTATTTTTTTTGAATTACATATACTGTATTCCTACTTTTCTATGGCAAAAACTCATCAAAGAAAACCATAGAATCATAAAAAAAAGCACACAACGCAAAGAAAACAGAATCTTTCAAAAATAGAATAGTCTGTAGCAATATGAACATTTCGAATACTTCAAAAATTCAACCCAAAATCACACTTCTGTTAAAAATGAAAAATAATCTCGTGAGCGCAAATGTTTATATTTTTCAGCAAGATCAAATAAACTTTCACCTAAGTATTCCCAAAGGCCTTGCTTGGCACAAACACTAACTAAAACATAAAAAACACAATCATAACAGTTGCATAATTGTGCTAAAACACAAGAACAGAAAGCAAAAAGCAAAAATAAATTTTATTCATTGGGTTGCCTCCCAACAAGCGCTATAGTTTTACGCCCCTAGCTAGGCATAACGCGTAGGATCTAAGTTTTGTCACTCTCATCCTTGTTTCCCTTGGAGGTATTTGTGTATGGAGTCTTCGTAAATAAGACATAAAACACATTATCCATGGAAACCTTAGCACTATAAAGTTGCTTTTTACCATAACACCTTTGATTTCCAACAGTGATCCAAGAATAGTGTTGGTTAACATCGTTAAAAACTTGTTGGATCATATCTAAAATGGGGACTTGCTTTTTAATATTCCTATAAAATATTTGGTTATCTCCAAGGAAATGTCTTAAAGAATAATCACTATTATAAAGAATTTCATCAATCACTGGTTTTTCACGATTCATGCCATAAAAATCAAAGATTTCCCTAGCTTCCCGTATTATGTAGTCAAATTCATTCATCAAAACTAGAGTAGCTAACTGTTTAGCTTTAGAATCCTTTATAACAGCCAACTCATAGAAAAATCTTTCCAAGGTAGGATGAGTACAGATAAATCTAGTTTCAAGTTTCAGAACAAGTGCTGAAATACCTTCTGCATAAGATTTAGTTCTTTTAAGTATAGGGATATCATCAAGACTTAATTTTCTGACACAATTGAAGAATTCTTGGACATGTTCTTTTCCCATAAAATTCCCTTGCCCCAAAACACAAGTTTTGGCATCCAGATTACACGTACGCTCCATTTTAGGAGTTAGGCCATCATCTGTTTCTGCCATACCAAAGTCACTCATGGTGACAAGTTCAAGCAAATAAGAGATCTGACAAGAAAAAGGCGAACAAAAAAGAAGGCGAATAAAACGGCAAATTTTTGTGAAGTGAGGGAGAGGATAATGAGAGGAAAATAGCAAATAATGTAAATTGTGAGGAGATGAGATTTGTTATTAGGAACCTGGTTGATGTTGAAGATCCTCCCTGGCAACGACGCCAGAAATTCCTTTTGATGTCTGCTAGAACTACGTTAGTATTTCCCCAAAGAGGAAGGGATGATGCAGTATAGCGATGGTAGGTATTTCCCTCAGTGATGATACCAAGGTTATTGAACTAGTAGGAGAACCTCCTCACACCACATAAACAGCACCTGCACACAAATAACAAATACTCGCAACCCGACGTGTTAAAGGGGTTGTCAATCCCTTTCGGGTACGGCACCTCAAGGTAGGCAAATAACGTGAGGTAAAAGTGGTAGATAGGATAAATAGATCGCGGAACAAATAAATTGCAGCAATGTATTTTTGTATTTTTGGTTTAATAGATCTGAAAATAAGTGCAAAGGAAAATAGATCGCAAACGCAAATATGATGAAAAGAGACCCGGGGGCCTTAGGTTTCACTAGTGGCTTCTCTTGAGAAAAATAGCAAAGGGTGGGAAAACAATTATTATTGGGCAATTGATAGAACTTAAAATAATCATAATGATATCCAGGCATCACGTCATTAGTAGACGGACTCCTGCCTGCATCTACTACTATTACTCCACACATCGACCACTATCCAGCATGCATCTAGTGTATTAAGTTCATGAAAAAATGGAGTAATGCAATAAGAACGATGACATGATGTAGACAATATCCGTTTATCTATTGCGAAGATATAGATCCCATCTTGTTGTCCTTAGTAGCAACAATACATACGTGTCGGTTCCCCTTCTATCACCGGGATCAAGCACCGTAAGATCGAACCCACTACAAAGCACTCTTCCCATTGCAAGATAAATAGATAAAGTTGGCCAAACAAAACCCAAATATTGGAGAACAAATACGAGGCTATAAGCAATCATGCATATAAGACATAAAAGAAGACTCGAATAACTTTCATGGATAAAAACATAGATCTGATAAAAAAACTCAAAGTTCATCAGATCCCAACAAACACAAAAGACCTCATCATATGGATCTCCAAGAGACCATTGTATTGATAACGAAGAGAGAGAGAGAGAGAGAGAGAGAGAGAGAGAGAGAGAGAGAGAGAGAGGAAGACATCTAGCTACTAACTACGGACTCGTAGGTCTACAAAGAACTACTCACGCGTCAGCGAAGAGGCACCAATGGAAGTGGTGAACCCCTCCGTGATGGTGTCTAGATTGGATCTGGTGGTTCTGGACTCTGCGGCGGTTGGAATTGATTTTCGTCGACTCCCCTAGGGTTTCTGGAATATTGGGTATTTATAGACCAAAGAGGTGGTTCAGGGGGCGCCTGAGGTGGGCACAACCCACCAGGGCGCGTCTGGGTCTCCTGGCGCGCCCTGGTGGGTGCTGCTCCCCTCGAGCCACCCCCAGGTGCTTTCTTGGCCCACCAGTTGTCTTCTAGCCCCAAAATTACTCCAAGAGTTTCGCTGTGTTTCGACTCCGTTTGATATTGATTTCTTGCGATGTAAAATACATGTAGAAAATAGTAACTGGCACTGGGAACTATGTCAAGTACCAAAAAATGATATAAAATGACTATAAAATGATTGTAAAACATCCAAGAATGATAATATAACAGCATGGAACAATAGAAAATTATAGATACATTGGAGACCTATCAATGGCCCCCTCCGGGTTCCTACTCCATGGCCTCCGGTGATGATGGCCCCATCCGGCAGGGTGCCGGAGAGGGCCTAGATTGATTTTTCGTGGCTATAGAGGCTTGCGGCGGCGGAACTTCTGATCTAGGTTTCTTTTTGGAGGTTTGTATATTTATAATATTTTTTGGCGTTGGTCTCACGTCAAGAGGGTTCACGAGGCAGCGGCAAACCGGGAGCACCCTCCTGGGGGGTAGGGCGTGCCCCTGGCTTCATGAAGCTTCTAGTCCAACTCTTGTGCTTCAGGGGTCTCTGTTGGTCCATAAAAAATCACCGTAAATTTTTAGCCTATTCCGAGAACTTTTATTTCAGCAAAAAAAACGACACCACGGTAGTTCTATTGAAAACAATGTCAGCCAGGGTTAGTTCTAGTCAAATCATACCAAAACGATATACATTCTTTGTAGACATGACATTAATACTTCATAAATTATAGATACGTTGGAGACGTATCATCATCTCCAAGCTTAATTCCCACTCGTCCTCGAGTTGGTAAATGATAAAAGAAATCATTTATGAAGTGTGAATGCTAGCAAGTGGACAAGTTTGACCAATGATAATTCCAATCACCTTTTCTAGCATTATTATATATCATAAACAGTATCTCATCTCATAAAACTTCTCATGATCAAGTAACAAGCTATTCATATGTTAAAGTATAGACCTTCAAGTTTCTTGAAAACTAACAAACCATGTTCTTAGTCATCAAACAATTGCAATTCATCTTATTTTTAGGAAGGGTCTATGTAAGAGCTTTGATTTAGCAAATTCCACATACTCAACTATCATATAGTCTTCCATGATTACTAACACTCAAAGCATATTTTTAGGACAAATAGCATCTGTCCAACACAGAGAAATATAGGGGCTTAATGTTTCGCCTCCCAACTTACATATCATATAGATAATTGTCAACAATAATAATTCATGATCAAATATATCTGATTGGTCATATATGCTTGGATCATTCCCACCATATGATACTTGCCAACTAAAGAATGATTGAGGTTGAAATAAGAAGGAATACTATTGACTCTTGCATAATAGTAAATAAATGAAAGTAAAAGATAGGCCATTCGCAGAGGTAAGCAGAGGTTGTCATGCGCTTTTTAATTTTGGATGTGCAAACTCTTAATGCAAAATAATGTCACATTGTATTGCCCTTTGTGATAGCAACCTTTTATTATGCAGTCCGTCGCTTTTATTTCTTTACCATCACAAGTTCGTACAACACTTATTTTCCCTTGCAATAAAAGATCATACATATTTAGGAGCAATTTTTATTGCTTTTTATACCGATGACAACTTACTTGAAGGATCTTATTCAATCCATAGGTAGATATGGTTGACACTCATGGCATGAAACAGGGTTTAAGGGTTTTGGATGCACAAGTAGTATCTCTACTTAGTACAAAATTTTGGCTAGCAAAGATTCTAAGCAAGCACCACATGTTAGAGGATCCATAAAAATATAACTTCTATCCAAATATACCCAAGCATATATAAGTTTAGATTTATGATATTCAATTCATTCAACCATTTACTCATAGGATGTATGTGAAGCACGGGAGTAAATGACAAAACTACTCCCAAAAAGATATAAGTGAAGATCAACGAGTAGTCCAATAGTTAATTAGCCATGTGAGGACTCTCTCCCATTAAAGATTTCAAATCCAATGATTTTATTCAAACAATAAGTAGAATGAAAATATGCTCCAAGCAAAACACATATCATGTGACGAATAAAAATATAGCTCCAAGTAAGGTATACTGATAGTTTTGAAGACGAAAGAGGGGAAGCCCCGCAAGCTTAGTTGCTTGTTTATTCCTTGAATATTACCTTGGGGTGCCTTGGGCATCCCCAAGCTTAGGTTCTTCCTTATTCTCCTCATATCGATATCTCATCCAAAACCTGGAAACTTCAATCACACAAAACTTAACGGAACTTCATGCGATGGGTTAGTATGATAAAGGCAAATCATTCACTTGAGTAATGTTAAAGACAATATTCATAATTGTTTCCACATAATGCCTACTGTACCTTATCATTTCCACAATTTATATAAAGCAATATAAGCATTAGAAACTAGAAAATGCGCAAACTATGCATTGAAAACAGAATCTATCAAAAACAGAACTGTCTGTAATGATCTGGACAACCACCATACTTCTATAACTCAAAACAATATGAAAAATTAGGACATTGTAGAAATTTTTTATATCAATCATGTGTAAAAAATATCATAGTTTTATGAGTGAATTTACAAAATTCTTGGACTGAGAGAAAAAGTTCTGTAATTGCACCGAATCAAGTCAACTATCATCCACACTATCCCAAAGGCTTTACTTGGCACTTTATTGAAACAAAGACTATAAAACATGATAACTACAGTAGCTTAATCATGTGAACACACAAAAATAGTAGGGGTAAATATTGGGTTGTCTCTGAACAAGCGCTTTTCTTTAATGCCTTTTTAGCTAGGTATGAAATTTTAGTGATACTCTTCCAAGCCCAATTCCGATGATAATTTTATTCATACTCTAAAGGATATAAGTGAAGTTCATAGAGCATTCTACAATTAATATAGATTGACCAATATCCAAGCTCAAAATATATAAGTGAAGCACATGAAGCATTCTATAAAGCCATACTTAAAATGTTTAAGTGAAGGACTATCTCATAATAGCATGGTGCATAAAGGAAAAAAGAAAAGAAAAATAAACACAAGATACGCATATCATGTGAACAAAACAAAAACCAAGGTATACCGATAATTGTTGAAGAAGAAAGATGGGATGCCAACCGGGGCATCACCAAGCTTAGATGCTTGAGTATCCTTGAATACTTGGTGTGCCTTGGGCATCCCCAAGCTTTCACTCTTGCCTCTCCTTATTCTTCTCATATGATAACTCCTCGATCTTCGAACCCTTCACCCACACAAAACTTAACAAAAGAACTTGTGAGATATGTTAGTATAATAAAGCAAATCACTACTTTTAGGTACTGTTGTAAACTCATTCCAATTTCATATTAGCATTATATATACTGTATTCCAACTTCACCATGGTTCAAACCCCCCGATACAACCCATATATTCATTAAAATAAGTGAACAACATGTAGAAAATAGAATCTGTCAAAAACAGGACAGTCTGTAGAAATCTGGAAATTTCATATACTTCTGTAACTCCAAAAATTCTAAAACATTAGGAAAAAAATAAACAATATGCATAGAAGTATTGTGTAAAAATTTCAAGATTTTATCTCGCTGCAGTAAAAAAAGGTAAATTCAATTACTACAAAAAGTTTCTGTTTTTTCTGCTGCACACACCAAACAGGCAATTTAAACATTCTTTAGCCAAACCTTGGCATATTATTTTTATAATATAGTGGATATATACAAGGTGATAATTATTTTTGAGAAACTGGCATGAAAAATTCTACATTGTTTCCATGATCATGAACAGAAGTGTTCAAGGTCGACCCTCACTTCTCCAATGCATAACCTGCCAATCACTTCTCTTTTTGAAAACGTTTTTAGGCATAAGAGGCATGTCATTTTTTTTGTATTTTGCATTCTTTTAAAAAAAATTGTTTGTTTCACCAACAACTAAGGAAAACAAAAACAAAAGGGAAAACAAAATCTACTAAGTGAAGAAAGCAAACAAGCACACACGAGAATATCAACCCTGCGCTATTGCTCCCCGGCAACGGTGCCAGAAAAGAGCTTGATAATCCCCAAGTGCAAGGAATTATCGTAGCAATTTCCAAAGTGGAAGTGATAAGTATGGAGTGTCGAACACACAACGAGCTAAAGGTAAGATCAATATTCTCTCAAGTCCTATCTTCCACTGATACGACTTTACGTACACCGAACGTTTGCTTCCATCTAGAAACGAGAAATAGAACTACGTTGTGGGTATGAAGAGGATAGCTTTGCATGATATCGTTGAACTATAATATAAAAATAGGCATTTTTAACATAAAGTTAGAATATATTACAATATATTACAAATAGCGGGTGTGGAATAATGATGGATCGGTGTGCAGAGTTGTCCTAGGTAATTGTTAACAAGATCAGTAATCATTATTACAATTTTATATGAGGGTGAGGCATAAGTTAACAAACTTTCTCTAATTGGATCATATGCACTTATGATTGGAACTCTAGCAAGCATCTGCAACTACTAAAGATCATTAAGGTAAAACCCAACCATAGCATTAAAGTATCAAGTCCCCTTTATCTCGTATGCAACAACCCCCTTACTCGGGTTTAACCTTCTGTCACTCTAGCAACCCACTATAAGCGAATCATGAATGTATTGCAACACCCTACAGTGGGAATCCTTCACGTGTGCGCGGCACGGAAGGTACCATAGGACAGCACCAAAATAAAACATACAACTCAAACCAATCTAGATCATCAATCAACCCAAAAGACAAAAGAAATCTACTCAAAACATAATAGGATGGCAACACATCATTGGATCATAATATGTGACATAAAACACCATGTTCAAGTAGGGGATTACAGCGGGGTGCAGGAGAGTGGACCGCTTAAAAGAGATGAGGAAGGTGATGAAGATGGTGATGTTGATGACGACGATCACCGCGGTGATGGTTCGCCCGGTGGTACTCCCTCAAGAGAGAGAGAGAGAGAGAGGGAGAGTCTCCCCCTTGTGCTTCCTCGTCCATGGCATCCCCCTAGATTGGGAGAGGTTCTCCCTCTGGTCCTTGGCCTCATGGCCCTCTCTAGGTTCCTCCTCCATGGCCTCCGGTGAAGATGGACCCCTCTGACAGGGTGCCGGAGAGGGCCTAGATTGATTTTTCATGGCTACAGAGGCTTGAGGCGGTGGAACTTTCGATCTAGGTTTCTTTTCGGAGGTTTGGGTATTTATAAGTATTTTTTGCAATGGCCTCACGTCAGGGGGTCCACGAGGCAGCGACAAGCTGGGAGCACCATCCTGGGGGGTAGGGCGCGCCCCCTGGCTTGCCGCTTCCTCGTGAAGCTTTTGGTCCAACTCTTGTGCTTCGGGGGTCTCTTTTGGTCCATAAAAATCACCATAAATTTTTATCCCATTCCGAGAACTTTTATTTCTGCACAAAAACGACACCACGGTAGTTCTGCTGAAAACAACGTCTATCCAGGTTAGTTCTAATCAAATCATACCAAAACCATATAAAATTGTTGGAAACATAAATTATAGATACGTTAGAGACGTATCACTGGCACAAGGCATAGCAACTGTCGGAATTTGAACTCTCAAATTCGCTATTGCACTCAATTTCCTCACTATTAGGCAAAATGCACCGGCGAACTCCTAACTCATCAGCATGACCAAATTTGTCAGTAGCGAGATGAACTACATCATTGCTGTTGTCAACTGCGTCAGTTGTACATGAGATTTCCAAAGGCTTCACGCGAAGCGGCTTGTCTATAGGTTTGAATAGGTTTGAGCATCACTTTGGAAATGTGAAATACGATTCACCTAGACCCCCTTTAACAATACGGTTTTTCTATGACTCAAAGAAGAAGAAAAGAAACTATGAAAACAAAGTCTTCACACTTCAATTTCTTCAAAGGCCATACCAATTTCATCATCAATTTCTTCACTTGAAGAAATACATTTTAGGGGTCTTCTTCCATGTGTTAAACCAAATCTTCTGGGACTTTGTCTCCTATGTACACTCACAAACACATCAGTTCATCAACCTATTTGTCATCGGTGCTCCAAAACCACTAAGGGGGCACTTGATGCACTTATAGTATGAGTCCCCGTCTTGCACTCTGGATGCGCTGAAAGTTGCTCCATTTGGCTTCCTTTCTAAAATATGTTTTTGCACGGCAAATAAAAAATAGGTTTCTTCTTTATTGAAGTGTTAACACTAGAAAGATATGAGAAATATAGGAAACTCGATGAAAACTACATCAAAACCCTCTACTAAATGTGAAAAAATATTGAGCCATCATGCTCTTTGGGCGGCGCTATGCGGGTGGCCAGACTCACGGGAGCACCCCTAAGAGACCACCACCCTCATGTCGGCCTAGGAAGATGGCGCCGTCGGCCGCGCGAGAGGGGTTGGTGGCAATACTAGAGGAGAATACCTGTGGGTGATGCCAGATGCTACCTTATCCGAGGCCGCATGGGTTAGGGACTCCGGCGGAGTGGTGCATCTTGGTCAAGGTGAGATAGCGAGGTAGGAGGCACATCAACCAGGTCGCAACATGGAGGAAGGTGACTATGACGAGCAGTGATAAACCACAAGTATAAGGGATCACAACAGTTTTCAAGAGTGGAGTGTTCAACCCAAATTTATAGATTCGACACAAGGGGAGCCAAAGAATATTTGAAGGTATTAGCAGCTAAGTTATCAATTCAACCACACCTGGAGATTAATTATCTGCAGCAAGGTGATTAGTAGCACAATATGATAGTTTTGATGATAGCAACAGTAGAAATAGTAACGGTAACAATGATCGCACTGATATTGTAGCAGTAATGATAGCAGTAGTAGTAACTTAGCAGAAATAATATATGACAAATTCTTAGGCATTGGGTCGGTGACTCGTTGGATGATATTCATCATGAGATAGTTATAACCTAGGGTGATACGACACTAGCTCCAGTTCATAACTATAATGTAGGCATGTATTCCGTAAATAGTCATACGTGCTTATGGAAAGAACTTGCATGGCATCTTTTGTCCTACCCACCCGTGGCAGCGAGGTCCTATTGGAAACTAAGGGATATTAAGGCCTCCTTTTAATAGAGACTGGTACAAAGCATTAGCACAGGGTGAATACATGAACTCCTCAAACTACGGTCATCACTGGGAGTGGTCCTAATTATTATCACTCTAGGGGCCGGATCATAACACGTACTAGGTGACTATAACTTGCAAGATCATATCTAGAACATGGTTATAAAGGTGATAACATAAAAGGTTCAGATTTGAAATCATGGCACCCGGGCCCAAAGTGACAAGCATTAAGCATGTCAAAGTCATAGCAACATCAATCTCACAACATAGTGGATACTAGGGTTCAAGCTCTAACAAACTAAATCCATTACATGATGAATCTCATCCAACTCCTCACCGACTGGCCAGCCTATGAAGGAATTACTCACTCCCGATGGGGAGCATCATGGAATTAGCGATGGAGATGTGTTGGTGATGACAAAGATCAAAGATACCCTCTCCAGAGCCCCAAACGGAGTCCAGATCTGGCCTCCCGATGAAGAACAGGAGACGGCGGCGGCTCCATCTCGTGAAACGTGATAATTCTTTCTCCCTAACTTTTTTCTGGAATAATGTGATTTTATAGCGTTGATTTCAGTGTCAGTGGGGCCACCAGGTGGGCAGCACCCACCTGGGTGTGCCTGGGGGGGAGGGGGGGCAGGCGCGCCCTGGTGGGTTGTGCCCACCCAGGTGCCCCCCTCAGTTATCTCTTGGCTCCATAAATTCTCTTTATTGATATAAAAAATCCTAGCAAAGTTTTGTTCCATTCTAAGAACTTTTATTTCTGCACAAAAACAACACCATGGTAATTCTCTTTATTGATATAAAAAATCCTCGCAAAGTTTTGTTCCATATCTAATATCGTCATTATTTCCTTTCACTTGCATGGCCTAACGATTTGAAATAATAATACTGCAAGTGTGCCGTGGACTAAGCTGGAATCTGCACACATTTTATTCAAGAGGAGAAGATAAGGTAATATGGGCTCTTTGTTAGATCAACAATGCAAATGAAAGCCACTCAACATTTTCATCGTGGTCTTCTCCTTGGTATGACTCAATAAAAGAAGAAGAAATTCAGAGAAACACACTGAAATATTCTTGGAGTTTTGGTTTTCAAGCAAATTAAAAAGGGGAAAGCAAAAACGAGAAACACTATTTACATGGGAAAGCTCCCAACAAGTAAAAGAAGAACAAGAAAATCTTTTGGGGTTTTATTTTTAGTGCTACAATAATTTAAACTAGGAAGAAAAATCAAAAAGAAGCAAGAAACATATTTTTGGATTTTCTCAAAGTTTTCCAAACACACAAGAAGAAAGCGAGAAATAGAAATTTAAACATGGATGATACAATGAAAAAGTGTAGACACTCACAACTGGAATGAAATGTGTAAACATGAATGTAATGTCGGTGGGAATACGTACTCCCCCAAGCTTAGGCTTTTGGCCTAACCTGGTAATCACCAGTCGTAAAAGCCATGAGGTCCGACGTTGAAGTGCTGGGGGAGCACGCACCATAGGGTCCCTGATACGTCTCCAACGTATCAACTTTTTCTCACACTTTCCCTCTTGTTTTGGACTCTAATTTGCAGGATTTGAATGAAACTAACCCCGGACTGATGCTGTTTTCAATAGAACCACCATGGTGTTGTTTTTGTGCAGAAATAAAACTTCTCGGAATGGAATAAAACTTTGCGAGGATTTTTTAAATCAATAATAAGAATTTCTGGAGCCAAGACCTGCAGGAGAGGGGCACCTAGGTAGGAATAATCCACCAGGGCACGCCCCCACTCTTGGCACGCCCAGGTGGGTTGTACCCACCTGGTGGCCCCGCAGATGAACCCCCTGATACTATAAAATCACATATTTCCAGAAAAAAAATCAGGGAGAAAGAATTATCATGATCCACGAGACAGAGCCGCCGCCAAGCCATGTTCTTCCTCGGGAGGGCAGATCTGAAGTCCGTTTGGGGCTCCGGAGAAGGGGATCTTCGTTCTTCGTCATCACCAACCAATGTCCATCACCAATTCCATGATGCTCCCCACCGGGAGTGAGTAATTCCTTCGTAGGCTCGCTGGTCAGTGAGGAGTTGGATGAGATTCATCATGTAATCGAGTTAGTTTTGTTAGGGCTTGATCCCTAGTATCCACTATGTTCTTAGATTGGTGTTGCTATGACTTTGCTATGCTTAATGCTTGTCACTTTGGGCCCGGGTGCCATGAACTCAGATCTGAAACATTTATGAATTCATCATTATATCCATGTTTTAGATACGATCTTGCAAGTTGAGAGCGTATCGTGTACTCCCGAGGATGGAGTACTCCAGCTGCTCCCTGCACAGCACAACCCTTGGATCAAATATGTACGTACATGATCTAACCAGAACGCCCTCATCAGTGCAATTTGCAGAAAGCTCCCCATATAAGGAAATAATAAGCAGTTCCATGACCTAGCATCCCTCCAAAAGATGTGATGCCCCCAGTTTTGGAATAGAAACACCACGCACATCATGTACCTATGGTTGTTGAAAGTTTCCTGATGCCTTCAGTTTCATTTAAACACATATAAAGATGACAAGAGATCTCCGATACAGATTACCGCAAAAACAAAAAAATTCTATCATACAGACAGATCATGTATTTTTAAAGATAATATACAAAAAAATATACTCCATAGGAAGTGCACAACACAAACATTAAGCAAGCTGATTTTACAAGGTAAAAAAAAGCAAGCTGATTTTACAAGGTATAGCTAATTTAAAGAAAATCTAGAATTGGTAAGTCCATGAACCAAGATATGGATTGATCAAATTTGCACCAGAAATGCAACGTCGGGTGTATTAACCACCTTTGTCAAATTAGAAGGCAATGCATGAAGAACAATCAAAATACTTGAAACTTTAAAAGTAAAACAGTAGTATTACTTTATACACTTTATGTACAAAATATCATGAATGCTTTATCAACAGTACCCATGACAACACATATATATAACTAGAGTGCAGACCCAATATTATTTACAACCCAAGGTATAGCAGATATACATATTGCAGCAAGAAATTTAACTTGGTGTACAAGCTATATTAGAAGAATCGAACTAGGTTGAACCACATAAACAAAGGCATCTTTGATCTTTCATCCATTATTTAACACAAAGTATGGTATAGACAGATGTCCACTCCCCTAGATTATGCTGCAAAATATGAAACAAGTTCAAGTCAGAGCTGCACCAAATACTCAATATGTTTTAATCGAGCAGAATGTACAAACCATTTGAGCTGCCACATTTGACTTGGTCAGTAGAACAATGTACTGATCCTAGACCTATTTGGAAGTTACTTTGTCTACAAACAAGAAGAGGTTGAATTACAAAAACCTGAAACAACACATATTGTACTATTTTTAAATTAAGTTTATTTACCTTTTTATTTTTCTTCATGGCCTCCTCTGAACCCGTCATCAATCTCTTATCACTACCCTTTGTGTTTGCAACATTGTGTGGATGAATTTGCCATGGCATCATGGCATTATGTCGTGGACACATAGCACTAAAATGCTAAATCTAGGAATGTAATGCCACTTTTTTACAACTGAATTTCGCCCGCATCCGATCCCCAATTATTGTTCACCATGGATGATCGTGTTGGGTAAATTATGACCTCGTACAATCTTATCGAGTGAGCAAGAGACGCTTCGTCACAGTACTAACTTATGGGCTAATAGGTCACACTTTGGCCAAGTATCCTACAAAGAGACTCCTGAGAGCCAAAAGTATTAAAGGAATGGCCATAGGAATGGGTGCATCATGACATCATAATCTGTCTCGCCTGAATGAATTAGTTGGTACTAGAAATGTTAGAAATAGTATAATTCACTATAACCCAAAATTATCGCGATTCTAGTTCAATGCAAATATTGAACGAATATATAGGGATGTATTAGAAATTAGTGAAATGCCACACATTGTACAGGTAGATGAATCTTGGTATTCTACCAACATACACTTCACGTTCAGGTGCTTGAATAGGTATTCGTCTCATGTACAGTACCAAGCCATGATTAGCTAAAAATTTACAATCGCTAATTGCTGGAACATCTAGTCAAAGTAGAATATAGCAAGTCTTTTCAGTGAGTAATTTTCCTTACGCCCGATAAACAGAGAAATCACCACATTTTACCCAAAATATAACTAGCTACATATCAGGAGATCAGCATAAAAGGAACAATGGGATTACAACCAAAACGCACGATAATATCACAAGGTCATAAGATGTAGGGGATTTCCATCGTGAAGGATAGAATCCAGCACAACATACCTGAAGACTTGAGTTCTCTACTCCAGCGGCGGCAGATGATGGAACTAGGCGTCAGGTGGGGTGGGGTAGGGGGCGAGGTGGAGAATGGAAGAGTGGAGATGGGGCGACTGGGCTACTGGGCATAGGAGCAGAGTACGTCAGTACCGTCGCGGGCTCGGTCGCCTCATGCGGCAGCGCAGCACACGGCGAGGTCCACCGCCGGAGCCTGACCTAGTCTGGTCGTTCTGATCCAAATTGGGGGCACATGTGGAGGTAAGTGATCGGGAGATCACACTTATTCTGTACTAAAACAGGGTGCTTTTTGCAAATTTTGAATGGTGGATCGTTCGAGTTGTATCCTGTGCATACGTTATTGATCTAACCATTGTGCTATGCGTGGTGCGGCCGGAGTACTCAATCAGCTGGGGCACAGGATATTTTCCCCTTGCAAGTTATAGTCACCTAGGTTATGATCCGACAACCCCGGAGTGATAACAACCGGACCCACTCTCGGTGATGTCGTAGTTTGAGGAGTTCATGTAGTCACTATGTGTTAATGCTTTGTTCCGGTTCTCTATTAAAAGGAGTCCTTAATATCCCTTAGTTTCCAATATGGACCCCGCTGCCACGGGAGGGTAGGACAAAATATGTCATGCAAGTTCTTTTAATAAAGCACGTATGACTATTTACGGAATACATGCCTACATTATATCAATGAACTGGAGCTAGTGTCGTATCGCCCTAGGTTATAATTGTCACATGATGAATATCATCCAACAAGTCACCGATCCAATGCCTATGAATTTATCTTATATTTTTTTTGCTAAGTTACTACAGCTGCTGCTATTGTCACACTTGCTATGATATCACTGCTATCACTATTACTGTTACTGTTACTACTACTGCTATCATCAAAACTATCATACCACTGTAATACTAATCACTTTGCTGCAGATAATTAATCTCCAGGTGTGGTTGAATTGACAACTCAGCTGCTAATACCTTCAAATATTCTTTGGCTCCCCTTGTGTCGAATCTATAAATTTGGGTTGAATACTCTACCCTCGAAAACTGCTGTGATCCCCTATATTTATTCAGTCACTTGGGATTATCATCAATTTATCACTATGAAGAATCTGAAGGATGCTAAGACTAAGATAGTTCCCTCAAAGACGAGGGGAGGTAAGGAACCGCCATCCAGTTCTAGTTTAGATTCACCTTCTGTTATGAGTAAACTTGTAACACCACCACCACATGCTATTAATTCTGATATGTCGCAAGTTATTGATGATGCTACTTCTACTATGAATGATGCTTATGATGATGCTAGTACCATGCTCGATAATGATGATGTGCCACTTGGTGAATTTCTTGATGAACAAATTGCTAGAGTAATACAACATGATGTTGTTGAATCTGATGATGAGCTTGAAACTGAAACTCCTGAAACACCTGCTATAGCTAGCCCTCCTAGATATGAATTGCCTAAGGTACCGGAAGGCTATGTTCTGAGTGAAGAGGCAACTGGAGATATTCTTGCTTGTAAGGATAGAGATAATCTAGAGAAATTATTACACAAGTATAAAGAAAAATCTCTGAATGCTAGAATGAAATGTGATCCTAAGTTTGCTACTTTGCCTATCTTTATTGATGATAAAGATTATGAATTCTCTATCGACCCAAAGTTAACTACTTTGGCTGAATCTGATCCTTTCCATTGTTATGAAACTGAAACTGTTGTGGCACATGTCACTAAGTTGAATGATATAGCCACCCTTTTTACTCATGATGAGAAAACTTAATACTACTTTATTCTCAAATTACTTCCTTTCTCATTGAAGGGTGATACTAAAGCTTGGTACAATACTCTTGCTGCAGGTTGTGTGTGTAGTCCCCGGGATATGATTTACTACTTCTCAGAAAAATATTTTTCTGCTCATAAGAAACAAGCTGCCTTACAGGAAATATTTAACTTTGTTCAAACTAAAGAAGAGAGTCTCCCACAAGCTTGGGGGAGGCTTTGCCAGTTACTTAATGCTTTGCCTAATCATCCTCTTAAGAAAAATGAAATACCTAATATCTTCTATAATGGACTAACCGATGCTTCTAGGGACTTCCTAGATAGTTGTGCTTGTTGTGTTTTCAAGGAACGAACTATTGCTCAAGCTAAAGAATTATTAAATAACATATTGAAAAATTATGATGATTGGACTATTCCTGAACCACCGCCTAAACCCACTCCGAAGAAGAGGGGTATATTATATCTTAGTCATGAAGATATGCAAGAGGCAAATAATCTATGAAGGAAAAAGGTATTAAAGCTGAGGATGTTAAAAATTTACCACCTATTGAAGAAATACATGGGCTTGATAAACCACCATTGCCTAAGGTCGTAGAGGTAAATTCTCTTATGAAGTTCAATGAAAATGATAATCCTCACAATATGCATCCTAGTCAATGCCTTTATGAGTTTGAAAACTACATTAGAAAACAAGATCACTTAATGCAAATGTTATGAAACAATTGAAATATAATTCTGATATGATTGCTTACTTGAGTGACTTGTTATTTAGAATCTCAAATGATGTTAGAGGTGTTGGAAAACATGCTTCTATGGTTCAAACCCAGTTAGAAGAAGTTGCTAAATCACAAAGAGAATTACTTGATGAAATGAATCAAAATATACATGACTTTGCTGTTAGAGTTGCAACTAGAGGGGGTAAAATGACTCAGGAACCACTTTATCCTGAGGGACACCCAAAAAGAATTAAACAAGATTCGCAAAGAAACAACACTAGTGCACCTAGTCCTTCTAAAAAGAAAAAGAAAAAGAAAAATGATAGGACTTTGCATGCTTCTAGTGAACCTAAAACTGACAAACCTCCTGATAATGAAAATGAAAAGAAACTTCTATCTCCGATGCTGAAACTCAATCTGGTAATGAACATCCAGCAAGTGATAATGAAGAAGTCAATGATGAGGTTCATGAATACACTCAACCAAATAATGATAAGGAACCAAATAATGATGTTGACATAGAACCACCTGTTGATCTTGATAACCCACAACCTAAGAATAAATGATATAATAAAAGCGACTCTGTTGCTAGAAAACACGGTAAAGAAAGAGAACCGTGGGTTCAAAAACCTATGCCTTTTCCACCCAAGTCAACTAAAAAGAAAGATGATGAATAATTTGAACGCTTTGCTGAAATGTTGAGGCCAGCCTTTTTGCGTACTCGCTTGACTGACATCTTAAAAATGCCTCCTTATGCAAAGTATATGAAAGATATCATCACAAATAAGAGAAGAATACCGGAAGCTGAAATCTCTACTATGCTTGCTAATTATACTTTCAAATATGGAGTACCTAAAAAACTTGGAGATCCGGGAATACCAACTATACCTTGCTCTATAAAAAAGAATTATGTGAAAACTGCTTAGTGTGATTTAGGAGCTGGTGTTAGTGTTATGCCTTTCTCTTTATATAAAAGACTTGACTTGAATAACCTCACACCTACTGAAATATCTTTGCAAATGGCTGACAAATCAACTGCAATACCTATTGGTATCTGTGAGGATGTGCCCGTTGTTGTTGCTAATGTTACTATTTTGACTGACTTTGTTATACTTCAGATGCGCGAGGACGACAACATGTCGATTATCCTTGGTAGACCCTTCTTGAATACTGCAGGGGTTGTTATTGATTGCAATAAAAGCAAGATCACTTTTCATGTTAATGGTAATGAGAATACGGTGCAGTTTCCCAAGAAACAATTCCATGTGAATGGTATTAATATTATTGAAAAATCTCCGACAATCACTATTGGAAATTTTCAAATACCTCTACCTACTATCAAAAAGAAATATGAAATGCTTATTGTTGGGGAAATGCATATCCCCATTGAGGTAACTTAGTGATTTATGACAGTTCTTCAGTTTCATGCTAATCGAAAGTGGTTGTTAATAAGACCTGATCAACCTTATTAATGAATCATTTTTGAACGGTATGAAGTTGATGAATTTACTAAGCACTACCTTCTGTCCCTACCTTTTGTTTTCTGTTTTTACTAGTTAAATAAAATAAAATGCCATGTTTTGTCTATTTTCTGAATTTCCCGTTCACTAAAAAAAGGACCCAAAAATAAAAGTTCTCAAAATGCTCTAAAAAATTTACACGATTTTTTTCTAAATATTTCTGAATTTCTAGTGCAAATAAAACCAGAGGGAGGTGCACCAGGTGGGCACAACGCACCTGGGCGCGCCAAGACCCCGAAGAGCGCCCTGGTGGGTGTTGGTCCCCAAGTGGGCCCCCTCACTTATCTCTTCAGCCCACATCATCATTTACCTCCAGAAAAAAAAATTCTCCACTGCTCTCTCTCTCCCGTGTTCTTGAGCTCAAACCCGCAGATTTTGATATCTTTGCTCAAAGCTCCATTTCATGTTTCGGGGGATTGTTTCTTGGTATGTGACTCCACGGTTTGTGCAGTTAGTTTTTTTAGTGGTTTATACTTTGAATAATTAGCTACTTTGTGCTATTGTAGATGAGCTTGCTATGTTGAATTCTTAGTGTTCTAAGTAGTTTGAATGCTTGCTATGGCCTCTATGTATCCCTATGAGTAGCTGCTATCAATTTTATAAAGTTTTACTAACAAATTTTTGTTACCCCAAAATTATTATATTTCAGAAAATGTACACGGATACGATGAACCTATTTGGAAGGAGCTCTTCGAGGAGACGATCCTCGGGGGAATCTTCTAGTGATAGTTCTGCTCGCTGGTCTTATGTTGAACCAAGTGAGAGTTCCACGCGTGATGCCGCCACAAAAACATGCTTATGGCCTTGCGATGATTATATGGTGTGTGTGGGCATTAAGGAGGAATTTGAGCAATATGTTCACAATGCTGGCCTCGGTCCCTACCTTTCAGATAAGTGTGAACAATGCCATCTTCTCACTGAATCATTTATCAAAAGATTTATATTTTTCCCTCATGAGTCTAGGGTGTCTTTTATGCTTTATGATAATCCATTTACCATCTCACTGGAGAATTTCTCTTACCATTGCAAACTGCCATTTTGAGGTTCATTTGATGAACCACCGAAGGGTGAGTATGAGTCTTTCTTGACTAGCCTTTGTTACGGTGAAAATAGGGGAGTAAGACAAGGAAGAATAAAGAGCATTCACTTTCCTGCAATTTAGTATCTTGCATTATTTAACGGGAAATGCATAGTAGGCAAGAAAGACTGTAGCATACTTTGTGCGCCAAACTTGAGCCTCATTCACACCGCTCTCACTAGTGAAAGGAACTATAACCTTGGAGCGATTGTTGCATGTAGACTTCAGAATAATGCTAACAGTGGCTGGTTCTATGGTGAAATTTACGCCACGCGTTTAGCGTGAGGGCTGGGTGTTTCACCTTTACCCTTTGATCCCATCCTACCCACACAGTATTTAGACTTTGATACCTTAAAAGAGCATAAGATTCTCAAGGGAAGGGTTGATAACTTCACTTATAATCTGTTGTTTAACCAATCACATGTTGTGGACACATATTTGCCCGTGCCTGCTCTTTTTGACTATAATAGCAAGGGAAGATATTTTCTTCTTGAGAGCGAGGCCCGAGCTCATAACGCGGTAGTGGTGGCAGCACGGCAAGCCGAGGCATCCGCACCGAGAGCCTTCGTGAGCTACCATGCCAACTACTACCCTACGGGCTACTGATCGACTACCAAGTTAGACCAAAAGACTAAGCCTGGGGGAGTACGTGTTTCCACCGACCCTACATTCATGTCCACATATTTCTATTTGTCGGTGTTCACACTTTTTTATTGTATCATCCATGCTTAGATCTATATTTTTGTTTTCTTCTTGTGTGTTTGAAAAACTTTAGGAAAACCAAAATAATTAGTTGTAGTAATTTACTTTCTTTGCATGCTTAGTAGTATTAAAAAGAAAATCCAAAAAGATTTCCTTGTTCTTCTTTTGCTTGTTGGGAGCTTTCCCGTGTAAATACTTTTTCTCGTTGTTGCTTTTCCCTTTTATTTGCCTGTTCTAGAAAATCAAAAACTCTAAAATATTTCAGTGGGTTCTCTGAATTTCTTTACCTTTTATTCGAGTTGTACCGAGGAGAAGACCATGATGAAAATGTTGAGTGGCTCTCAAATGAATAATTGTTGAACTAATAAGAGCACATTTTACCTTGTCTTCTCCTATTGAATAAAATGTCTTGCAGATTCCAATTTAGTCCATGGCACTCTTGCACTATTATTATTTTCATATCGTTCGGTCGTGCAAGTGAAAGGCAATAATGACGACATCCGATGAAGTGGCCGTGGCAGGGAGAAACTGGTATGAACTCGACTTGTTTTGTTTGTGTAAATATGTTTAACCTAGTATCCATGATTCAGCCCATTATGATTAAACATGTTTGCAATGATAATTAGAGATTATAGTTTTTCATGCCATGCATAAGTAGCTGGGAGTTGATAATGATTTATCTTGGATATCAACATAGAGTTAAAATGATTGTGATGTAGTATGATGATATGGTATCCTCCTCTGA
Source organism: Triticum dicoccoides (assembly GCF_002162155.2). NCBI lineage: Eukaryota > Viridiplantae > Streptophyta > Magnoliopsida > Poales > Poaceae > Triticum > Triticum dicoccoides. Next base: position 515,523,760 of record NC_041381.1, on the reverse strand, counting down.
ATGTTCGGGTGGCTTGACTTGGCACATGTTCATGCAGGTAACTGAATCAAAACCAACATAGCCTCTATGATATTTATGTTCATGGTGTTCATATCCTACTCATGCTAGTGTCCAATGTTACTTATGCATAATGCATGGTTATGATCGTTGTTGCTCTCTACCTGGCCGCTTCTCAATCTAAATTGCTAGCTTTTGCCTGTACTAAGTGGGAATTCTGCTTGTACATCAAAAACCTTGAACCCAAAGTTATTCCAGATGAGTCCAACATACCTACCTATATGTGGTATTACCCTGCCGTCCTAAGTAAATTTGCATGTGCCACCTCTAAAAACTTCTAAAAATTATCCTTTTTGTGTGCCTGGATCATTCGTGGAACGACAGGAGGTGATTAGTATCTTCCATGCTAAGCAGGTTATTCTCAGGTTGAGTGTTTATTCACTCGCCATCACACGAGAAAATGGACGGTAATAGGGATTTCCAGTCCCAAACTGCAAACATGAAAAAGAGTTTATATCTAAAATAATCAAACAAAAACTCCCAGTGGAGTCAAAACCTTTACTTTTATCGCTTGGGAATCCCCACTAGCGTGCTTAGCATGGAAGATATTTATAACTGATGGTCGTGAAGTGAATAAGAAGGGTGCATGTCTCAAAATATCATTTATCTCTGTTTTAAAAATTGAGCTCTGGCACCTCTTCAAATCACTACTTCCCTCTGAGAAGGGGCTATCTATTTACTTTTATGTTGTGTCACCACCTTCTAAAACAAGCACCAGAAACTGAGTAGAGCACAGCTGTCATGATTTATGCATTATGTGTAGCTAATGTTGGGTGCATCATGACTGGATCTTTTCTACCATGAATTACAATGTTTAGTCGCTGCTTGAACTTTGGAGGTGCTCTGCATTTATGTTTCGCGGGCTCAGAAAGGGCTAGTGAGATACCACTATTATCATGTTATATCATGGTGGTTTTGACAACGTGTTGCTGTTTGAGATATTTCATTATTGCTCGCTAGCTGATTATGTCATTGATATGAGTCATTATAATCTTTAAATGTTATTGTTGACATGGTTAGTTATAATGTTGGCTGAAACCTGGGTGTTGTTTAAGCTTATTTATGCAGACAAGAGCAAAAGAGTTCGTAAAAGTGTTTCTTTCTCACTTACAGTTTATCAACCGAATTGCTTGAGGACAAGAAAAGGTTTAAGCGTGGGGAGTTGATACGTCTCCAACGTATCTACCTTTTCTCATGCTTTTCCTCTTGTTTTGGACTCTAATTTGCATGATTGGAATGAAACTAACCCCGGAATGACGTTGTTTTCAGCAGAACTACCATGGTGTTGTTTTTGTGCAGAAATAATACTTCTCGAAATAGAATGAAACTTTGCGAGGATTTTTTATATCAATAATAAGAATTTCTAGAGCCAAGACCTACAGGAGAGGGGCACATGGGTGGGCACAATCCACCAGGGCACGCCCCCTCTCCTGGCGCGCCTAGGTGGGTTGTACCCACTTGGTGGCCCAGCAAACGACTGATACGTCCATTTTGCATCATGCTTTTATATCAATATTTATTGCATTATTGGCAGTTATTTCACGTTATGTCACAATACTTATGGCTATTCTCTCTTATTTTACAAGGTTTACATGAAGAGGGAGAATGTCGGTAGCTGGAATTCTGGGCTGGAAAAGGAGCAAATATTGGAGGCCTATTCTGCGTAGCTCCAAAAGTCCTGAAACTCCACGGAATATCTTAAAATAAATAAAAAAATTGTCGCCAAAGAGGAAGGCTAGGGGGCCCACACCCTGCTCAGGAGGGTGGGGGGCGCCCCCCCTGGGCCGCGCCCTCCTACCTTGTGGGCCCCTGGTGGCTCTCCGACGCCCATCTTCTCCTATATGAAGTGTTTCGATGAGAAAAAAAATAAGAGGCAACCTTTCGGGACGAGATTCCGCCGCCACAAGGCGAAACCTTGGCGGAACCAATCTAGGGCTCCGACGAAGCTGTTTTGCCAGGGACACTTCCCTCCGGGAGGGGGAAATCATCACCATCGTCATCACCAACGCTCCTCTCATCGGGAGAGGGCAATCTCCATCAACATCTTCACCAGCACCATCTCATCTCCAAACCCTAGTTCATCTCTTGTATCCAATTCTTGTCTCCAAGTCCGGGATTGGTGCTAGTAGGTTGCTAGTAGTGTTGATTACTCCTTGTAGTTGATGCTAGTTGGTTTATTTGGTGGAAGATCATATGTTCAGATCCTTTATGCACATTATTACCCCTCTAATTATGAACATGAATATGCTTTGTGAGTAGTTATGTTGTTCCTGAGGACAAGGGAGAAGTCTTGCTATTAGTAGTCATGTGAATTTGGTATTCGTTCGATATTTTGATGAGATGTATGTTGTCTAGCCTCTAGTGGTGTTATGTGAACGTCGACTACATAACACTTCACCATTATTTGGGCCTAGAGGAAGGCATTGGGAAGTAATAAGTAGATGATGGGTTGCTAGAGTGACAGAAGCTTAAACCCTAGTTTATGCGTTGCTTCGTAAGGGGCTAATTTGGATCCATATGTTTCATGCTATGGTTAGGTTTACCTTAATACTTTTGTTGTAGTTGTGGATGCTTGCAATAGAGGTTGATCATAAGTGATATGCTTGTCCAAGTAAGGGCAGTAACCAAGCACCGTTCCACCCACATATCAAATTATCAAAGTACCGAACGTGAATCATATGAGCGTGATGAAAACTAGCTTGACGATATTCCCATGTGTCCTCGGGAGCGCTTTTCCTATTATAAGAGTTTGTCCAGGCTTGTCCTTTGCTACAAAAAGGATTGGGCCACCTTGCTGCACTTTATTTACTTTTGTTACTTGTTGCTCGTTACAATTTATCTTATCACAAAACTATCTGTTACCACTTATTTCAGTACTTGCAGAGAATACCTTGCTGAAAACCGCTTATCATTTCCTTCTGCTCCTCATTGGGTTCGACACTCTTACTTATCGAAAGGACTACGATAGATCCCCTATACTTGTGGATTATCAAGACTCTTTTTTGGCGCCGTCGCCGGGGAGTGAAGCCCCTTTGGTAGGTGGAATTTGGTAAGGAAAAATTTATTTAGTGTGCTCAAATTTTCTGTCACTTGTTACTATGGAAAGTAATTCTCTGAGGGGCTTGTTCGGGGTACCTTCAGCCCGTCCAGTAGAGCAAAGAGTTGCTCCTCAACCTACTCAACCTACTGAACCTATTGAAAATCAAACTCCTTTTGAGATTCCTTCGGGTCTGATGGAAAAACTGCTAGCTAACACTTTTACAGGAGATGGAACAAGGCATCCTGATGAACATCTACGCTATGTGGATGACGTTTCTGGACTATTTAAGCTTGCAGGTATACGCGATGATGTTGTTAAGAAGAAGGCCTTCCCTTTATCTTTGAAGGGAGACACATTGACATGGTACAGGCTATGTGATGATATGAGATCATGGAATTATAAGAGATTGAAATTGGAATTTCATCAAAAGTATTACCCTATGCATCTTGTTCATCGTGACCGCAATTATATATATATAATTTTTGGCCTCGCGAAGGAGAAAGCATCTCTCAAGCTTGGGGGAGGCTTAAATCAATGTTATATTCATGCCCCAATCATGAGCTTCCAAGAGAAGTAATTATGCAAAGTTTTTATGCTCGGCTTTCTGATAACAATCGTACCATGCTCGATACTTCTTGTGCTGGCTCTTTTATGATGAAGACTATTGAATTTAAATTGAATTTATTGGATAGAATTAAACGCAACTCTGAAGATTGGGACCTCGACGAAGGTAAGGAGTCAGGTATGACACCTAAGTTTGATTGTGTTAAATCTTTTATGGATACCGATATTTTCCGTAAGTTTAGCACTAAATATGGTCTTGACTCTGAGATAGTAGCTTCTTTCTGTGAATCCTTTGCTACTTATGTTGATCTCCCCATGGAGAAGTGGTTTGAATATCATCCTCCCATAGAAGTAAAAGTAGTTGCACCTATTAAAGTTGAAGAAAAGACTGTCACTTATAATGATCCTACTGTTCCCACTTCTTATGTTGAGAAACCACCTTTCCCTGTTAGAATGAAGGATCATGCTAAAGCTTCAACTGTTGTTCATAAAAGCAAAATTAGAACTTATACACCTCCTGAGCAAGTCAAAGTAGAACCCAATATTGCTATTTTTAAATATCTCTTGTCTGATAATATCGATGGGCAGGTTATTCAATTCCAGGGTGAAACTGCTAGAATTGCTAAACCTTGTGATAAAGATAAACATAGACCTGTAGTAGGAGTGCCTGTTATTTCTGTTAAAATAGGAGATCATTGTTATCATGGATTATGTGATATGGGTGCTAGTGCTAGTGTAATACCCATTAACTTATACAGAGAAATTATGCATGATATCGCACCTGCTGAGTTAGAAGAAATTGATGTCACAATTAAACTTGCCAATAGAGATACTATTTCTCCAGTGGGAATTGTTAGAGATGTTGAAGTCTTGTGTGGGAAAACCAAATATCCCGCTGATTTTCTTGTTCTTGGTTCTCCACAAGATAGCTTTTGTCCCATTATATTTGGTAGACCCTTATTGAATACTGTTAATGCTAAGATAGACTGCGAAAAGAATGTTGTTACTATTGGCTTGGACGATATGGTTCATGAGTTTAATTTCTCTAAATTTAGTAAACAACATCGTGAGGAAGAATCACCTAGTAAGGGAGAAATTATTGGTCTTGCTTCTATTGTTGTACCTCCTAGTGACCCTTTAGAACTATATTTGCTAGATCATGAAAATGATATGTTCATGAATGAAAGAAGGGAAATAGATAAAGTATTCTTTAAACAGGAACCTATCCTGCAACATATCTTTCCTGTTGAAATCCTAGGGGATCCTCCTCCACCCAAGGGTGATCGCGTGTTTGAGATTAAACCGTTGCCTGATAATCTTAAATATGCTTACCTTGATGAAAAGAAAATATATCCTGTTATTATTAGTGCTAACCTTTCAGAGCATGAAGAAGAAAGATTATTGAAAACTCTGAAGAAGCACAGTGCCACTATTGGATATACTCTTGATGATCTTAAGGGCATTAGTCCCACGCTATGTCAACATAAAATAAATTTGGAAGCGGATGCCAAACCAGTTTGTAATCCTCAACGACGTCCGAATCCTAAAATGAAAGAAGTGGTAAGAAAAGAAATACTCAAGCTTCTGGAGGAAGGTATAATTTATCCCGTTGCTAATAGTCAGTGGGTAAGTCCTGTCCAGTGTGTCCCTAGGAAGGGAGGTATTACTGTTGTCCCTAATGATAAAGATGAATTGACCCCGCAAAGAATTATCACAGGCTATAGGATGGTAATTTATTTCCACAAATTAAATAAAGCTACTAAGAAAGATCATTTCCCCTTACCTTTTATTGATCAAATGCTCGAAAGATTATTCAAACATACACATTATTGCTTTCTAGATGGTTATTCTGGTTTCTCTCAAATACCTGTGTCGGCTAAAGATCAATCAAAGACTACTTTTACATGCCCTTTTGGTACTTTTGCTTATAGACGTATGCCTTTTGGTTTATGTAATGCACCTGCTACCTTTCAAAGATGCATGATGGCTTTTGTGAAAAAACTTGTGAGGTTTTCATGGACGACTTTTCCGTCTATGGTTCCGCTTTTGATGATTACTTGAGCAATCTTGCTCGAGTTTTACAGAGATGTGAAGAAATGAATGTTGTCTTGAATTGGGAAAAGTGTCACTTTATGGTTAATGAAGGTATTGTCTTGGGGCACAAAGTTTCTGAAAGGGGTATTGAAGTTGATAAAGCCAAGGTTGATGCTATTGAAAATATGCCATGTCCCATGGACATCAAAGGTATAAGAAGTTTCCTTGGTAACGCCGGATTTTATAGTAGGTTCATTAAGGACTTCTCAAAAATTTCTCGGCCTCTGACTAATTTATTACAAAAAGATGTACCATTTGTCTTTGATGATGATTGTGTAGAAGCATTTGAAATACTTAAGAAAGCATTAGTCTCTGCACCTGTTGTTCAGCCACCTGATTGGAATTTACCCTTTGAAATTATGTGTGATGCTAGTGATTATGCTGTAGGTGCTGTTCTAGGGCAAAGAGTTGATAAAAAATTAAATGTTATCCATTATGCTAGTAAGACTCTAGACAATGCTCAAAGAAACTATGCTACTACCGAAAAGGAACTTTTAGCAGTTGTATTTGCTTGTGATAAATTCAGAACCTATATTGTTGATTCTAAAGTAACTATTCACACTGATCATGCTGCTATTAAATATCTTATGGAAAAGAAGGATGCAAAACCTAGACTCGTTAGATGGGTTCTCTTGCTACAAGAATTTGATTTGCATATTGTTGATAGAAAGGGAGCTGAGAACCCCGTTGCAGACAACTTATCTAGGTTAGAGAATGTTCTTGATGACCCACTACCTATTGATGATAGCTTCCCTGATGAGCAATTAAATGTCATAAGCACTTCTCATAGCACTCCTTGGTATGCTAATTATGCTAATTATATTGTCGCTAAATTTATACCACCTAGCTTCACATACCAACAAAAGAAAAAGTTTTTCTATGACTTGCGACATTACTTTTGGGATGACCCACATCTTTATAAAGAAGGAGTAGATGGTGTCATTAGACGTTGTGTACCTGAGCATGAACAGGAACAGATCCTATGCAAGTGTCACTCCGAAGCTTATGGAGGACACCATGCTGGAGATAGAACTGCACATAAGGTATTGCAATCTGGTTTTTATTGGCCTACTCTCTTCAAGGATGCCCGTAAGTTTGTTTTGTCTTGCGATGAATGTCAAAGAATTGGTAATATTAGTAGACGTCAAGAAATGCCTATGAATTATTCACTTGTTATTGAACCATTTGATGTTTGGGGCTTTGATTATATGGGACCTTTTCTTGCCTCTAATGGATACACACATATTTTAGTTGTTGTTGATTACGTTACTAAGTGGGTAGAAGCTATTCCAACTAGTAGTGTTGATCATAACACTTCTATTAAAATGCTTAAGGAAGTTATTTTTCCGAGGTTTGGAGTCCCTAGATATTTAATGACTGATGGTGGTTCACACTTTATTCATGGTGCTTTCCATAAAATGCTTGCTAAATATGACGTTAATCATAGGGTTGCATCTCCTTATCACCCACAGTCTAGTGGTCAAGTAGAATTGAGCAATAGAGAGCTCAAATTAATTTGGCAAAAGACTGTTAATAGGTCTAGAAAGAATTGGTCCAAGAAACTTGATGATGCATTATGGGCCTATAGAACTGCATATAAAAATCCTATGGATATGTCTCCGTATAAAATGGTCTATGGAAAAGCTTGTCACTTACCTCTCGAACTAGAACATAAGGCATATTGGGCTATTAAAGAGCTCAACTATGATTTCAAACTTGTCGGTGAGAAGAGGTTATTTGATATTAGCTCACTTGATGAATGGAGAACCCAAGCTTATGAAAATGCCAAGTTGTTTAAAGAAAAAGTTAAAAGATGGCATGACAAAAGGATACAAAAGCGTGAGTTTAATGTAGGTGATTATGTATTGCTATACAACTCTCATTTAAGATTTTTTGCAGGAAAATTTCTCTCCAGATGGGAAGGTCCCTACGTTATCGAGGAGGTCTATCGTTCCGGTGCCATAAAAATCAACAACTTTGAAGGCACAAATCCGAAGGTTGTAAACGGTCAAAGAATCAAACACTATATCTCAGGTAATCCTATAAATGTTGCAACTAATATTATTGAAACTATAACCCCGGAGGAATACATAAGGGACACTTTCCAGCCCGTTTCAGACTCCAAAAAGGAATAGGTATGTGGTACGGTAAGTAAACCGACTCCAAAACAATTTTTAAGGCAATATTTCTCCATTTTGGAATATTTAGAAAAATAGAAAAATAAGTGGCAGTCCGAGAAGGACACGAGGCCTCCACGAGGGTGGAGGGCGCGCCCCCTACCTTGTGAGCACCTCGTGTGCTCTCCGGAGTCCATTTTCTTATACGATACATATTTTGGTCAGTAAAAATTCATTATATATTGTCCCGAAGGTTTTGGCTCTAGTATCACGCAAATATCCTCTGTTTCCGTTTCGAGCTGTTGCTGCTGCAGATTTGAACAAGATGTCGTCCCAAGATTCAGAGGGAGAGAGCTACATGGCTGATTATATTGCAAATCCAAGAGTATATGGGGACGTGGAACACTATGGCTGGACCACAGAGGAAGAAGAAGACTATGATCCAAAGAGGAAGGAGGAGACAAACTCTCATGAAGAGGACTACCCACTGCCTCAACCTGGTGATATGCATGTGGAGTTCAAGAAGTCAAGCCTCCCTAAGGTCCAATCTATCCCACCACGTTTTTTTTGCAGGACAACAAGGCAATACTATGCAAGAAGATAATGAAACTTGAGCTTGAGAATGAGGATCTGAGGGAGGAAAATTTTAGCCTCAGGCATAAGCTAGAGAAGAAAAGTGCAACAACTCCTACTTCACCACCTCGGAACAAATAATCACATGGGTATCGGCACTCCCCTTGGCAACTGCCAAGCTTGGGGGAGGTGCCCTGGTATCGTATCACCATCACAACTCCTATCTTTACTGTTTTTCTTAGTTCGATCCTATTATTAGTATTTTGATTTAGTAGAATAAAGTCATGGCATGATCTAGTTTTGAGTTTTGCTTTATGATCCCTCTTTGTAATCGAGTCCGTGAGCTATATAATAAGGATTAGTGTTGAGTCAAGGGCTTGATTATTTTGCCATGATCTTGGGTGAATAGAAGAAAAGAATAAAAAGAATCAAAAAGTCCATATTGATCTTATTGAAAGTAATGACTTCACATAGAGAGAGTATGGTGATTAAAATTTGTTGGCAGTTGGAAAATATAGCTTTGGTCATCGTTGCAATTAATAGGAAGTAATAAGGAAAGAGAAGTTTCACATATAGATATATTATCATTGACATCTTTTATGATTGGGAACACTCATTAAAATATGACATGCTAAAGAGTTGAGGTTGGACAAGGAAGACAATATGATGAGTTATGTTTTCTTATATCTGAGATAAAGTATGTTGTCATGGATCTTCTAACGTGTTGAGCTTTCCTTTCCCCCTCATGCTAGCCAAATTCTCAGCACTAAGTAGAAATACTACTTGTGCTTCCAAATACCCTTAAACCAGTTTTGCCATGAGAGTCCATCATATCTACCTATGGATTGAGTAAGATCCTTCAAGTAAGTTGTCATCTGTGCAAGCAATAAAAATTGCCCTCTAAATATGCATGACTTATTAGTGCGGAGAAAATAAGCTTTGTACGAACTTGTTGTGGACGTAATAAAAGCGACGGACTGCATAATAAAGGTCCACATACAAGGGGCAATATAAAGTGACATTCTTTTGCATTAAGATTTTGTGCATCAACCCTAAACGCGCATGACAACCTCTGCTTCCCTCTGCGAAGGGCCTATCTTTTATTATCATCCTCTACCTTATGCAAGAGTCACGGTGATCTTCACCTTTCTTTTTCATTTTATCCTTTGGAAGCTCAGCATGTTGGAAAGAACATGATATATATATATATATATATATATATATATATATATATATATATATATATATATATATATATATATATATAATTGGATGTAGGGGAGCATGAGTCATTATTGTTGACATTACCCTTGAGGTAAAAGGTTGTGGGGCAAAACTATAAGCCGCTATCTTTCTCTGTGTCTGATTAAAACTCCGTAACCACAAGTATCGCGTGAGTGTTAGCAATTATGAAGGACTAAGTGATAGTTGAGTATGTGGACTTGCTTTTAAGCTCTGACATAGACTCTTTCCGATATTATGATAAATTGCAATTGCTTCAATGACTGAGGTTATAATTTGTTGGTGCTCAATAATGTTTCTGATTCATACTTTTTGCTTTGTGAAAAGATCATCACTTGAACATAAGTAATCATATGACAAAATCTTTATATGTTGCTATTATGGAAATAATCATGATGTCTTCATGCCCGTATCTTATTTTTATCGACGCCCTACCTCTATACATGAGGACATATTTATTGTTATCGGCTTTTCGCTTGAGGACAAGCGAGATCTAAGCTTGGGGGAGTTGATACGTCCATTTTGCATCATGCTTTTATATCAATATTTATTGCATTATGGGCAGTTATTTCACATTATGTCACAATACTTATGGCTATTCTCTCTTATTTTACAAGGTTTGCATGAAGGGGGAGAATGCCGGCAGCTGGAATTCTGGGCTGGAAAAGGAGCAAATATTGGAGGCCTATTCTGCATAGCTCCAAAAGTCCTGAAACTCCACGGAATATCTTAAAATAAATAAAGAAAAATCATCGCCAAAGATGAAGGCCAAGGGGCCCACACCCTGCTCACGAGGGTGGGGGGGCGCTCCCCCTGGGGAGCGCCCCCCTACCTCGTGGGCCCCCTAGTGGCTCTCCGATGCCCATCTTCTCCTATATGAAGTCTTTCGATGAGAAAAAATAAGAGGCAACCTTTCGGGATGAGACTCCGCCACCACAAGGCGGAACCTTGGCGGAACCAACCTAGGGCTCCGACGGAGCTGTTTTGCCGGGGACACTTCCCTCCGGGAGGGGGAAATCATCACCATCGTCATCACCAACGCTCCTTTCATCAGGAGAGGGCAATCTCCATCAACATCTTCACCAGCACCATCTCATCTCCAAACCATAGTTCATCTCTTGTGTCCAATTCTTGTCTCCAAGTCCGGGATTGGTGCTAGTAGGTTGCTAGTAGTGTTGATTATTCCTTGTAGTTGATGCTAGTTGGTTTATTTGGTGGAAGATCATATGTTCAGATCCTTTATGCACATTATTACCCCTCTGATTATGAACATGAATATGCTTTGTGAGTAGTTACGTTTGTTCCTGAGGACAAGGGAGAAGTCTTGCTATTAGTAGTCATGTAAATTTGGTATTCGTTCGATATTTTAATGAGATGTATGTTGTCTAGCCTCTAGTGGTGTTATGTGAACATCGACTACATAACACTTCACCATTATTTGGGCCTAGAGGAAGGCATTGGGAAGTAATAAGTAGATGATGGGTTGCTAGAGTGACAGAAGCTTAAACCCTAGTTTATGCATTGCTTCGTAAGGGGTTGATTTGGATCCATATGTTTCATGTTATAGTTAGGTTTACCTTAATACTTTTATTGTAGTTGCGGATGCTCGCAATAGAGGTTAATCATAAGTGGGATGCTTGTCCAAGTAAGGGCAGTACCCAAGCACCGGTCCACCCACATATCAAATTATCAAAGTACCGAATGCAAATCATATGAGCGTGATGAAAACTAGCTTGACGATATTCCCATGTGTCCTCGGGAGCGCTTTTCCTATTATAAGAGTTTGTCCAGGCTTGTACTTTGCTACAAAAAGGATTGGGCCACCTTGCTGCACTTTATTTACTTTTGTTACTTGTTGCTCGTTACAATTTATCTTATCACAAAACTATCTGTTACCACCTATTTCAGTACTTGCAGAGAATACCTTGCTGAAAACCGCTTATCATTTCCTTCTGCTCCTTGTTGGGTTCGACACTCTTACTTATCGAAAGGACTACGATAGATCCCCTATACTTGTGGGTCATCAACGACCCCCTGATACTATAACATCACATATTTCCAGAAAAAAATCAGGGAGAAAGAATTATCGTGATCCACGAGATGGAGCGGCCGCCAAGCCATGTTCTTCCTCGGGAGGGCAGATCTGGAGTCCGTTTGGGGCTCCGGAGAGGGGGATCTTCATTCTTCGTCATCACCAACCCATCACCATCACCAATTCCATGATGCTCCCCACCGGGAGTGAGTAATTCCTTCGTAGGCTCGTTGGTCGGTGAGGAGTTGGATGAGATTCATCATGTAATCGAGTTAGTTTTGTTAGGGCCTGATCCCTAGTATCCACTATGTTCTTATATTGATGTTGCTATGACTTTGCTATGCTTAATGCTTGTCACTTTAGGCCCGGCTGCCATGAACTCAGATCTGAACCGTTTATGGATTCATCATTATATCCATGTTTTAGATCCGATCTTGCAAGTTATAGTTACCTACTACGGTTATGATCCGGCGACCCCGGAGTGACAACAACCGGGCCCACTCTCAGTGATGACCGTAGTTTGAGGAGTTCATATATTATGTGTTAATGCTTTGTTCCGGTTCTCTATTAAAAGGAGGCCTTAATATCCTTTAGTTTCCAATATGGACCCCGCTGCCACTGGAGGGTAGGACAAAAGATGTCATGCAAGTTCTTTTAATAAAGCATGTATGACTATTTACGGAATACATGCCTACATTATATCGATGAACTGGAGCTAGTGCCGTATCGCCCTAGGTTATAACTGTCATATGATGAATATCATCCAACAAGTCACGATCCAATGCCTACGAATTTATCTTATATTGTTTCTGCTAAGTTACTACTGCTACTACTGTCACACTTGCTACAGTATCACTGCTATCACTGTTACTGTTACTATTACCACTGCTGCTATCATCAAAACTATCATACTTCTGTGCTACTAATTACTGTGTTGCAGATAATTAATCTCCAAGTGTGGTTGAATTGACAACTCAGCTGCTAATACCTTCAAATATTATTTAGCTCCCCTTGTGTCGAATCTATAAATTTGGGTTGAATACTCTACACTTGAAAATGGTTGCGATCCCCTATACTTGTGGGTTATCGGTCCCATTGCTGAGGCTCCGCCTATGCCGCAGCCATCTTGTTCCGGTAAGCGACAATGTCCTTAGGCATAATCATGTATCCGTTCCTGACAACATGATCAAACAAAGCAGGTGCAGGCAAGGGAATAATATCACGAGTTTTCTCACTGAAAACTAAATTGTAAGGCCAGCCAATGTCAAGATGATAAGTAGCAACAAACTGATGGTCCTTCATAGCTGCTCTATCTAGGTAAACCTTGGTCAAGGGGTGATCATGCTGGCGTATCTGCACATTGAAGTGAGTCGCCAAGCGAATAGCGTATATGCCCCCATGTTTTTTACTCTTGAATCTGTTAAGGTGAAGGCAACGTGCCACAATAGCTCCAAGATATAAGTATTGTCGCCATAAAGTGCGCGATGCAAAATAGTCAAATCTAGGGCGCTAAGTGAACCCACCTTCTCTCTCGCTAGCAAGCACTTTGCAATAAATAAGGCAAAATAATTCACGACAGGAAACTGCAAGCTAACGGCAGTGGTGCCCGATACTCCTCTCTCATCCCCTACTACTAGAGTACGGTAACAACCGTCAAACTCTGAGGGCCTAGGCTCTACTAGTTCACCATCAGAAGGAAGCATGCATATATCACAAAATTCAGTAAGTGGGATCTGGCGGTTTTCAGAATATAAATTAAATGACACCTTAGGGGAATTATTCCTAGAATGAAAATGGAAGTTTTGCACAAAGGAGTTTGTGAGGAGATGATACTGTTCACATCCAGCTACGATGAAGTCAGTGAGGCCGGCATTAGCAGCATATTGGTTGAACTCTTGGAGGATTCCGGCATATTCCTTGAATGCATTATGCAGCCACTTGCGCAGCCGTAGCTCCGTCAACCTCGGGGTATGGAAATCATTGTCAGATGACTGCCCAATAACCCACTTGGAGTTCTTCTTGGAAGCAAACTTCCTAAAGAAACTCATCATTTTCCTATGAACAAAATTCTGAAATTTTTAGTCCACAAAATTTTTCTCAATAAAACTTCACAAAATTGATAGCAACTACTCATAGAGACCATAGCAAGCATTCAACTACTTAGAACTCTAAGAATTTAACATGCAAGCTCATCTACAGTAGCACCAAGAGTAGCTAATTATTCTAAATATAAACCACTAAAACAAAAACTAATTGGACACATGGAGGAGTCAAATACCAAGCAAGAAATCCCTGAAATGGTTTCGGAAATGGAGCTTCGAGCAAAGAGATCGAAATCCGCGGTTTTGGGAGCAAGAACATGAGAGAGAGAGTGATAGTGATTTTTTCTGGGTGAATGGAGTGATGTGGGAAGAAGAAGTAAGTGAGGTGGTCCATGTGGGGACCACAACCCACCAGGGTGCGCCTGGGGGTCCTGGCGCGCCTAGGTGGGTTGTACCCACCTGGTGTACCTCCCTCTGATATTATTTGCACCAGAAATTTAGAAATATTCAGAAAAAAATCATACCAAATTTTCAAAGCATTGTGAGAACTTTTATTTTTGGGTCATTTCTTATTGCATGGAAAATTCAGAAAGCAGGAAAAGCATGGCATTTTATTTTGTTTAACTAATAAAAATAGAAAACAAAAGGTAGGGACAGAAGGTAGTGCTTACAAAATTCATCAACTTCATACCTCTCAAAAATGATCCATTAATAAAGTTGATCAAGTCTTATTAACAACCACTTTCGATTAGCTAGAAACCGAAGAACTTTCATAAGTAAGCTAAGTACATGTCATTTTGGAGGAAAAGAAGCTAACTTTAAGTCATTACCTCCAAAAGAAGCTAACTCTAAGTCATTAAGGTAAGCATATTGGAGGAAATAAAGCTAAGTCTAGGTCTTTATGCATTTGTTAAGCAAAAAACTAGAGAAACTTACCGTGATCATGGAGGTGTAGGAGCGGGCTGGCTCGTGCCAGTAGCTGGAGAAGGATCGTGTGATGCTTTTCTGGAGTTACACGGCACCAAAGATCATTTCCAATGTTTCGTTAGCATGATGACACTCAAATGTTAAGACTAACGTCCATTCAAATTAAACTCACCGTGGTCTCAGGAGCAATCTCTGGATCAATGGCTATGGAGCCACGGGACCTCCCGCCACCAGATATCATCACCTGCTCTGGATCAATGGGAATCTGGCTCGGGTTAAAGTCCTCCCCTTTCCTCGCCTTCCCCTTGACTTTCTTGTAAGAGGCAGTGTGGGCCATGGCATACAGGTTGTACCCCTCTGGCACCTTATCCGTCTTATTGTAGCATGCCTGAAAGAGAGAAACAAAGTAAATTAGTAATTAAAGGGCTCAAGCTAGCATGATGAATGAATTGCATTAATCATGAAGCAAACCACATACCCAGTTCTGCCCGAACTGATATAAGCTGGAGCTACCTTGATGGTGTGGCACACCTTCAATTTGGGCACGTTTGTCCTTGGCCTCAGTCGGCTCCCCTTCCATCTTTCAACACCTGCCATGACAAAGAGTAAACGAAATTAGTACAACATAAAAAAATACCGACATGAATAATAATATGTATATCACTTAAGTGTATCATCATCAAGTACAACATAAAAAAATTGATTACCTGACACTACTAATAATCTCAATTAGTATCATCAATAAATGCATAATCATCATTATCACTATAATCAATGACGGGCGCATAGGGTTCAGTGGCATCAACATGTGGAAGGCCACCTTGACGTAATCGATCAAGCATTGATAGGTCATCCGCAACAGTAACCTCTTCTTGTTCCGACTCTTCTTGTTCCTCCTCTGGGGTTATGTCGGATTCACTGTCGCTGTCTACTTCAATGTTTTGGGGTGAAGTATAACGGTTCTTGAAACACTTTTTCGAAAGACGTGTCTCTTGGAAGAATTCTCCTTCATATGTGTCTGGGTTAATGTGAGGTTCATAATCCTCTTCCTTTGGGGGAGAAAGTCTAGCACGTGGCGGCACTTCATAAACGACATCCCAACCTTTCAGATTTGGATTAGTTTGGCAGGCCCACGGTAGATAGAATACTTGGGTCGCCTGTTGAGCCGTAATATAGACATCAGGAAAATCTAAATGGGTGCTTTGGTTGATTTCAACTAGCCCTATATGTTCATGAGTCCTTCTAGTCTCCTTCGGCTGAAACCAATAACATTTGAAGACTACGACATTCGGTGGGTTTTCACCATAGAATAGAAGTTCATAAATTCCTTCAACTCTCCCGTAATACTCGGTACCTCAGGGGTGAAGCCACGCAACATCACCGGCATTATCCTCTCAATCCATATGTGCCAAACATGACTATTGAGACCAAATATATTCAATTTATCAAGACTCGCTCCCCTCTTTAGATTCGCTGCATACCCATCGGGGAACATCAACTGCATTTTCACCCACAAGATAATTTCCCTCATAGTTGGCCTTCCAAGATTGAACCATGCCTTTGGCTTCGTCCAGTTCTGCTTTCCTTTCGGTTCTTTCATGTTTTGTAACGGCCTATCACATAGCGCCTCCAGATCGACTCTAGCCTTAGTATTATCCTTTGACTTCCCATTTATGCCGAACAATGTACCAAAAAGTTCCTCGGCGATATTCTTCTCAGTGTGCATCACGTCGATGTTGTGTGGGCAGAGGAGGTCTTTGAGGTAAGGCAGATCCCATAAGCATGTTTTGTGAGTCCAGGCGTGCTTAGAATTATACCCCTTGAAGTACCCTAGACGCTCTGGATCTGGCTCGACAGCGTTTAACTGATCCACGGTCTGTTGGCCTGTTAACGCAGGTGGTGTAGAGTTTTTGATAGCTCTACCTCTGATGAAGTTCTTCTTGTCTTTCCTGAACTTATGGCGAGGATCCAGGAACTGTCTATGCATGTCGAAGCAAGAAAACGTGCGACCGGCCTGAAGCCAACAAAACTCAAGAGCTCCCTTGCATGTGGGGCACGGGAACCTTCCATGCACACACCAGCCAACGAATAGCGCATACGCCGGCAAGTCATGTGTCGAGTACATGTACCAGACACGCATTATGAAGTTCCATTTGCTATAGGCATCGTATGTCTTGAACCCATTATCCCATGCTTCTTGCAATTCGTCCTTAAGCGGCTGCATGTACACATTCATATTTTTACCCGGATAGTTGGGCCCTAGAATTATCAACGTCAGGAAAATGTTCTTTCTTTGCATAATCTGTCCGGGGGGAGATTGAGTGGAAAGACAAATACGGCCCAACAACTGTATTGGGCTGCCGTCATACCAAACACACTGAACCCATTCGTGCTGATGCCGACTTGAGGATGCCTCGGATCTGCCGCTTTGTCAGCATGTAATTCATCAAACTTTTTCCACGCAACACCATCCGATGTGTGTACCATCATCAGATTCCCATCTGCATCTAGTTTTGTTCTTTTGCCTGTTTTGTGCCATGTCATCTGTCTGGCCGTCTCTTCGACCATGAAAAGACGTTGAAGTCTTGGTACAATTGGCATATACCGAAGAACACTAACTGGGATTTTGGTCTGTGTCTTCTCACCCATACCGTTGTCCACCACAATATACCTGGAAGACTTGCAAATGGGACAATAGTTCAAGTCCGCATAGTCAAGCCTAAATAAGGCACATCCTTTCTCACAGGCATGTATCTTCTCATAGGGCATCTTCAGTGCACGGAGGATTTTGTCCGACTGGTACAGCTGTGCAGGCATTACATGGCCTTTGGGTAGAAAGCGTCCAAATACTTTCATAATTGCGTTGTAGCATTCTCTTCCCAAGTTGAACTGAGCCTTCAGAGCCATTACTTGTGAGATGGCATCCAATTGAAAAAGCTCAGCGTGCTCGTGGAGCGGACGTTTTGAAGACTCCAACATTTCATTGAAGGCCTTTGAAGATTCCTCCATCTCCTCGTCCAAATCCCGAGCATCATCATAGTCTTGCACCATGTTTTCCATCTCGGTACCATGCTCGTCGGTGCGACGACGATCCACCTCAGCTCGGTCACGTTGGGCAGACTCACCATGAAATGTCCACACCGTATAATCGAGCGTAAAACCACTCTTCTGCAGGTGTTTGCCCATTTCAGCCTCTGTCTTCTTTTCCCAATTGCCGCACTGGAAACAGGGGCATCGGGTTTTCCTCTAGCCATTAGCAAATGCGGCTTGCACAAACCCCTTAGTTTTTGTGAACCATTCAGCGCTCCATTTGTTCTGACCAGTGTGACTGGTATACATCCATGCACGATCACTCATCTTGACTTTCAGAGCTACTGGGCACACAACAATTATATATATAATTCACCATGTATATATTCATCAGTTGATCTACTTTGTCAATTTTATTACGTTCATGCAACCTACACTTTAATAGGTAATGATAGGTCCTAATCCCACCGAGTATGTGTAGATTGGGTTCATTTTCCCATGCTATGCTCCGGATCCGACGCAAAATTTCGGCAGCACCTCCCCACTGTTCTCCTGATACACGTCTCTGCAATAAACAGAGAGGATGTGTACCCGGAGAACAACAAGGGAGGCACTGATGAAATTTATGTGTCGGATCCGGAGCAAAGCATATGGGAAAACAAACCCAATCTACACATACTCGGGCTGTCCATGGATAGCGTTGGACAATTTGAAAGAATCAAGGTTATAAATATGCAAATGCATGCATATTTATAACTATGACGCTTTCGAACGGGAGACACATATTGGTTACGCATACTGATGATTCAAGACACATATATAGCTAGCTATCAAATTTCATCGGCACGAACACCGGAACAGAGCAATTAATTAATGGGGGAGGAGGACATGTCATTTGTGCTCACCCACGAACGAAGGGGCAGAGTTCATCAAACGCACGGCGAGGTCGTCGAACACCAAACCTCGCAGCGATGAAACAACTGCACATTTAAATCTACCCGATCAACACAATTATATATCATGTTTTTCATAACAAAATCGAAAAATATATGACCTAACTAATAATTCACAAATATATGACCCTGTCGGACTCTGGAAGGCCAAAGAACACCTTTTCGGGAGGTGTCGGGGGTCGGGCTGTCGTGTCGGTGTCGGGGTGCCGTGTTGGGTC
>NC_041381.1:515504213-515504861 GCF_002162155.2 Triticum dicoccoides | reverse complement strand
TATAAATATGCAAATGCATGCATATTTATAACTATGACGCTTTCGAACGTGAGACACATATTGGTTACGCATACTGATGATTCAAGACACATATATAGCTAGCTATCAAATTTCATCGGCACGAACACCGGAACAGAGCAAATAATTAACGGGCGGGGGGGGGGGCATGTCATTTGTGCTCACACACGAACGAAGGGGCAAAGCTCGTCAAACGCATGGCGAGGTCGTCGAACACCAAACCTCGCAGCGATGAAACAACTGCACATTTAAATCTTCCCGATCAACACAATTATATATGATGTTTTTCATAACAAAATTAAAAAATATATGACCTAACAAATAATTCTTCTACTTCTTCTACTTCTTTTCTTCTTCTTTTTTCATCTTTTTTCTACTTCTTTTCTTTTCTTCCTTTCTTCTTCTTCTACTTATTTTCTTCTTTTTCTTTTTTCATATTTTCTCTACTTCTTTTCTTTTCTTCTTGTTCTACTACTTCTACTTCTTCTACTACTTCTACTTCTTCTACTTCTTCTAATTCTTTTCTAACACTAACACGAACAAAATCTAGCACTAACAATTAAACACCAAAAAAATGAAAAAACAGAAGAAAAAAAAGAAGTAGTCCCTCACCGGAGCAATGGGACGGTC
>NC_041381.1:515358747-515503544 GCF_002162155.2 Triticum dicoccoides | reverse complement strand
GGTGGCGGTGGATCTAGCTAGGGCGGGGCGTCGGGGAGGAGAGAGGAAGAGAAGAGAGAGTAACGGGCGAGGGGGTGGCGTCCGTTAGTTACTCTGCTCTTTGCCATCCGCCGCTCTTTGTCGTCCGCCTTTATCTCTCTTTGTCGTCCGCCAACAGACGGCAAAGAGGTGGGGCATTAAGTTTTTTCTAAACGGGCGGGGGTTGGGGGGGCCACCTCTCTCTTTGTCGTCAGCTGGCTGACGGCAAAGAGCCGGCCGATGGCAACGAGCTTCTTTGCCGTCCGCCGTTTCTTTGCCATCTGCTTTTCGGTAGCTGATGGCAAAGAGCTGGCAGATGGCAAAGTAGCTGATTCTAGTAGTGTGAGTAGTTTACCACAGACCTTCAGGTCCATAGTTATTAGCTAGATTGCTTCTTCTCTCTCTTTGAATCTCAATACCAAGTTCTCCTCGATCTTCTTGGAGATCTATTCGATGTAACTCTTTTTGCGGTGTGTTCGTCGAGATCCGATGAATTGTGGGTTTATGATCAAGTTTATCTATGAGAAATAATTGAATCTATGAATTCTTTTATGTGTGATTGGTTATCTTTGCAAGTCTCTTCGAATTATTAGTTTGGTTTGGCCTACTAGATTGATCTTTCTTGCAATAGGAGAAGTGCTTAGCTTTGGGTTCAATCTTGCGGTGTCCTTTCCTAGTGACAGCAGGGGCAGCAAGGCACGTATTGTATTGTTTCCATCGAGGATAAAAATATGGCGTTTATATCATATTGCTTGAGTTTATCCCTCTACATCATGTCATCTTTCTTAATGCATTACTCTATTCTTATGAACTTAATACTCTAGATGCAGGCAGGAGTCGGTCGATGTGTGGAGTAATAGTAGTAGATGCAGAATCGTTTCGGTCTGCTTGTTGCGGACGTGATGCCTATATACATGATCATGCCTAGATAATCTCATAATTATGCGCTTTTCTATCAATTGCTCGACAGTAATTTGTTCACCCACCGTAATACTTATGCTATCTTGAGAGAAGCCACTAGTGAAACCTATGGCCCCCCGGTCTACCTTTTATCATATAAGTTTCCAATCTACTTTTATTTGCAATCTTTACTTTCCAATCTATATCATAAAAATACCAAAAAAAATATCGTATCTTATTATCTCTATAAGATCTCACTTTTGCAAGTTACCGTGAAGGGATTGACAACCCCTTTATCATGTTGGTTGCGAGGTTCTTGTTTGTTTGTGTAGGTACGAGGGACTTTTGAGGAGCCTCCTACTGGATTGATACGTTGGTTCTCAAAAACTGAGGGAAATACTTACGCTACTTTGCTGCATCACCCTTTCATCTTCAAGGGAAAACCAACGCAGTGCTCAAGAGATAGCAATCACTAAGTTACCTCAATGGGGATATGAATGTCCCCAACAATAAGCATTTCATATTTCTTTTAAACAATAGGTAGAGGTAGTTGAAAACTTCCAACAGTGATTGTCAGAGATTATTAAATAACATTAATACCATTCACTTGGAATTGTTTCTTTAGAAAGGGTACCGTATGCTCATTACCATTGATATGAAAAGAGATGTTGCTTTTATTGCAATCAATAACAGCCCCTGCAGTATTCAAGAAAGGTCTACCAATGATAATCGACGTGTTGTCATCCTCGGGCATCTCAAGTATAACAAAGTCAGTCAAAATAGTAACATTATCAACAACAACGGGCACATCCTCACAAATACTGATAGGTATGGCAGTTGATTTATCAGCCATTTGCAAAGATATTTCAGTAGGTGTGAGTTTATTCAAATCAAGACTTTTATATAAATAGAAATACATAACACTAACACCGGCTCCCAAATCACATAAAGCAGTTTTTACATAATTTCTTCTGATGGAGCAAGGTATAGTTGGTATTCCCGGATCTCCATGTTTTTTAGGTACTCCATTTTAAAAGTGTAATTAGCAAGCATAGTGGAGATTTCAGCTTCCGATATTTTTCTCTTATTGGTGATGATGTCTTTCATATACTTTGCATAAGGAGGCATTTTTGAGATATCAGTTAAGCGAGTTCGCAGAAAAACTAGCCTCAACATTTCAGCAAAGCTTTCAAATTCTTCATCATCTTTCTTTTTAGTTGACTTAGGTGGAAAGGGCATTGGCTTTTGAACCCATGGTTCTCTTTCCTTACTATGTTTTCTAGAACAAACACTCTTTTGTCATATCTTTTATTCTTAGGTTGTGGGTTATCAAGATCAACAGCTGGTTCTATATCAGCATAATTATCTGGTTCTTTATCATTTGGTTTAGTGTCTTCATGAACCTCATCATTATCTTTTTCATTATCATAAGGTGAGTGTTCATTACGAGATTGAGTTTCAGCATCAGAGATAGAAACTTCATTATCATTATCAACAGGTTTTTCTATTTCAGGTTCACTAGAGGCATGCAAAGTCTTATTATTTTTCTTCTTCTTTTTCTTTTTAGAAGGACTAGGTGCATCAGTGTTAATTCTTTGAGATTCTTGTTCAATTCTCTTTGGGTGTCCCTCAGGGTAAAGTGGTTCCTGAGTCATTTTACCTCCTCTAGTTGCTACTCTAACAGCAAAGTCACTTATATTATTGTTCATTTCATCAAATAACTCTCTCTGAGATTTAGCAACTTGTTCTAATTGAGTTTGAACCTTAGAGGCATGTTTTCCTACACCTCTAACATCATTTGAGATTCTAAATAACAAGTCACTTAAGCAAGCAATCATACCAGAGTTGTATTTCAATTGTTTCATAACATTTGCATTGAAGTAATCTTGCTTTCTAATGTAATTATCAAACTCATAAAGGCATTGACTAGGATGTTTATTATGAGGATCATCACTATCATTGAATTTCATTAAAGATTTTACCTCTACCACCTTAGGTGGTGGTGGTGCTTCAAGCCCATGTATTTCTTCGATAGATTTCTTTGCCTCTTGCATATCTTTAGGACTAAGATATAAGATACACCTCTTCTTCGGAGTGGGTTTAATAGGTGTTTCGGGAGGAGTCCAATCATCATGATTTTTCAATATGTTATTCAATAACTCCTCAGCTTGCCCAATAGTTTGTTCCCTGAAAACACAACCAGCACAACTATATAGGAAATCCCTAGAAGCATCGGTTAGTCCATTATAGAAGATATCAAGTATTTCATTTTTCTTAAGAGGATGATCAGGCAAAGCATTAAGCAATTGGAGGAGCCTCCCGCAAGCTTGTGGGAGACTCTCTTCTTCAATTTTAAAGTTAAATATTTCCTGCAAGGCAGCTAGTTTCTTATGAGCAGGGAAATATTTTTCAAAGAAGTAATAAATCATATCCTAGGGACTATGCACACAACCAGGAGCAAGAGTATTGTACCAAGCTTTAGCATCACCCTTTAATGAGAACGGAAATAACTTGAGAATAATGTAATAGCGAATCTTCTCATCATCAGCAAAAAGGGTAGCTATATCATTCAACCTTGTAAGATGTGCCACAACAGTTTCAGTTCCATAACCAAAGTGATTAACTCTGGGTCGACAGAGAATTTGTAATCCTTATCATCAAGAACAATAGGTGAAGTAGCAAACTCAGGATCACATTTCATTTTAGCATTCATAGATCTTTCTTTATACTTGCATAATAATTTCTCTAGATCATCTATATCCTTAGAAGCAAGAATATCTCTAGTTGCCTCCTCACTCATAGTATAACCTTCCGGTACCTTTGGCAATTCATATCTAGGAGGACTAGTTCTAGTAGGTGTTTCAAGGTTTTTAGTTTCAAGTCCATCATCAGATTCAACAATATCATGTTGTCTTACTCTAGCAATTTGTTCATCAAGAAATTCACCTAATGGCACATCATCATCAAACAAGGTACTAGCATCATCGTGAGTAGCATTCATAGCAGAAGTAACATCATCAATAACTTGCGAGATATTAGAATTAATAGTATGTTGTGGAGTTGCATGTTACTTATAACAGAAGGTGAATCTAAAGCGGAGCTGGATGGTAGTTCCTTACCTCCCCTCGTCTTAGAGGGAAAAATCTTAGTCTTAGCATCCTTCAGATTCTTTATAGTGATAATATGATAATAATCCCAAGTGACTCATCAAATATAGCTACGCTCCCCGACAACGGCGCCAGAAAAAGGTCTTGATAACCCATAACTATAGGGGATCGCAACAATTTTCGAGGGTAGACTATTCAACCCAAATTTATAGATTCGACACAAGGGGAGCCAAAGAATCGCTACTAGGGAAAACCCTAGCAGTAGCGCTGGTTTTGTGCTCACTAGTAGCGCGGGTAGGCGCGCTACTAATAAGGCGCTACAGCTATTGCTTAGCAGTAATGCGTGCCCGCACGCGCTACTGCTAGGACAAATAGCTGCATCGTTTGTTCACTCCCACGCTACTACTAATGTAACTACTGGAAGCGTGTTTTCTCTCCATCGCTACTAGTATTATTTTTTTATTTTTTTATTTTTAGTGTATTTATGTGCCATCGTACAAATATTGGTACAATACCAGCTATGAGGTTTACATCATTATGTCCATAACAGTGTGTCAAATGAAGGTGGATTAGGTTCAAGTGGAGGCAATATGTGGTGCATGTCAAAAGTATACTAATAATCCAAACTTGATCTAGTTTGGACTAGTAGTACTTTCGATGTGCACCACATGTTGCCTCCACTTGAATCTAATCCGCCAGCACAAGCTATTTAATCATCATCATAGTCATTACCACCAACAGTATTTATTTAATCACCACTAACACTAGCTAATAATAATCATCATAGTCATTACCACCAACACTAGCTATTTTATCATCATAGTAATAGTGTAGCACATCATCATCCTCAAACTCATTTCTAGCTAGCTAATCACTCCTCCTGCTCTCTCTTAGGTAAAATAACATAAAACACGTATAGCTCTCCTCCTTGATCAAGTTGGAGCATGTAGATGAACCTGTCTCCTAATCGTGGGTAGCGCATCTGTTTGCTGCCCCCTAGTACTTCTCTGTGCTCCCCCATCACATATTTGGTTCAGTCCTGCACTATTAAGCATCCATCGCTAATCTTGAATGCAGTAAATTAATCTGTAGGATATCTTGGCTGTAAGCTGATAATACTCATGGTACGTTTAGTCTCGATCCCATAAGGCACAACATTCATCGGGAGTCCCTGTTGAAGAACATCGTATGGTAACATACTTAGCAATGAAGTTTAGCTTCAAAAATAATGTATGGAAAAGATGCACTGAGGACAAATAGTAAAAATCTTACCATCCTTCCCAAATAGATGTGACCGTAGTTCATTACGAACACTATTGGTCGCACGTTTTCAGTACTAACATTTCTAAATGCAGGAAGAAAATTTGTCTTGACAGTATCAAGATCCGCAAACCATGAAACATAATGACTGAGCTCCTCGCAGTTGAATTCAGCCCCGGCACAGTGTACGGTCCTGTCTATCAAGCGTTGGACATGTTTGCTTGCACCGAAATAAGCTGACAATACAAATTAGTTGTCAACTATTTTTGAATAAACAATATCAAAGACATAAATATGGTTGAGAAACTTACATAATGGTATAACTGGAGGCGTCTGCACATCGACCCAGATGTCGGTATTACCTTCAATATCATCTTCCGGACGAATATCAAAGGTGATAACCATATCAGGATCAAATGCATAAGTCTTGCATAGTGCTCGCCATGTTTTGCATCCAAAATAGGTGTAGTCGTCTGAATTGTATAATTTTACATTGAAAATATAACCATGCTCGGTCTTCAAGTAAATTTCTTTTCCTCCATAGTACGACTGAAACCTATCTTATCCAATACAAAAACTCTTGCATGGAAGGGGATACGCTAGTAGAATAGTAAAAAAAGACTTGTCATGCTTAATGTCATGCTTAAATTATAAGTTGAAGCAAATGAATCAAATGTCATGCTTAATTACGAAAAAAGACTTGTCGTTATGACTTACTGTATCCACTTCGAAGTTCTTGTCCAGCTTGATGCCGAAGCGCCTATCATCATCTAGGAAGATTCCGTCGCACAGGCCGCGCTCGTCTTCGCAGTATTTGCAAATACCGAAATCCTTTTTGTCGTCAGACATTTCCTATGTTCATAGTTAAAACATTAATTGAAAATCGATCGAAGACAACTACCAGGATACTCAACACACAAATCCGGGGCACTTGATATTCCCTACATATTCTGGCACAAGTCATGCCAAAATTCACGGAAAAATCCGGCATGACCTTTGCTAAAATAGGACATATCGAGCGCCTGAAATTTGCCGGAACGGAAATGAATCAACACTCCGGCAAAACATAGGCCACTTGGAGGTGTAACCTGCAAACATGACCGGCCACTTGGATATTGAGCAACACAAGATATACATTTCAAAATATCTTATAGGACTCAAATTAGCATAAATACAATAAGCAAAAGTAAATCATCTCTTGTGTTCGTACATTGTCGAATATTATCACTAATACATCACAAATAGTGTCATACATATAACATCACTAATACAACTAAAACCCTAGCACACGACGGGTATCGGCGCGGGCGGTGGACACCCACAGAAAAGGAACCATCACGGGATCATAGCTCCAGTGAGATCCCTGGAGAACCTGCCAGGTATTGGAGAACCTGTGCTCCAACGCAAACAAGTAGTGACGGACGTGCGCGTCCTCCTTACTGACACGGTGACGCACCACCTCTGCGGAGTCCTCGAGCCTCTGGACCGTCACTGGCCCACGCGACCACGACCAAAGAAGGTTCGGGTCAACGACAGGCTGGCTCCTCACCAACCTGCGCCCCCGGTAGGTAGCACCTCCCAGTACCACCCCGGCGGAGCCCAGTCCCGGACATGGCCCATCTGGTCAAGCAGGTGTCGTCCTCCTCCGACTCGACGACGAGAATGTGGGATAGGCATCGTCCACGTCGAGGCGGGAAAAATTGCTTTAACTAAAAAATAGCAACAAGTTCTTACTAACTAGTTCTATTAATTCAACTAGTTCTTACTAAAAATGATACTATAAATAAAAATATTCTAGTACCTAATTAGTACCTAGTTCTTACTAACTAATTAGTACCTAGGAACTACTGCCCTAATTACCATCTAATTTTATGAACCTATAGGGGTGGAAAGTGGTAGCGGATATTCCAATTATCCAACTATAAAGTGAAATAAGTGGTCAAATTTTACTCGTTTTATGATTCAGCTTAGAAATTTGATTCATTTCCACCCTTACATGAACCCTAACTCATTTGAGACACATCCGCATCCTATTTGTTTCCACTCTTACATGAACCCTAACTAATTTGATGCAACTAAAATATAAAGAAACCCTAGGCAGAGGTAGGGGAGAGGGAGGAGCAGGCGTGCTCACCTCGGGTGCCTGCGACGAGAGAGGGGCAGGGCGGCATCGAGGTCAGGGTCGGGGCTCGGGCGCGCGGCGGATGGCGGCATCGAAGTCGGGGTCGGGGGCGGCGTCCGGGGTGGCGTTGAGGTCGGGGGCAGGGGCGGCGTTGAATCTGGGGTCGGGGTGGCGTAGAGGGTGTGCGGAGAGCGCGCGGTGGCCGACGGGCGACGGAGGCGGCGGGAGTGTAGAGTTGGATTTGGGGGAAGTGGCCGTGGGGAAGGACGAACCCCGTGGTTAAGTCAGAAGTAGCAGTAGCGCATTCCAGGAAGAGCGCTGCTGCTATGTTAGCTACAACGCGTTCTGGGATACACGCTACTGCTACTCCTTTCTCTTTTTTCCCCTTTTTCATTTAGTTTTCTTCACATTTTATTTTTTTTCCTTTCACCTTATTCTATTTCTTTCATTTTCAATTACCTTTCTATTTTCTTCCCATTTAATTTTATATCCTTTAGCAGTGGCGAGTTTAGATTAAAACGCGCTGCTACAAATAAAGTAGCGGTAGCGCGGTTCATTATAGGTCGCTACTACTATGTGTAGCCTATCGGCTAAGCCGTGGGAATTTTAGTAGTAACATGTTTAGAGCAAGACGCGCTACTGCTAGAACTTTATCTGCAGCTCGGTTTGCTCAGGCGTGCTACTGCTACTTAGCACCAGCGTGCTCTTTTGACCCTCGCTACTGCTAAAGTTCTGTGCATAAGGTTTTCCCTAGTAGTGAATATTTGAAGGTATTAGCAGCTGAGTTGTCAATTCAACCACACCTGGAGATTAATTATCTGCAGCAAGGTGATTAGTAGCACAGTAATATGATAGTTTGGATGGTAGCAACAGTAGCAATAGTAACTAACAATGATAGCACTGATATTGTAGCAGTAACGATAGCAGTAGCAGTAGTAGTAACTTAGCAGAAACAATATAAGATAAATTCATAGGCATTGGATCGGTGACTCGTTGGATGATATTCATCATGAGACAGTTATAACCTAGGGCGATACGACACTAGCTTTAGTTCATAAATAAAATGTAGGCACGTATTCCGTAAATAGTCATACGTGGTTATGGAAAGAACTTGCATGGCATCTTTTGTCCTACCCTCCCGTGGCAGCGGGGTCCTATTGGAACTAAGGGATATTAAGGCCTCCTTTTAATAGAGAACCGGAACAAAGCATTAGCACACGGTGAATACACGAACTCCTCAAACTACGGTCATCACCGGGAGTGGTCCCAACTATTGTCACTCCGGGGTTGTTGGATCATAACACGTAGTAGGTGGCTATAACTTGCAAGATCGAATCTAGAACATGGATGTAAAGGTGATAACATAAATAGTTCAGATCTGAAATCATGGCACCCGGGCCCAAAGTGACAAGCATTAAGCATGGCAAAGTCATAGCAACATCAATCCCAGAACATAGTGGATACTAGGGTTCAAGCCCTAGCAAAACTAACTCAATTACATGATGAATCTCATCCAACTCCTCACTGACCAGCGAGCCTACAAAGGAATTACTCACTCCCGGTGGGGAGCATCATGGAATTGGCGATGGAGATGTGTTGGTGATAACAAAGATCGAAGATCCCCTCTCAGGAGCCCCAAACGGACTCCAGGTCTTGCCTCCCGATGAAGAACAGGAGACGGCGGTGGCTTCCTCTCCTGAAATGCGATAATACTTTCTCCCTGATTTTTTCTGAAATAATGTGAATTTATAACATCGGTTTTAGGGTCAGCGGGTCCACCAGGTGGGCAGCACCCACCTGGGCGTGCCTGGGGGGCAGGCGGACCCTGATGGGTTGTGCCCACCCAGGTGCCCCCCATGTATCTCTTCGCTCTAGAAATTATCTTTATTGATATAAAAAATCCTCGCAAAGTTTCGTTCCATTCCGAGAACTTTTATTTTTTCACAAAAACAACACCATGGTAGTTCTGCTGAAAACAACATTAGTCCAGGGTTAGTTTCATTCAAATCATGCAAATTAGAGTCCAAAACAAGAGGAAAAGCGTTAGGAAAAGTAGATACGTTGGAGACGTATCAAGTAGCTACAAGTTGTTGATGTGATCATTCGCCAGTATGTGTTGCTCCTCTCTTTGACTAAGGTACTCGTCATTGGCCCGCCCATATTTTTCTTTTCCTCGCCATAACAACAACTCGTATTATTTACCCCCAAAATGGCGATCGTTTGATTGGAAGCACGAGAGACTATCCGGTCTAGTTGGCTTTGGTTGATTGTTGGGCATCGTCTGAGATCATAAGATATGGGGAAATAAGGATGGATGGTGGCTGAGAGGCATGCTCAAGTTGGAGGGCAACGCAGGTTTTGCTGCATTTTTACATGTTTGAAAAAAGTACGAATGTATGGCACATTGTTTACATTATGGTTGGGAAATTTTGTCACTACCTTGCATTTTGTATGCTCTTTTCATTTACTGCATGGCAACTTAGATTTTTTATGCATTTTCCCTGAAATTTTTGAATCTTACATACATAAATGAATGGCAAATGTCTATTCATTACCTAGTACTTTTTGTGACCTTTTCAAATCACCATGTGGCAACTCAGAATTTGTATGCATCTTACATACATAGAAACATAACAAATAAAAAAATGTTTTAGATGGTCTCATGGCAAATTCAAAATTTCCCATTTTTCAAAACATGGCAAATTATAGAAATTTTGCCATGCTATATTTAGGTTTTCATCCTTGTCGAAATTTCCATTATTTTGTATATGATTATATGTAGGTTTGCCATGGATAATGGCATTCTTTTTCTCTATTCATGTTCATAACATGGCAAATCACAACATTTACTTTTGAAACATGGAAAAATGTATAAATCTCCGGGAATGTCTACATGGAAAATCTACAAAGTTTTAACTTGCCATATGGAAAATTATATATTCTTGAAAACTTTCAATTATTTTTATTATATTCACATCTCAAGTTTTACAAAAAAGTTATTAGATTTGGTTCCTTCTAGGATATATTTTTTCCACTAGGCGCATGCCATTTTTACACTTTCTCTATTCCCCTTCAATGCTGGCAATTTTAGGGGGAAATATCATGTTTTCGATGGAAAATTTACACCTTTTTGTGTTGAAGATATGCCAATTTTTTGGAATGTTTCTAATAGTCACATGGAAATTTTTATATTTTTTTGTTTTTATAAGAAATTTGTTTTCTACACATGGAAAATTTAGAAAATGTTTTCTCCTGGCACACGACAAATACATAACATTTGTTTCTTCCAAACATGGCGAATTCAGGTCTTTTTGTAATGCTCCCATGACAAGCTTTAGGAAATTTATCCCTTACTCATGGCAAATCAGGGAAAGTTTTGTACTTTGTCACATGGCAATTTTACATATAGTTTGTATTTTGTAAGAAAAATCTTTTCCTTCACATTCCAACAGTGGTAAAAAAAACTCTACTTGTCACATGGAAAATTCATAACATTCTTTCAATAATAGGAAATTTATATAATTTACATATAATGTGCACCTTGTATATCCTTTGATTTGATGTTACCATGTGATTCTAGAAAACATGGCCATTTTCTTAAATTGTTAGTGCCATGGCGAGATAAAGAGAAAACTTTCTCACAAAAATATGGCAAAGTTTTACAAAATAACATGGCAAAGTATATAAATCCCTTTTTATAGTAAAATCACAACAAAATTATTTTTTGGGCCATGACTTGTTTTCTTACTTTATAATGGTAATTTGTTTTCGTGCGATGGCAATTTTATTTCTTTGTAACAAGGCAATTTTTCTGGACGATGGCATTTTTTGGTACTACTTGTCACATGGAAAATTCATTAGCATTTTTTCAATCATGGAAAATTTATATAATTTTCATATAACATTCTTTGATTTTTTGTATAATGTTTCCCATGTTATTCTAGAAAACATGAAAGTTTTCTTAAGTTATTATTTCCATGGAAAAATAAAGAGTAAATGTTCTCACAAAAGGCATGACAAATTTTGTAAAGCTACATGACAATCTTTTGCAAAATCACATGGAAAAATTTAGAATTATCTGATTTAGAGTAAGATCAAGTGGCAAAACTATATATATTTTAGCATGGAAAATTCTTTTCCTTACTTTTATGATGGTAAATTTTTTTGGTAACATCACAATCTTAGTTTTTGTAACATGGAAAATTATATTTGGACCATGTCACTTATATTTTTGTACTAATTATCACATGGAAAAATCAGGGTAAATTTATATAATGTGCACACTATATATCCTTTGATTTGTTCTATAATGTTTTCCATGTTATTCTAGATTGTCGGGCAATTTTCTTTACTTGTTATTACTGGTCCATGACAAAATGAAAGAGAAAATGTTCTAACAAAACATGGCAACTTCTTACAAATCACATGGCAATATTTAGGAATTTTTTTAGAGTAAATTCACATGGCAAAGTCATTATTTTGTACTATGGAAAATTCTTTTTCTTACTTATATGGCGATAAATTTATTTTTGTACCATGAAATTTTAGTTTTTGTAAAATGGCTATTTTTGGGGGGACAAAGACAAATTTATCTATACATACCATGACATTTTCATTTTTGAACATAACATGGTAATTTCCTTTCTTGTAATCTTCAGACCATGGAAATTTTATTTTGCACGACATTTAAATTTTATTGAACAAACTATGGTATATTTATGTTTAATATCAT
The DNA here is from genome assembly GCF_002162155.2 of Triticum dicoccoides. Taxonomy (NCBI): domain Eukaryota; kingdom Viridiplantae; phylum Streptophyta; class Magnoliopsida; order Poales; family Poaceae; genus Triticum; species Triticum dicoccoides. The sequence continues at coordinate 515,491,405 of NC_041381.1, read as the reverse complement.
GACAAATTATTTGAACATATGTTGGCAATTTATACTAACATACCATGATAAACCTTTTTGTTTTTACGATGGCATACCAGAAACTTTTTTATGCTACCTATCATGGCAAATTTGTTTGTGTTTTAAGATGGCATATTTTTTTAAAATACATGAATCTTGAAAATGGCCAATCATTTTTTCCAATACACAAGTGATTTTTTATCACGAATAGGGAAACCTTTTTCCTGACATTTTTAAGATGACAAATTCTGGGAATTTTTTGTTTCCCATAATACTATGGGTAAATTGAAGAATTTCCATCATGTGTTTTTTATCAACAGTTTCACAATTTACGTGCTTACATCGTGGCATTTTTGTGTGTTTTTCTCTTCTTCCTGACAACTTTTTGTAATATCGTTTTCTTATCCGTGGCATGGTCCTCTATCGCCCTAGTTCATGTTTGGGACACATCGTGGCGAACTAAATGTTTGTTGATTCCCCCATCGGCGTGGGAGGGTGGGAGGGGAACGTCAGATGCGTAGTAGCATCCTAAAAAATGGTATGGACTTTGGATACTCCATGTTCACAAGATACCCAACAACCAGGGTTCAAATTATATTCCTCACATGACATAGTGGTGTGCTTCATCAATAGCATCTTTTTGAGAAAATTATGCATTTTGTCCCTAAGTTTGCCAAAAGTATAGACTTAGTCCCTCAAGAATTTTGGGTACACATTTGTTCCTTCAAGCCTCAAAGCCGAGTAAGTTTAGTCCAAAACCAGATTTTGACCACTTTGATTGTCCAGATTTCTACCAGATGAACAGCAAACTCGAGTTCTTTTTTTCCAAAAAACATTTTTTTTGCCATCCAATATTATTACATGTTCAAGGCATGTGCAATTTTCATGGTCTTTCGACACTCAATGAGCCCATGGCTGAAAAACAAAAAAATCTACTCTGGGTGAACTGTAAATTAGGAAAATGTACAATAGAAAATCAAAAAGATCTAAAAAAATTTGGGGTTCAATATGCTCTGGTGCGCAAGGCGCTTGCTAATTTTCTTCATCTTTGGACATTCGAGGAGCTCGTGGCAAATGAATAAAAAATCCGCTCACAAAAAAAACCAAAATTTGGTTTTTGGCTAGAGCTTGTTGGATGTAATTTCACAACAAAAATGTGTACGCATGTAGCGCACCCAAGTATCTTGGGTGCCAAAACATTTCATTTTTAGCTATTTTTTTTAATTCATTGTGCACACAGAGTAGACTTTTTTTTTGCCACGAGCTCCTCGAGTGTCCAAAGCCCACGAAAATTGGCACACACTGTGCACTTGTAAGCATATTGGATGAAAAAAATCATTTATTGAAATTTTCTCGAATTTACTGTTAATTAGGTCCAACCTGGTCGAAATCATGGCGGTCAAACCGGTCAAAATCTGGTTTTGGACTAAGCTTGCCCAGCTTTGAGAGTTGAAGGACCAAATGTGTACCAAAAAATCTGAAGGGATAAAGTCTATACTCTTGGAGAACTTGAGCTAACAAAAATATACTTTTCTCAAAAAAATTGGATACGTTACATGTTACAAGAGTTCACCTGTGTATGTACCTGAGTGGCTTCTTTCGATCCGTAGGCTAGATATATACGGGGAGCTCTTGAATACATTTCGTACAGTACCAGATGCAATATTCATCATCTGCACCACACTCAACCTGCAGTAGCTGATACGATGCGCTCCGTCAGCAAAGCGGTACGGGTTGTGGTGGCGGATCACGGACCCTATCTTCCCGGGAATGTCCAGAGGGATGAAGTAGTAAAGCGGATTCGGGCCCCGCCTCTTGGCTTTCGTTTTCACACTGTTGCTTTGGCTGCGGCGCGCGCCCGTGCACGGTGCCGCGTCAGAGGACGGCGCCCGGGAATCCAGTGCAGAAAGAAAGGGGCTCGTCACCTGGCGCCTGCCTACCAGACCCGCGCCGCGACAGCGACGCTCTCCTCTCTCTTGATCGAATCACCATCGGTTGCACAAAGCGAGCAGCAAACAATTCCCTCCCCGACATGCTGGTGGCCGGCGGCCTTTGCTTGGCCTGCAGGCCTGCTGCGGCAATGCAGCATCTGTACTACTGTACTAGAGATAAGAGTATCACTCTCCACAGTGCTCTAAAACGTGGTAAAATATGGGCTAAGTAGTGCTTGGTGCACGCACTTAAACGTGCACTAGACCTTTGCTTGGCCTTCAAAGCATCTGTAGTACTCCCTCCGTCCGGAAATACTTGTCATCAAAATGAATAAAATAAGATGTATCTATATGTATGTTAGTTCTAGATACATCATATTTATCCATTTTGATGACAAGTATTTTCAGACGAAGACGGAGGGAGTAGGAAAGAGCATCGTTCTGCACATTGTTTCAGGACGTGGTAAAATATGGGATAATGTCTAGTGCACGCGCTAAAAAAATCATTGCAGATTGGGTATCTAGGTCTAGGCTGTTGGGGACTTGGGATCAGCAGGGGCTGGCTGGGACTTGGTGGAGACACTAGCAGTGGAATGAACACAGGCCGAGCTGCTAATTGACGATTGCTTGTAATGTAAGGGAATCTCCAACACCGATCCTCGAATCTTCCGTAACCATCTATACCGTGTTGTCCGGATCGCGGAAGCCATCCAACCCAGTTCCGTACCAGTCCGTGGCGCGGTCTGAACGCGTTTTGTTTCGTAAATTAGAGACAAACATGGGGTGAGGTTTATGGGAGTCCAGACCGATCCCAACCCCGCTTTTGACCGTCCTGGCCACCGAAAACCCCTCCCTACTCCCGCGCGTTTTCAGTCAATGCCTCTCCAGAGCGTCAGCCCCCGCATTATATGGACATGCTGCGGGAGGAGCAGTTCAGGAAGGCGCAAGCCAACGCCAACTACAACAACAACCTCCTCCAGGAGCATCTGCAGGTGAAGGAGCAGGTCACCGCCAGCAGGGCGGTCGCGCCGGTCGCGGAACTGGCGGAGCACGAGGCACTGCTCGAGTCCTACCGCTCTGCCCGCGAGATCCGCCTCGCCCGCTGGCGGTGCCGGCAAAGGGTGCGACGACGACACGGGTGAGCCGGTGTTCGGCGAGACCGACAAGGAGGAGCACAATGCCGAGGCCGCGCCTCGCCGCCACCACGAAGAAGCCGGAACGTCCGCTGGCGCCACCGGCAACGAGAAACAGTACTGCACGGTAGGTCGCCGCCACTCTGGTTCAAGAAAGGCCACCGCTCCTTCCCTCCCGTCAACGCCAAACTTGGTGGGCTGAGCATCTTCGCCCGATTAGTTACTTGGCGGGGATGTGGAGGCGGACAACTTCACTTCCGGGTCCTCCGGAGGCGGAGGTTACGGAGGCAGAGCTAGAGACGGTGCAGCTTCAGTTCTCTTGGTTCATGGATGGACATGGGAAACAGGCGTCGGCGACCATTTAGACCTAGCTGGACGAGCTCCACTCAGTTGATGTAAATGTAATAAAATCTGTCATACCTAGATGAAATCTGTCTTGTTTAAGTGAAATCCCTCATGTTTAAATGAAACTCGGCCATGTTTATATGAAATCGGTCGTGTTTGATCGAATGTCGTCCGATTAGTTTGGGTTGTTGTTAAAATTTATGCGGCTAGTGTTGGTTGGCGGTCTTTCGCATTCATGTCCGCGTACTGGATGCGAGAGAAAATTTACGTGTTGCCGTTGGAGATACCCTTAGTAACACAAATATCTAGAACAACAGAAGTTGGTATACTGTCCGTCTGTGCATATGCTTACATCAGGTTAATCTTTAGTTGCTCCTTTCGAACCCTCCTTGACGCTACGTACTACGTACAAGAGGGACCCATGCCCACCATGCAAGTGACGCCATTGTCTCTCCAGTGGGTTCAGCTTTGAACCCCCGATCCGGCGGCATGATGCATCGTCATCCGCAACAAGCGACGATCCTACCCATAATCATACCCAAACACATGAAAATTTACATTATCCGGTGCTCCAGCCTTTCCAGCGGCAAAATTCACATCCTCCGGGACAGCGACAAGGTGCTCAACCCTGTGCTCCGCACCTGCACCGAAAAAGACCTTCTTCTTCTTCTCCAGAGGATAAGGAGGCCCTGTTTTGGTAAGTCCCGGGAGAAGAAGACAAGCAGACTGGATAAACATGGGGGCACAGCAAAAAGGCTCGTGCTATAAGCTCTCCACTCGGCTGGGGAGTGGCAGGACGGCTGGCTCGGGCCAACGGGGCTGGGCCAGAGCGCTTCTGCGGGCCACGCCTCGCAGATCCGTGGCGTCGTTTCCTGCCACCCGCCGTGCCGGCGAGCGGGCGGCTGGGGTCAGGTGGTCGATCCGATTCGGATGCGCGCTCGACAAAGGTGCAGTTCTCGTGGTGTACCACTCGAAGGTAAAGGTGGCCAGGTCATCCGTTCCGTTCTATAGCTCTCACGGGCGCACGAGAGATTCTACAGGCTCGAGATTAGTTTTTTATACATATATAATAATGGATAAGGTTAGTTTATCCAAGGCTTTTGATTCTGACCGTGTTTTGACCTGCGCAATATGCCCCATTTGCGGGTGCACCATATGCTCATCGACACGCGCGCCTATGCTAATATTGTCTGTTCTGTTGAGTTTTACAGGGTTTTGGGGAACGTAGTAGAACTGTACAAGTGATGGTATCAAACCGGCCGCTAGCATTGATATATCTCAGTAGCAAGAAAATTGCGTGCTAAAACCAAGTATTCTTGCAAAAATAATTATACTTACTTTAAGTAAGTAATTTGCACCATTTCTATTTCTCTATAAAACAATTTTGTACTCCCTTCATCCCGTAATATAGTGTGTATTACATCTTGTAGAGGTCAAACTTAGTGAATTTTGACCAAGTTTATATAAAAATTATCAACATGTGGAATATCATCAATACCATTAGATTCATGATAGAATACATTTTCATACTTTATATGCTTTTTTGTACTAATTCATACGGTATGTTCGATGTTGTAGATATTATTATTATTTTCTATAAGACTAGTATTGTCTGTTAATTGCTTTCTACAATTTGAGTTTTACAGGGTCTTTGGCCTGAATATACGGAACAAATGACGATGTCAACTTCCGCAAAAAAAAAATGACAGTGTCAAACCGGCAGCTAGCATTCGCATAACTAAGAGCATCTACAGGAGAGCGCTCCAAACCCACCTTATACGCCTGGGCGGAAGCCCCGGTCACTGACTGATAAAAATAACCCGACCTAGCGTGACTCCTCAAACCGGTCCCAAACGCCCGAGCTCCTCAAACCCAGCCCAAATCTGGGGGGGGATTTGGAGAGGCCTGGATGCATCTGCCATGTCGGACATGCCTACCGTGGCCCACCCTGACCCACATAAATCCACAATCGAGACGAACCCTAGACAGTAGTCCACTCCATTCCACTCTCTCGCTTTTGTCTCCTCCTCTTCCCGTCCACCCCGTTCCGATCAATGGCCAGCGTCGACAGGAGCGCCGCCTCTGGTGGCGGACCGGACACCGAGGATGACGTGGAGGAGATCACCCTCCGCATTGCTGCATCGGTCACTCCTGGACCGATGCGTCAGCAGCACAAGCTCAGGTTAGGTGCCAACACCCATCGCCCGACGACATAGTGCGAGCGACGCTGCCGGCCCCTTGCATCCGGTGCCTAGCTCCGACCGCTCCGCGCCCATGAAGGTACACTACCCGTCTGCTCCTGCTCTATAAGCGCCGGAGGGCGTCCCCAACCACCGCTGGGTGTTCATGCCCTCGTCGGCGCCGCAACGGACGAGGAAGCCCGAATCAAAGGCGCGGGCCGTGAGCGACAATGGGCGAGGGAGCTGGTTACGGTGAGGAAGGCTTTGGCCGTGTCCGGGCCGCACGCGCCAATGGATCCGGAGGATGCACTGCTCGCGTTGGTCCTCCAGCGGTCCCTCACGTCGATGCACGACAGCTCTGCCGAAAAATGTCAAAGCGCTCCGGCTAGCCATCAAGCTATCGGAGCGCAAGCCACCGATGGAGTTGGCACACCCAGGAGCAGCAACACCTGGCACGGAGGCTAGCCGGCCAAATCGTCTTGGACGACGCATCAGACGTCAATGACGGATCCAACTATGACGACGATGTCCCTCTAGCTGCTGATGCCTACACGGAGGGGCACAGCCGCACCGACGACTGCAAGGGGGAGGGGTCGGAGAGGAGATGGTGATTTCCTTTGCCCTTCCCGTTTTATCTATATTTTTATTCGATTTTAGTATGAATTTGTAATGTTCAGCAACCAACTTTGATCCTTTTGTGTGGAATGACTAATGTTGTTTCTAAGTACTATGTGAATTTCGTCATGTTTTGTTCTATTAAGCGTGTTCATCGTGTTCACCATCGTAGTGTTGCACGAATTTGGGGGTTCAGATATGAGGGACACGACTATGGAAGCAGCCAGCTAAGGGGTGCCTGGTCAATGCCCGCGGGCGTTTGAGGGGCCAGATTAGATATATTCGGCTCATAGATGCTCTAAGTAGCAAGAAAATTGTGTGCTACACCAAGTATTCTCGCAAAAAAAATAAATTACTTTAAATAAGTAATTCACACTATATCTATTTCTGTTGGAAATATGCCCTAGAGGCAATAATAAAGTTGTTATTCCCATATTTCCTTGTTCTTGATAAGTGTTTATTCTCCATGTTATAATTGTATTAACTGGAAACTCAAATACGTGTGTGCATACATAAACAAATATTGTGTCCCTAGTAAGCCTCTACTAGACTACCTCATTGATTAAAGATGGTTAAGGTTTCCTAACCATGGACCCAAGCTGCCATTTAATAACGAGGTCATATCATTACAAGAATAATGTGATGGACGGACACAATCATAAGCTTATCATCTGACCGCGTCGTTAAGTTTAAATTGATACAACTTTCTTAATGCCACTCCCTAGTACCAGAAGAACACTTAGTGGACATATCACTTCGTAACCGTGTGATCATAAAGGTGCTCATCAGGTATCTCGAAAGGTAGTAGTTGGGTTGCATGGATCAAGACAGGGATTTGTCACTCCATGTAACGGAGAGATATCTCTGGGCCCTCTCGATAATACAACATCCTAAGTAGTTTGCAAGCATGTGACTACTGTGTTTCGTCAAGGGGGGATTGTATTACGGAACTAGTAAATAGAACTTGATGGTAACAAGATTGAACTAGGTATGCTGATACCGAAGATCGAATCTCGGGCAAGTAACATATTGATACGTCTCCAACGTATCTATAATTTATGAAGCATTCATGCTATTATATTATCTGTTTTGGATGATTATGGGCTTTATTATACACTTTTATATTACTTTTGGGACTAACATACTAACCGGAGGACCAGCCCATATTGCTGTTTTCTTGCCTATTTCAGTGTTTCGAGGAAAAGGAATATCAAACGGAGTCCAAACGGAATGAAACCTTCGGGAGCGTTATTTTTGGAACGGAAGCAATCCAGGAGACTTGGAGTTGAAGTCAAGGAAGCTTCGAGGTGGCCACAAGGGTGCCCCCCCCTATTGGGCGCGCCCCCTATCTCGTGGGCCCCTCGAGGCTCCCCCGACCTACTTCTTTCGCCTATATATTCCCATATACCCTAAAAACATCGAAGAACAAGATAGATCGGGAGTTCTGCCGCCACAAACCTCTGTAGCCACCAAAAACCTCTCGGGAGCCCGTTCCGGCACCCTGCCGGAGGGGGGAACCCATCACCGGTGGCCATCTTCATCATCCCGGCGCTCTCCATGACGAGGAGGGAGTAGTTCACCCTCGAGGCTGAGGGTATGTACCAGTAGCTATGTGTTTGATCTCTCTCTCTCTCTCTCTCGTGTTCTCTCTATGGCACGATCTTGATGTATCGCGAGCTTTGCTATTATAGTTGGATCTTATGATGTTTCTCCCCCTCTACTCTCTTGTAATGGATTGAGTTTTCCTCTTGAAGTTATCTTATCGGATTGAGTCTTTAAGGATTTGAGAACACTTGATGTATGTCTTGCCGTGCTTATCTGTGGTGACAATGGGATATCACGTGATCCACTTGATGTATGTTTTGGTGATCAACATGCAGGTTCCGCCCATGAACCTATGCATAGGGGTTGGCACACGTTTTCGTCTTGACTCTCCGGGAGAAACTTTGGGGCACTCTTTGAAGTACTTTGTGTTGGTTGAATAGATGAATCTGAGATTGTGTGATGCATATCGTATAATCATGCCCACCGATACTTGAGGTAACAATGGAGTATCTAGGTGACATTAGGGTTTTGGTTGATTTGTGTCTTAAGGTGTTATTCTAGTTTGAACTCTATGATAGATTGAACGAAAAGAATAGCTTCATGTTATTTTACCACGGACTCTTGAATAGATAGAACAAAAAGGATAACTTTGAGGTGGTTTCTTACCCTACCATAATCTCTTCGTTTGTTCTCCGCTATTAGTGGCTTTGGAGTGACTCTTTGTTGCATGTTGAGGGATTATTATATGATCTATCTATGTTATTATTGTTGAGAGAACTTGCACTAGTGAAAGTGTGAACCCTATGCCTTGTTTCCTATCATTGCAATACTGTTTACGCTCACTTATATCATTAGTTACCTTGCTGTTTTTATAATTTTAGATAACAAAAACCTATATCTACCATCCATATTGCACTTGTATCACCATCTCTTCGCCGAACTAGTGCGCCTATACAATTTACCATTGTATTGGGTGTGTTGGGGACATAAGAGACTCTTTGTTATTTGGTTGCAGGGTTGTTTGAGAGAGACCATCTTCATCCTATGCCTCCCATGGATTGATAATCCTTAGGTCATCCACTTGAGGGAAATTTGCTACTGTCCTACAAACCTCTGCACTTGGAGGCCCAACAACATCTACAAGAAGAAGGTTGCGTAGTAGACATCACATATCGCCAGACAAAGGGAATTGTCTACAAGGTTATCCGAATCATTAACTTCGTGGTTCAACCGATGAAATATCTTCATGGAATATGTGGGATCCATTATGGGCATCCATGGTGTTGGGAAACATAGCAGAAAACAAAAAATATTCGCCCTACGATCACCCAGGAACAATATGAAGATGCATTGTTACCGACTCCGGAGTGCAGCGGAAGTAGACAAATCGGTGTAGATCGCACTTGGAGTCCCTCGAACCGTTGATGACGATCCCGTGAACCACCCTCGAACGGTGCCTCGATAAGACAGAAAGCATGACCTCTCTACTTGGTTGCAAGCGCACGGTCTTCATAATCCGCCAGTGCTTCACCGTTTGGAGCTAATCATCACAAGAAAATTAGAGGGAGGAGATTAGAACCACACTAGACTTGTAATTATGAGGATTAGAGGAACTAGATCTAGCTATAATTAGTCAACTAGGGCCAACTAGAACTAGAACTAAATGAATTAGAGGAGGCTCCAAAACTTGTGTATTCAATAGGGCACAATACCTCAAGTATATATAGGTTGGAGGGTGAGAGAAGGGGCTGACACCAAGGAGGGAAAGTCCCTCTTTGGTGCTCCGGCTAGTGGGAGGAGTCCTCCTCCCCAACTTGGACCCCCCCCCCCCCAAGCAAGAGGGGGCCTCAACTCTAGTTGGGCCCTTGTAGCCAAGTTGCCTTCCACTTCTTGGCCTTTTGAGGCCCGTTGATATTTAATTTAATATAAAAGCCTTCTAATAATTACTATACCCTTTTATATATAATTTAACATCTCGAGAAACATTTTCCACCTATATATTAATTATCCAGAATACTAGGTATTGCCCGATAAACTCTGAAATCCTTTCGGTGACCTTGAAACGCTTTCGATTCCTCTCGGAATTATTCTGAATATGAATGAAACTATTTCACAAATAAATCCTTGATAATATCATTCTACTAACACTTAGCATATCGTGAATACCTTAAGCTTGTGACCCCATGCTACTTGTGAGCTGCGTTGAGATTTCCTCGAAGAGGAAAGGGTGCTGGAGTACAATAGAGATAAGTATTTCCCTCAATTAAGAACCAAGGTTATCAATTCAGTAGGAGAACCACGCAAAACCTCGTTAATAGTGCGTACACACAAAAGAGCAAATGCTTGCACCTAATGTGATCAAGGGGGTGGTCAATCCCCTCGGCAGTTATTTGCGAGGATCAAATCTAGTAGTGATAGATAGATAAATAAAAACATAAAATAAAATAATGGTAAATAAATAGAAGCAATGTATTTTTGGATTTTATATTTGATAAAAGTAGACCCGGGGCCAATAGTTTTCACTAGAGGCTTCTCTCTCGAACAACAAGCATACAGTGGGTAAACAAATAACTATTGGGCAATTGATAGAAAATGGCATAGCTACGGCGATATTCAAGGCAATGATCATGTATATAGGCATCACGTCTGAGACAAGTAGACCGACTCCAGCCTGCATCTACTATTAATCCACCCATCAACCGCTATCTAGCATGCACCTAGAGTATTAAGTTCATAAAAATGGAGTAAAGCCTTAAGCAAGATGACATGATGTAGACAAAGTAAATCCAACCAATATGAATAAAACCCATTGATTTCCCCTTAATGGCAACAATACAAATACATGTATTGTCCCCTTCTATCATTGGAATATAAAGCACCACAAGATTGAACCGATTACAAAGCACCTCGCCCATTGCAAGATAAATCAATCTAGTTGCTCAAACCAAACAGATAGATCGGAGAGAAATACAAATCTATAATAATCATGTATAAAAGAATTCAGAGAAGACTCAATTAATATTCATGAATAATCTGATCATAAACCCACAATTTATCGGTTTCCAACAAACACACCGCAAAAGAAGATTACATCGAATATATCTCTAAGAACATTAAGGAGAACATTGTATTGAAGATCAAAGAGAGAGAAGAAGCCTTCTAGCTACTAGCTATGGACCCGTAGGTCTATGGTAAACTACTCACACATCATCGGAAGGGCGGAAAGGTTGATGTAGAAGCCGTCTGTGATCGATTCCCCCTCTGGTAGGGTGCCGAATAAGGCCTCCAGATGGGATCGTGAAAGAATGGAAATTTGTGGCCACGAAAAGAGTATTTTGGGTGGCTCTCTGTTGGTTTCCCAAGTTTAGGGAATTTAAAGAGGTGTAATTAGGTCAAACAGAGCCATGAGGGGCCCATAGGGCATCAGGGTGCGCCCTGTTGCCTTGTCATCTTCTTGTTTGCCTTCTGGTCTTGTCCCGAAGCTTCTAGAGTCTCTTGTCCAGAAAAAATGGTCAAAAAGGTTCATAAGCAGGTTAATAGTGTTGGCGTTCTAGATACGAGGGTACCCAGACTTGCCTGCCTACGGCCCATGGCATGGCTCCATCAACGGCCTGGTACGGCCTAGCTTCAGCATCAACAACCCAAGAACCTCGCGAGGGGCCAAGCCTCGGGAGGCGGATGACACCAAGACCTCCAAGGGGATCGCCCCCCTAGGCTGGCTCCCAGGGAGCAGAGATTTCTATGCAAGGCACACCTCGCAAGGTTCGGCTGACGTGAGCCTGACGATGAAGGCCAGGCAGGCGCCAGCGGGTGCAGAGTACCAGTTTGCTCTTCGGTGCAAAGGAGGCAAGCGACAGGCGTAGAGTCCCGAGGAATCAACCAAAGATTTCTATTCTGGTGCAACAAGACCAAGACCGCCAGGACGGCAGGACGAAGGTCACCACCGAGGCCACCACAGCGTCATGGCCAGCGGCTTTTGCAGCTAAAGATAACTTTAGTCAGGATGGGATGTACTTGTTGTCTCCCTTCAAATTTGGCCGTTGTGGGATCCCTTCCCGCCTACATTTGGGATGAGGACCAAGGCCACTATAAATAGGACCTAGCCACCACTAATAGGGAGGATCGAATCCATCCCCCCTGACCACCTCACCAGCTCACTTGAGCTCAAGAACACGCCTCCTGAGGCTATTCCCCACTGTACTAGCTCTTCCTCAGCCCCTCGAGGAAAATCCACCACAAAGCAAGAGTAGGGTCTTACACCGCAAGGTGGCCCGAACCTGGGTAAACTGCTGTGTCTTTCTTTACCTTCGAGCTCGTTGCAATAGGATGTGAGGTTTGCGAGTTGGCAGGCTTGGTAGGTCGAGATCTCCGCATGCACCCCAAAGTTTGAACCTCTCAAGGGTTTGCGGAACCAGAAATCCGACATTTGGCGCGCCAGGTAGGGGTGCATCAGGGATCTGCCACTTCGTCCGCCGCATTCCGCCGCCGGCTCCGATGGCGGGCGCTCCTTCGTCGACTGGGCCATCGTGCACCTTTGGAGGAGACATGGGCCTTTGCGCTTTCACCCCCGCCTTGCGGCGGGTGTTGTGGCCACCCAAGTTCAGGCCGGAGATGCCTCCCCGCTACGACGGTGCGGGGATCCGGCTGGCTTCCTCTAGGCCTAAGAGGAGGCAGTCTGGGAAGCCGGCGGGGATTACAAGGTGATGGCCAACTGGCTCCCCATGGCCCTAGTGGGCGTGCCACGCGCCTGGCTGCTCAGCTTGTCGGAGTCTTCTGTGGCCTCCTGGGAGGAGCTGCGCGACCTCTTCATCGTGCGCTTCGCGGCACTGGCGCCCCCCGCCATCGCAGCTCTCCTGGGTTGCTCGCATGCGCCACCCTCCGACCGCCACATCAAGCATTTCTACCGCCAGGTGGGTGCCACCCAAGTGCAGCTGGGGGCTCCCCTGGGCTGGGCGGCGCCCAAGGACGACCTCACCTTCGACCCAGAAGATCACCCCGCTACCACGGCAGGAGAAGGCGCGCTCCCGATGTTGTGCACCCCCACCATCTGCAACGTGGCGGTCACCAAGACCCTCATCAATGGCGGAGCCAATCTAAACTTGCTCTCCGTGGAGGCATTCGGCTTGCTTCACGTGCCCCATGGACGACTCCGCCCCACCAAGTCTTTCTCTGGGGTCGGCAACGGTTCTACCAGCCCCCCTGGGGCAAATCCGCCTTCCCGTCACTTTCGAGACCCGCGACATCTACTACACCAAGCTCATCGACTTCGACATCACCTGGATCGACCTACCATACAAGGCCATCCTTGGGTACCCAGCCCTAGCCAGGTTCATGGCTGCAACTCACCCAGCCTACAACCTCATGAAGATGCCTGGTAGCAGCGGCGCCCTCGCGGTAGCAGGGGACACAAGCGACGTGATACAGGCCCTTAAGCTCGCCTTCAGGACTGCAGTGTCCGTGTAGTCGAGCGAGAAAGTGGGCCCTGAGGCTCTGGGGAGTGCGCCAGCCAAGAAGAAGCAGTTGTTTTCCCAAGTCCAAGCCGAGACAAAGCAAGTGCGAGTTGATGAGGATAGAGCGTCAGGCGCCACCTTCACCATAGGAGCTGGCCTCTCCCAAACCAAGAGAGAGCGTTTGTCAGCTTCTTGCGCGCCAACAAGGAAGTGTTCGCATGGGAGCCCAAGGACCTGGTCGGGATCCCAAGGGGAATAATCGAGCACCACCTGAGGGTTTTCCCAAATGTGCGCCCAGTAAAGCAGAAGGCCCGACGATAGTCCACCGAGAAGCAGGTGTTCATCGTCCAAGAAACCTATAAGCTGCAGGATGCTGGTGTCATCTGGGAAGTATGGTACCCGGAGTGGCTGGCGAACCCAGTTATCATCCCCAAGAAAGGGGGGAAGGAGTGCATGTGCGTCGACTTCACCAACCTCAACAAGGCTTGCCCTCAGGATCCCATCCCGCTCCCGCGCATCGACTAGATCGTCGACTCCACCATCGAGTGTGACCTACTGTGTTGGGGATAAAACTACTGAGTGTAAACCGCCCAGGAGGGGCCGGTTCACCCTCAACTATATTGAAGCCCACGAATACTCAGAAGATGGCGCTTTGCTATGAAGCTTAGAGGCCCGGAGCCCAAAGGCGGATTAGGGCCCATAGTGGTAAACCTCCCTAGTCATATAGCTTGTACTGTAAGATAAGGAAAGGAGAGGCTGAGCCGAACACTTGTATGAGTCGGCCTTGGGACTCTGTAAACCGGCCGGGCGTCAACTCGTGTATATAAGGGGACGACCAGGCGGCGGTTCAAGGACAGGAAAACAACAACTCGATAGCCAGGCATAGCTTGTTTAGCTCCCTGGTTAGCGAGACCCCAATAATCCCATCACAACTAGACATCGGCCTTTACCTTCATCGAAGGGGCCGAACTAGTATAAAAACCCTCGTGTCCTTTGTCCGGTTTAATCCCTTTAAGCTAACCCATAGCGATGGCTCCACGACTAAGTCCATCTATGAGGACATCTGACGTGATATTTCCACGACAGTTGGCGCCCACCGTGGGCCTATCGCACGATGGTTTAGAGTTCTTGAAGGGCAGCTTTGAAGGACTCAAAGGATACCTGTGGGCCGGATGACCAAGAGTCGTCGCGGCAAGCTCTACATCAACGATGCAGGCTGGGGGCCCCGAGGCCGGCTCAATCGAGTACGGGTATCGGGTCCCCTTCGACAGAATTCACGTCTTCATCGGCAAGATCGGCGAACAGGGCCCTGAGCCAGACATCTGCACCGACCTCGTCGAAACGGCTCAGCGTGCAAGTCCCACATGGATTCAGCCTGCCATGAAGCATGCGTTCATGGGATGTGTCCACGGGATCGGATCTGAACCGGTGTCTGAGGGTGAGACGGTCGCTTATTCCAATGGCGAGTCATCTGCTGGTGAAACCGAATCCCTGTATCAAGTTCAGGATGGCGTGTTTGAAGGGTATTCCAATGGCACCAGTATTTAGGAATTTCCTGAACCGCCGGACCACGTTGGGATCTTCATGGCCGGAACACAGCCAACCTTGCAAAACTCTACTGCGGCGGCGTCTGGACTGGTAGCAGGGGCAGGAGGCTCCGTGCGCCGGCCGGCTCAAGTTCTCTCCGGTTTGATGGATGCCTGGGCGACCTTGTTGACCACGACAGTTACACCGGTGATGCAGAATCAGCACAATGCGGACATTGCAAGGCTGAAGGATCAGATCACACAAGCCAAGGAAGATTTGGCGGCGGAAGAGATCCGGATGACTGAGGAACGGGCCGCTTTAGATGCCCAGGCGCAGAAGATTCAAGCCGAGAATTATCGACTTTTGATGGATCAGAACGCTTCAAATCAAGTATTCAGGAGGAGACATCAATCTCGCTTGCCGGCGGATTATAATGTGATGAATCTCTTTGATACGCCAGGAGCAGGGACTAGCAACCCGACGGCAGTGAACCGGACCATTATGCCAAGGACCGGAGCGCCGGATCAACCTCAGGTGATGGGTCCACCTCAACGTACGGAAAACCCACCGCGGTATACCACGCCACCACCGGGTCACTTCTCTACCCCTTTGGACAATATGATAGCAGCAGCATCCCGGTTGGCTGCTATTCTGATAGAAGGTGAATCGCCGCCGGCGGTCGAGACACGGCGGGCCAGGGATCTTCTTCAAATGGCTCTGACACAGCAGCAAGCTTACTCGTATAGCCGAGACAGGGTTCACTCAACTCCATGTCCGAGCAAAAGCTATAGCAGGCATATAGATGAACCGAAAGTGTCCAGCAGTGCGAGGCACCGCATTGTCCCTCAAGGGCCTAATGCGGCGCGTGGTGATGTGAACACTTAGGACGTGGTGGATAATGGTAGAGCATGAAGGGAGGCTGCTTTAGCAGCACAACATACGGGTCGATATCAACCCGCCCTGGTTCAGCCAACATCGTCAGTGAACCGAGGCATTGGGCTTGCTTTCAGTTTGTGGGGAGTGCCGTGTCTTATTCCGGCTCTCCATAATGTGCGATTGCCTAAGGATTTTAAGGCCCCACGTAAGGTATCGAATTACACCGCTGATCAGCCACCCGAGGCGTGGGTGGAAAGTTATAAGACGGCAATGGAGATGCTGGACGTGGATGAAGCGGTTTGTGCAAAGTATTTCACGATGATGTTGGAGGGAACAGCCCGTACATGGTTGAAAAACTTGCTAGCTAACTCTGTTGAGTCATGGGACCAGTTGAAGGCCCGGTTTATAGCCAATTTTAATGACACATGTAAGCAGCCTATGTCCATTGTGGATCTCGACGCCTATGTGCAAGGGGAGAACGAGTCAACAACTCATTGGGTGCGCCGGGTTTCAGAAGTTTTGCATTCTTCGGACCGGATTAACGCCGGCCAACCAATCATCATGCTGGAACATAATTGCCGGTTGAAGTCACTTAAGATGAAGTTGGGATGGCTCAAGCGCCACTGCAATGACATGGGCACCCTTATGGCCGCCTTGGTCAAGTATGTCGATTCCGATAATACCAAGGATCCCGATTCTGATGAAGAGAAACCGGAGAAGGGAAAGAAGAACGGCGGTGCAAAGGGACTGCATCACAACCAAGGAGGCCATGGGAATAACGGTAAGAGTAAAGCGGATTCAGATTTTGTGGCTAACGCTAATGTGCAGCGTCGTAAGGGTAAACCGCCCCAGCGTGGCGGCGGAATGAATCTGGAGCGCTTGTTAAATCAACCCTGCGCAAAACATGGGACCAAGGAGGTTCCTGCAACGCATCTCTAGAAAGATTGTCACATTATGAAGGAGTTCAAAAACTCTGATCTTTTCCAGTATGAACATGGTCCATCGGGCGGTTCAGGACCAGGTTTTCATGGTGGCAGCGGTTCAAACTCTGGATTTCAGAATAATCAGGGCAACCAGAACAACCAAGGTGGTAATAACCAACAGAGTAATCAAGGAAATCAGCAACAGTCAGGTTACCAGAGTCACCCAAAGCAGTTGAATGGTGGGCAGTATCATGTGTTCACCACTAGTTTGTGCAAGCGTGATCAGAAGCTTCACAAGAGGGCTGTCAATGTTGTTGAACCGGCAGTACCACGTTACCTGCGGTGGTCCGAGCAACCTATTGTGTGGAGCAGAGAGGATCATCCGCCCCGGGTTGACAATCCGGGTCACCTGGCTTTGGTGGTGGCACCTCAGGTGGGAGGTTATAAGTTCACCAAGGTACTCATGGATGGAGGGAGCAGTATCAATATTCTGTATTACCAGACCTTCCATCGCATGGGGTTGACAGACAAGAGTCTTAAACCGTCCAATACTGTTTTCCATGGTGTGGTACCAGGTAAATCAGCGTATCCTGTTGGTAAGATCGCTTTGGAGGTTGTGTTTGGTGATGAACATGGCTCCCGGTCCGAGACATTGAATTTTGAAGTGGTGAGGATCTAGAGCTCGTACCACGCACTGTTTGGGCGACCGGCTTATGCAAAGTTCATGGCAAGGCCATGTTACATTTATTTGCAGCTCAAGATGCCGTGTCACAAGGGGACCATTACGGTTCACGGAGGTTGTAAAATCGCGTTGGATTGCAGGGAAGGTGATGCGGCCGATGCTGAGTCGGTTTGTGCTACAGAGGAGTTGAAGTTCTATAAAGATAATGTTGATCCAACATATATGACCCCTCTGAAGAAGCCCACAATGGAGCATGAACCGAATCTGACGTTCAAACCGGCTAATGAGACTAAGCTCATTGACTTTGTTCCTGGCGATTCGTCCAAACAGTTTAGCATCAGCACAAACCTGGATCCTAAATAGGAAAGCGCGCTCATCAAGTTCATCCGTGAGAACCGGAAAATTTTTGCATGGAAACCTTCTGACATGCCAGGTGTATTGAGGGGAACTCGCTGAGCACAGTCTTAATATTGATCCCAAGTTTAAACCGGTCATGCAATTTTTTCGTCGCTTTAATGAGGAGAGGCGCAAGGCAATTGGTGAGGTAGCCTGGCTGTTGGCAGCTGGGTTTATCATTGAAGTATTTCACCCTGAGTGGTTGGCTAATCCGGTGCTTGTTCTTAAGAAAAATGGCACTTGGCGCATGTGTGTGGATTATACAAATTTGGACAAGGCTTGTCCAGCCGATCCTTTTGCTCTCCCGCGTATTGATCAGATCATTGATGCGACGTCGGGTTGTGAGCGTTTGAGTTTCTTGGATGCTTATTCAGGCTATCATCAGATCAAAATGGCAGTTAAGGACCAGGAGAAGACCACCTTCATCACTCCCTTTGGAGCCTTCTGCTATGTTTCTATGCCCTTTGGGATCAAGAGTGCCCAGGCAACTTATCAGTGTTGTGTGCAGAATTGTCTTCACACTCAGGTTGGGCGCAATTTTCATGCTTATGTTGATGACATTGTGGTAAAGTCCAGAAAAAAGGAGACATTGATAAGTGATCTCAAGGAGACCTTTGATAATCTGCGTGTTTATAAGATGATGCTCAATCCAGAAAAGTGTATTTTTGGTGTTCTGGCAGGTAAGCTTCTAGATTTTCTCGTGTCCAATAGAGGCATTGAGGCTAATCCAGAGAAGATCAAAGCGATTACATCCTTGGCTAAACCGGCGTGCATCAATGATGTTTAGCGTCTAGCAGGTCGAATTGCAGCCCTAAGCCGGTTTATCAGCCGGTTGGGAGAGAAGGTGATCCCTCTATATTAGATGTTGAAGAAAATAGACACCTTTGTCTGGAGTGATGCGGCTAATGCGGCGTTTGAAGATTTGAAGCGGCAGTTGGCTGAACCGCCAGTCCTTGCTGCTCCGGTTAACAAGGAGGCCTTGTTGTTGTACGTGGCTGCTAATGCTCGTGCTGTCAGTGTGGCAATTGTGATGGAGCGTAAGGAGGGTGGTAAGGAGTATCCGGTTCAACAACCGGTTTACTATATCAGTGAGGTGCTTATCGAGTCAAAGCAGCGATATCCGCATTGGCAGAAGCTGGTATATGGGGTTTTTATGGCAAGTTAGAAGCTCAAACAATATTTTCAAGGCCATCCCATTACAGTGGTCAGTTCAGCTCCATTGGGTGATATAATTCAGAACAGGGAAGCAACTGGCCGGGTTGCAAAATGGGCAATTGAACTTGGTCCACATGGTTTGAAGTATGTGCCTCGAACAGCCATAAAATCTCAGGCACTTGTGTACTTCATCAATGACTGGACCGAGTTACAAGCACCGGTGGACAAACCGGATAATACATACTGGACTATTCATTTTCATGGATCCAGGCAATTGGAGGGCTCGGGGGCTGGAGTTGTCCTTACTTCCCCTCGAGGTTATAAAATTCGTTATGTCTTCCGTTTAATGTTCCCCTGTACTAACAATGCAGCTGAGTACGAGGCTCTACTCCATGGGCTCCGAGTGGCCAAGGAGATGAATTTAAGCCGGGTACGATGCTTTGGAGACTCTGATCTGGTGGCTCAGCAAGTTTCTGGCACTTGGGATTCTAAGGATGCACTCATGGGGGCTTACTGACGTGAGGTGAATATTGTGGCGGGTCACTTCAAAGGGTAACAGGTTGAGCATATCGATCGGCACAAAAACGAAGCGGTAGACACTTTAAGCCGGCTTGGATCTCAGCATAAACCGGTACCTCCCAATACCTTTTTAGATATCTTGCATAACCCGTCTGTTAAGTTTCCTGCGGAGGAGGATTTGGCTGTTCCTGATCCGGAGGCTCAATTGGTGGCCGCTTTACACGTTGTGCCGGATTGGACGGTTCCATATCTGGTGTATATGAACCGGGGCGAGTTACGAGATGATGAAGTCCTGGTCCGGCAGATAGTCCGGCAATCCAAGTCCATGGTTATTCACAATGGCGAGTTACACGGCTGCAGCGTTTCAGGCGTATTTCAGCGTTGTGTTTCCCCGGAAGAAGGCCAAGAGATCCTACGGGAAATTCATGAAGGGGATTGTGGTCATCATGCCGGTTCAAAGTCCCTGGTTGCAAAAGCTTTTCGCCATGGGTTCTACTAGTTGACAGCTCATGCTGATGCGGAGGATCTGGTAAAGCGATGTGATGCTTGTCAAAAGTTTTCGTGCAGAGCTCATGTTCCGGCTCAAGAATTAAGGATGATTCCCATCAATTGGCCGTTTGCCAGTTGGGGGCTTGACATGGTGGGACCCTTTAAGCGCTCCAAGGATAAGAAGACCCACCTGCTGGTGGCAGTTGACAAGTTCACCAAGTTGGTTGAAGCGGAGCCTGTCAACAAGTGTGATGCGGCTACGGCGGTTCAATTTCTCAAAAAGATTATCTTCCGCTTTGGTTTTCCACATAGCATCATCACGGATAATGGCACAAACCTTTCTAAAGGTGAGATGGAAGATTTCTGTCAGAGAGAGCACATCCGGCTTGACTTAGCATCCGTGGCACACCCCCAGACCAATGGTCAAGCGGAGAGAGCTAATCAAGAAATCTTGAAGGGTATTAAACCCCGGCTTATGGTTCCTTTAAAGTGGATGCCGGGTTGTTGGGTGGAAGAATTTCCTTCTGTGTTATGGAGCATCAACACCACCCCCAACAGATCGACGGGTTACACACCTTTCTTCATGGTGTACGGGGCAGAGGCGGTCCTCCCAAGTGATATTTGTCATGATTCGCCCCGGGTTGGTAATTATGTCGAAGCAGACAATGAGCAAGCAAGCCAGGAGGCGTTGGACCTGTTAGATGAAAAACGGGATATGGCTTTAGCCCGTTTGGCGGTTTATCAGCAAGACTTGCGGTGTTATCACACCCGCCGGGTTAGGACAAGAACCTTTCAAGAAGGCGACTTGGTGCTCCGGCTCATCCAGGATCAGACCGACATGCACAAGTTATCCCCACCTTGGGAAGGGCCCTTTGTTGTCAGCAAAAATCTGCACAATGGATCATACTATCTCATTGACGTTCGAGACAACTCACGCAGCTCTGAGGAGATGACCCGATGGTCGTGGAACATAGCTCTCCTACGGCCTTACTACACTTGAGCCATAGGCTTTTCTTATGTACATATTTCAACAATGTATATACTATGATCAATAAAATAAACTAGTATCCTTGCTATAAGCAGGGCCTCTGCTATTTTTTCTCAAATATCCTTTGAGTTACATGGGGGCTTCAGCTGACAAAGCGGAGTACTGCCTGTTAAATCGGCTATCATGCCACAATACTGCTTGGGAGCTTCACACCCAAGGGGCCAAAGAGAGTCTGGATGCGATGCACAGCTCAAACATAGGCACCCAATGAGCACAACTCATCACGTTACTTGGGGGCTCTTTGTGTAAAGTAACGAAGAGTTTGAAAGGACCCTTGTAGCTGGGTATCGACCCACGGCTTGGAAGCCTGGTATATTTAACTAAAACCCCGGGTTAACCTGCCTTCATCAAGTAAGCCACTCCTATCCAGGTAATCCTGGCATGACCCTCCGAACATTTGACAGTTACTCTCATTGAGACCCTCAACTTGTCAAAGTTAAAACGGTGATTGGTTAGTTGGAGGCCCATCTTAAAAGGCTTTGACAAATGGTTTAATTCAGCGGCCTGGCAGCCCATGAAAAGCCTCGACTACACGGTTTTATTTGCGTTTGTCACTATTTTCTTTTGACAAATTCTATGTTAAACCGGTATCTTTGATCTTATTAACCCGGTGTTTCTTAAACCGTCTTGGTTTTCAACTACAAGTTGACAGACCTTATTATCAACCGGAGTTTGTTAAACCCGGCCTGGCTTTGACTACTTGTCGTCAGTTTTGGTCATCTGGTGTTCATCATAACCCGGCATGACTTATTATACGCCATCAGTACATAGTGGAGTGATACAAAATTCAAGATTTGGGTCTTCACCCTTATTAAAATCAAAGTTGGTAAACCAACTAAAGTGATATCACATCACATGTATGAGTTATTTCATATTTCTTAAGGTTTGATTATCAATCAGGCTTTATCTTGGGTATTATGACCCGTCGAGCGGTAAACCGCCAGGACAAACTTTCTCTATGTAGGCTTCAGAGTCGCATTATCAAAGCATAAACAAACATTGCATGTATTATGACGGTTCAACACAGGTTGTGCATAAGCACAACAAATCAAGGAGTTTTAACTAGCCTATTACAAGGCACTTTGAGGCCCAAAAAACTGATTGTTCTTGCACAACAAAAGTTTGTCACAGAAACACAAATGTCGGACTAAAACTCATTGCCCGGACGACGTGAAGTGGAAGGATCTTCAGGCGCCGGTTCAACCTCCTCCTCTCCACCCAAAGGCTGGAAGTCAAGGGTGGTCCAGTCAATCCGGGTTAGAGCCTGAAAGACAGCTTCTTCACTTATCAGATCGGACGGGTCAACATCAGGGGCATAAGTGTGCTTACGGATTGGCGGGATAAGGTTTTGCGCTTCTGTCACAGTTGTATCCACCCGCTGATTCCTCTCATCATAAAAAGACCGATGAACCATCAGGTTAGCCTCTGCAGCAAGTTGACTGGACAGCGGGCACATCTCCTTTGTTAGAGCTTTGAGTGTGTCATTGTCAAATGTTGATCCGTCTGCTTGTTCATCTGGAAACCCCTTGGCAATGTCAACCGGATCTAAGTCAGATATCCATGCTTTGGCCCGAGTCAGTGCCAGTAAAGCGCCAGCCCTGGCAGCGGATCGCTTCACGTCCTCTATCTGAGATGGTGTCATGGATAATCTTGTTAATGTATCCTTGATCAATGTTGGCGCCAGTCTGTTGTATGAAGCTGCAGAGATGACTCGCTGAGCACCGGTATACATTTGCTCAATCAACGTATAGGCTGCTTTTAGCTTCATCCACATGTTTGTCCCAAGATGAATAATGCGATTGCCTGCGGCAGTTTAAGAAAATTCAAGTTAAACCGGTGGAGTTGATAGTACTACAGAGCAGGTGTTATAAGGTACTTACCAAACACGACCACCGTCATGGAATCCACTTGATGCTTTAGACCCGTCAGTTCTTCTTCTACCGGTTTAAGGGCTGCTTCAGCATCTTCTACCCGCTTCAAGAAAACAGCCTTTTCAGTCTCCTAGTTGGTGCGTTCAGTTTTGAAGCCCTCTTTAAGTTGTTCCATGGCTGCCAAGGCACCCTTGAGCTTTTCTTTGGCTTTAGAGGTTTCTTCTTGCTGTACCTTAAGTATTTCTTGAAGATCGGCGGTTTGGGACTCTTTGGTCTTCATGTCAGCCTACAAAGTCAGATGATACAACAGTTACAGATCTCTTAAAGTCCTAAGCGCATAATCAATTAAACACTTGGCACTTGGGGGCTAATGTGGATTGATTTTTAGAGTGAATATTTTTCAAAGTCCCAAGGCTCAATCCAGGTATTAAGCTTGGCACTTGGGGGCTAATGCACATTTGATCAGTCATAAGGAAAGGCAATGAAACAAGGACAACACAGTCCCGGTTTGTCTTCAAAAAGACAAACTGGCCCTTGGGGGCTACTACGTTGGAGTTCTTTATATCAAAGTCCCTGTTTATCTTCAGGAGATAAACCGGCCCTTGGGGGCTACAATGGAGAAGATATACAGAATATAATAAATTTCAATGTGTTCATACCTCATAACGCTCCTTCATTAGGTTCACCAAACCGGCTTCATGGTCACGGCTGGTGTACAGGCGGTTTAAATAACCGGAATGAAGTTCTTCGGCACTAAGGTTGATGAAGTTGGATAAATCCATCTTCCCTTTCCCCTTTCCCATAGCAGCGAATTCCTCGACGGTATGTTTGGCCAAGATAACCGGATTACCAGGACTGGTGTGAGCTGTGCCAGTAGTTACATCATCATCATCATCATTTCTTGCTGGACTTGGCGGATTGCTGGTACCCCTAGCTGGACTTGGTGGGTTGGCAGCCGGGCTCGAAGGGGTAACATGAGGGCTTGATGGATCAATGTGAGTCGCCGGGTCATCTTCCGGCGGATTAGCTTCAGTGTTCTCGCCTTGTGGGATGGAATCATCCATGACATCGGTATTTTTATCGATATCCTCAGCAGCCCTCTCCGGTTCAACCTCGCTAAGGGGGGTATTAGTTTTAGCCTTCTTGCTCAGGCGGGCTTTGGCACTGTGGCATCACAACAAAGATTAGCACGGTAAACCGAACTATGAAGGAAAAACATGAAGAATAGTACACTTACCCAGGAACATTTTTAAGAGGAGGCAGCTGAGTAGTTGATGAACCGCCAGACGAATTGGAAGATGCCTGGTAATTTGTATCATATGGATTAAGTGGGTCTCTGAAGAAACCCTTCAAAGGATAAAGTTTTTCGGGAGAACAAGTAACTTCTGGGCGATGTTTCCGGTTTGGCGTATCCGGTAAACCGGGTGAGGTGATCTGCTAGCCATTGTGCCGGGTTGTGCGACGTTCTTCAGCTTGTTGTGTCTTCAAAGAAAATTTTGGATCCAGATACGCAAGAGGGTGAGAGTATTTTACTTTCCGAACTGCACGGCGAAATCTTTGAACCGGCACAAGATCTGAATCGGAGGAAAGAGAGATTACCTCAACATGATCTGCACGACTGGCTGCCGCATCATCCTGGGAATAGTCATTGTCAATAAGGTGTATGAAAAAGGAACCAAGTGAATCAAGTTCTACCTCTAGGTCTGATTCGTCAACATCTTCTGGTGGATCAGAAGATTCGGTGGTTTTCTTCTTGCCCGCTTTCTTGGTGACCTTGCTTTTTGCACGAGGAGCTCTAGCCGGTTTAGTCCGTTTCTAGAAAGAGTTTTTGGCCTGAAAAAATTAAAAGGAAAGGAGTATTAGCACATTGTTAAAGCACAGGCGAATCAGTGAGCATTAAGTTAAACTTACCGCTGGCGGTTTGTTGGTGGCGCAAAAAGGTGGTAACCCGGTCTGGCTGCAGGCGGTGATCGGTTCATCAAGCACCTTTTTCACAGATTCAGTAACTTCAAGGTCTGACATTAGTATTTCGTGATATCGTTGAGGATCTTTAACGTCTTCGGTGTATTCATGCATCAAACCGGGGCGGCGACTTAAAGGCACAATGCTCCAAGAAACCCAGCAGTGGACGAGATCAATTCCAGTCAAACCGTTGGCCATTAGAGCCCGGAGCTTGGCGAGTTGAGGTGCATAAACCTTCCGTTCTTGAGCAGTTAAGTGTGGAGGTAACGGGTGGAGGTTGCTAAGCCGGTGAGGGCGGTAACCCGGCAAGGGATTTTCTCCAACAGGGGCAGTATTCCGGCAATAAAACCAAGTTTGGTTCCAATCTTTAGGATGGCTATGTTGTTTTGCATGAGGAAAGTTAGCTTGTTTTCTCTTTTGGATTGATACCCCACCAAGTTCCGTGTTGGGACCATCAGAGAACTCCGTACGGCGGTTTAAATGAAAAAAATCCTGGAACAACTCCACAGATGGTTCTTCTTGAAGGTACACTTCACAGAATACTTGAAAGTTGCATATATTGGACACGGAATTCGGTCCAATATCTTGTGGATCGAGTTGAAAGCTCGTAAGGACATCCCGGAAGAATTTTGATCCGGGCGGGCTGAATCCCCGGTCTAAGTGTTTCATAAACACAATCACCTCTCCATCTTGAGGTTTAGGAGGGCACTCAGAGTCCGGAACTCGCCACTGAAGGATCCTTTTCGAGGCTAAAGCGTCAATGGTGACATATCCGTTGATTTGTGTCTCGGTGATCTTGGACAGAACCCAATTGCAGGCAGAAAATTGTTTGGTCATCGTGGAAAGGCAAACTGTGAAAGAAAAAGTGAAAGATGGTTTACCATTGATGGTTTAAGTATATTACTCAGTGTTAAACCGGAAAATTGCTATTCCAGTCAAATTGGCGGTTTAAGTGAGGGCTAATGGTGTATGGAGGATTGACTATCAAAGGTTAAACCGCCCTTAGGCAGAAGGGCCAGAGCTGAAAATCTACTAAGTGTTACAAAAACAGGTTTCACAATATGGCAGTACAATTTTGGATCTACCGTGGATAACTAAAGAAAATATTCCCGAGCCCTACAATGACGCTAAAGAGGAGCAGAGACGAACCAGCCGGAGTCTGTTCAGAAGTAGTAAGATGCTACGATACGGTGCACTAACAACATGGATCTAGCAGCAGTTTAAAACTATCAGGCGCACATATGTATACTCAGTAGAAAGACTAGAAGGAGGAACGCAGAAGAACTGATGAATGGCGACAAACATGGATGAAAAATCCTAATGGAGATCTAGAGTTACAGGGAAGAGAACTTACCAGGGCCACTTAGTGGCGGAGGAGCGCGGCAGGGTCTCTGGAACAAACAGGGTGATGCAGTGGCCTCGGTCGGTGCAAATTCGAAGATCGCCGGTGGCGGCGGAGCTAGGGTTCTTCGGGTCGCGAGGAAGAAGATGAGAAGAAAGGGGAGAAAATGAAAGTGCCCGTCGGGCTTATTTATAACAGGGCAGGGGGATAAGTGATAGGCGCGAGAATCGAGGAGTCCAAAGTGGCAAGTGGCGCAGATGTCGCCTCGATTTTCGGGATGACATTAAATGAAGGGAATCTTTTATTCGTTTTTTACAGAGATGACGTCATGATGATCCATTGCTGTATCCAGAGGATGACGTCACCGTGGTTTAACAAAGTTTATAAAATAAGACATCGTGGCGGTTTACGAGAAATGAAGGAAGGTGTTCACAGGATTTTTCTAAGTACTGAAGATCGACATGAACAGGTTCAAATAAATCTTGGGCCTAATGTTGGGGATATAACTACTGAGTGTAAACCGCCCAGGAGGGGCCGGTTCACCCTCAACTATATCGAAGCTCACGAAGACTCAAAAGATGGCGCTTTGCTATGAAGCTTAGAGGCCCGGAGCCCAAAGGCGGATTAGGGGCCATAGTGGTAAACCGCCCTAGTCATATAGCTTGTACTGTAAGATAAGGAAAGGAGAGACCGAGCCGAACACTTGTATGAGTCGGCCTCGGGACTCTGTAAACCGGTCGGGCGTCAACCTGTGTATATAAGGGGACGACCCGGTGGCGGTTCAAGGACAGGAAA
This sequence comes from Triticum dicoccoides, assembly GCF_002162155.2. Taxonomy (NCBI): domain Eukaryota; kingdom Viridiplantae; phylum Streptophyta; class Magnoliopsida; order Poales; family Poaceae; genus Triticum; species Triticum dicoccoides. Next base: position 515,464,621 of record NC_041381.1, on the reverse strand, counting down.
ACAACAACTCGATAGCCAGGCATAGCTTGTTTAGCTCCCTGGTTAGCGAGACCCCAATAATCCCATCATAACTAGATGTAGGCCTTTACCTTCATCGAAGGGGCCGAACTAGTATAAAACCCTCATGTCCTTTGTCCGGTTTAACCCCTTTAAGCTAACCCATAGCGATGGTCCATGACTAAGTCCTTCTATGAGGACATCTGACGTGATATTTCCACGACATACTGTGCTTTTTGGACGCCTTTTCGGGCTACCACCAGATCAAGATGACTGTTCAAGATGTGGAGAAGATGGCGTTCCTGACCCCCTGTGGGGTGTACTGCTACACCTGCATGCCTTTTGGACTGCATAATGCCGGGGCTACCTTCCAGTAGCTAATGCACATACTTATTGCGAAAGTCTATTAGCCCTCGAAGGAAAGTAGTACTATGCATGCCCCTAGGGGGGAGGTTGGTAGGAGTTAACCATTGCGTGCTCCTGACCTTCACGCAAAGGAAGATACTCGGTAATAAATCATGCTCCAACTTCTTAGCATAACGAGAGACTATACGTGCATGCTTCGGGAATCACAAACCTTAACACCAATATTTTTACTAAACTACAATCATTCACTAGTACCTCCTACATATTATCATCTATATATCACAAAACTATTGCAAGGAATCAAACTTATCATATTCAATGATCTACATGAATGTTTTTATTATATCCTTATTGAATACCTATCATATTAGGACCAATTTCATAACCCGTGCATATTGCCATTACTATTATCAAACTCTCAAACTGACATAAATGAAGCATGAGAGTACACCTATTTCTTTAAAATAGAGCCACCGTCGTGCTCTAAAAGATATAAGTGAATTACTAGAGCAAATGCCTAGCTAAAAAATATATAAGTGAAGCACAAAGAGTGTTCGAACAAATCATGAATATATGTGTGTCCCACTGATTGCTTGTATCTGCATTGGTATTTCCCCGAAGAGGAAAGGATGATGCAGCACAACAAAGGTAATTATTTTCCTCAGTTATGAAACCAAGGATATCACTCCAGTAGGAGAACCAAGCAACACTATGTAAACAAAACCTGCACACAAACAACAAAAACTTATTAAGATAGGTTAAATTGTATGAGATTTGATAAATAGATGTAGCAAAAATACAAAATAAAATAAATAAATAAAAAGCTTAGAAAGGTATTTTTAGATTTAATACGATAAGAAATAGACCCGAGGGCTCTAGTTTTCACTATAGGCTTCTCTCAAGAAAATAGCATATGGTGGGTAAACAAATTACTGTTGAGCAATTGATAGAAATGCGAATAATCATGATGATATACAAGGCAATGATCATGTATATAGGCATCATGCCAAGATTAGTAGATCGACTCCTGCCTGCATCTACTACTATTACTCCACACATTCACCGCTATCCAGCATGCATCTAGTGTATTAAGCTCATGGGAAAACGGAGTAATGCAATAAGAACAATGACATGATGTAGACAAGATATATTCATGTGGGAACATACCCCATCTTTTTATCCTTAGTAGCAACAATACATGCGTGTCATGTCGCTTTCTATCAGTGAGATTGAGCACTGCAAGATCGAACCCATCACAAAGCACCTCTTCCCATGGCAAGAAAATCAATCTAGTTGGCCAAACCAAAAAAATAGGAGAAGAAATATGAGGCTAAAACAATCATGCATATAAGAGTCCAGCAAAGATTCAAATAATTTTCATTGATAGAACAAATCATAAACTCCCAATTCATTGGATCCCAACAAACACACAACAAAAAAAGTGTTACATCAAATAGATCTCCAAGAACATCGAGGAGAAAATTGTATTGAAGATCAAAAAGAGAGAAGAAGCCATCTAGCTACTAGCTATGAACTCGTAGGTCTATGGTAAACTACTCACGCATCATCGGAGGGGCAACAAGGATGATGAAGAACCCCTCTGTGATCGTTGCCCCCTCTCGCAGAGTGTCAGAAAAGGCCTCTAGATTGGATCTCGTGGTTCTGGAACTTGTGACGGCGGAAACTGTATTTCCTCGACTCCCCTAGGGTTTTTGGTATTTTAAAGTATTTATAGAGGTTGAGGTCGGTGGAGAAGGTTCCTATGGGCTCCACTACCCACCAGGGCGCGCCTTGCCCCCCTGGCAGGCCCTGGTGCCTAGTGGGCCACATGGACCTCCTCCTGTGTACTCCTTTGGCTCCCTGGGTATCTTCTGGCCAGAAAAAAATCTCCAAAAAGTTACGTTGCCTTTGGACTTTGTTTGGTATTGATATTCCGCGAAATAAAAAAACAAAAAGCAACAACTGGCATTGGGCACGATGTCAATAGGTTAGTCCCAAAAAACGATATAAACTTGCTAGTCAATGTATATAAAACATCCAAGATTGATAATATAACATCATGAAACAATCAAAAATTATAGATACATTGGAATTGTTTCTTTGGAAAATGCACTATATGCTCATTACCATTGATGTGAAAAGTCACTTTGCTTTTATTGCAATCAATAACAGCCACTGCAGTATTCAAAAAGGGTCTACCAAGGATAATTGACATGTTGTCGTCCTCGGGCATCTCAAGTATGAAAAAGTTTGTTAAGATAGTAACATTTGCAACAACAACGGGCCCATCCTCACAAATACCGATAGGTATGCACTACTGCAGGATACTGCTAATGCGACACTACGATCAGAGACCCATCGAGAAACAGTGTGGGATGCAATAATCGCAAATGGTGGTGTTAGAGAACCGTAAAAAATGTCCAAAACGTTTGCGATGATGGATGCATCAAACACGGTTCAGATTTTAGTTGCGTGTGCGATACACGACATACAGTTCAGTTCAATGAACTATTTGCGATGAGGAGGAACAAAAGAAATGGGCAGCAAGATGAAGGCGTGTGTGATACACAACATACGATTCACTCGGATTAACTGTTTGTGATGAGGCGGAACAACTTAAATGGACAGCCTAATAAAGGTGTGTGCGATTGAGGGCATACGCTTCAGAAGGATTACCTGTTTGCGATTAGGCAACGGAACAGAAACGGTCAGCCAGATCAAAGGTGTGTGTGATTGATGGCATACACTTCACACGGATGAACTGTTTGTATTAGCCACAACAAACATAAACAGTTAGACAGATCAACGTGTGCGCTAGACGGGCACACATTCTAATTAAAAGAAGCGTGAGCGATGGTAATAACGAGCGCGCACGGTTCTTGGAACAAGACGTGTGCTAACATTGCCTATTGCGGTGCACCAAATGCCAGGTACGCGGCCGAGAAAGCATGCCCACGTTACACCATCCGGGAATAGTGTTGCACTTAGAAATTATCGAACTGTCAATAAATTTTGAGCTTGCGTCCCGTCACCTTCCAAATTGCAAACCTGTTCACACCGATTAAAACCTAAACGGTTTCCCACTTACGAGCGTATCAATACTCGGTTATAAATACCGTACTATGCCAAGATGACCGCACATTCCTTCCTCACCTCCTCATCCACAAAAGCAAACAAGTCATTCAACATCGTTCTCTTGCATCTGCCATGGCTAGATTGAGTTCTCGGTCGAGAGATTACCACCACGGAGAGGCGAGCATGGAAGCGGAAGTATGAGAGATGTCCCACTTTGCCGCAAAAGCAGCCGACATGTCCCGTCGCGCCGCCGAAGAATCACGGAGGTCTCGCCGCACCGCCGAAGCAGCACGGAGGTCCCGCTGCACAGTCGATGCATCAGACTAGTTCGGTCGCGCCGCGGAAGCAACAGTGATGTCCTGCCGTGCTGCAAATGCAGCAGAGATGTCCTCCCACGCCATGGAGGCCTGGGAAAATCTCTTGCGGGCAGGCGAGGACTCTTACAGGCGCATCCTTGCGATCGTCCATAGCCATATGGATCAGATCTCCGGCTAGATGAAGCTGCATGACAAGTTGAATTCCTCGTTTGAACAACTCCAGGCCGACCGCGACCTGCTAAGGGTGAAGATCACCAGAAGGGCGGAGCAGGCGGAGGAGACCGCTACCTTGTTGAAGAGGACGAGCGTCATCGTCAGGAAACTTATGGACGAGAATGCCATGCTCCGCATCGAGCGTGAAATGTCGGTGAAGGAATCCATGGTTGCTTCTGAGCAGCGCATTAAGGACATGAAACTGATGAAAGAGATCATCGCCGCTCGCGGCGAGAACTAGTCTCCGCGACCTGCAGCGCATCAAGAAAGTAGAGATCAGTGAGCCAGATCGTTGTATGTGTCTTCCTTATTCTTTTGCCCTTGTGTATTTCGGGCGTAGCCGCATGTGGCTTTTTTAGTTATTTTCCTAGGTATGTAAGACAATTATTATCCATTGTCATCGTCCTTATATTCATCATGCTTGCTATAAGTCACAGCCAATGCTATATAGGTCCGTCGGATCTTACATCAAGATCCGTGCAATTTTTTTTCAGGTTTTCACTTTTCTCTCTTAAATCTCACTCCAGTGAGACATAGCCACGCCGTGAAGCAGGGGCTCGGGCGCCATTAATGGAGACGTTGGGAGGGAGGTGTGCGGCGGATAGAGGTCAAAGGTCTCTCCTCCTGATGAGCACGCGCAGGGGTCTAATTGCACGCCTCCCGTACTCAAATAGCTACCCCGCACGGCACCTCCTAGCCAATAAAAAAGGGACGTGTGGCGGCACATAATTGGTAAGTAGAACTCTGACGGTTTCAATAATAGTTGTGTTTCCGATTTGTAACGTGACAACACTTGTTCCAAAATGACTTTGTTTATTTTTATTTTGTGCTCCCGAGGTCGGGCCATAGGCTGGGGCTCCTGTGGCAGGTCGGGCCACAGGGCGGGGCTCCTGTGGCAGGTGGCTGAGGGAGTTCTTCCCGAGGCAATGCCGTGCTTGAAAATGATGGTGCCACCGATGGCTTGAAGAGTCGCTCCTCGAAAACGCCATGTTCCTGAGGCAGTCGCCTGGACGCCCTCTTGGCGATGTCATCAGCCTCTTGGTTGGTGCCGCGGGGCACATGCTGCAAATCCAGCCCCCACAACTGCTTCTCCATCTTGCGTACTTCCGCGAGATATGCCTCCATGTGCTCGTCCCTCGGCTCGTACACCTTGTTGGAGAAGTTGACGAGGAGTTGTGAATCGTCCTTGTTGATGAGGCGCTTCACTCCCAGCGCTGTTGCATCTTTTAGGCCTGCTATGAGGCCCTCATATTCTGCTATGTTGTTGGAGACCTTCTCGCCCTGCTGGAAATAGAGCTGTACGACATAGTAGAGCTTGTCCTGAGTGGGGGATATAAGCAATGCACCAGCCCCCGCGCCCTGCCGTGAGAATGCTCCATTGAAGTACATGACCCAGCCATCTGGTGCCTCGCTTCCTGGGGAGAGAGATCAATCCTCTTCCTCCTTGAGCCTTGGCGCCTCCGCCCATTCTGCCACAAAATCAGCGAGTGCGGCTCCCTTGACGATCCTGGTTGTGCTGAACTCCAACTGAAACGCCTGCAGCTCGATGTTCCATTCAGCGACCCTCCCAGCAGAGTTGGGGCTCCTGAGTAACCTTTCCAATGGGTAGGCCGAGACGACCTTGATGGGGTGACCTTGAAAGTAGTGCCGCAGCTTACGCGAGGCCACAAAGAGCGCAAGTAAGAGCTTCTGAGGCATGGGGTATCGTGCCCTTGCATCCCGCAACACCGTGCTGACGAAGTACACCGGATGCTCGACGAGGGTGGGTGTGCTGATGAGGCTTGTGTCCTCTGGAGGTTGAGTCACTTCCTGAGGCGATGGAGCCCCCAGCGCCCAGTTGCTTGTTGCGGCCTCTTCAACACTGGGGGCGTCTTCCTGCTGAGGTTGGTCTCCGGCTGCCGTGGTTGTGGTCCTGGCGAGGCCTTCTTAGTCTTGCGTCACCACGGCCGAGGCCGCGGCCGGTCGTGACGCAGCCTTAGCCTGGCGTTCCTCCCGAACCGCCACCAGGGCTGCGCTGGTGGAGTAGGGACTGGCGGCGAGGTAGAGCACCAGGGACTCGACAGGGCGCGGTGCCACCATCACCGGAGGGTTGGTCAGATATTTCTTGAGGTCTTGAAACACTTGGTCGGCCTCCTGTGTCCACTCAAACGGGCCTTTCTTCTTCATCATCTTGAAGAACGGCAGGGCACGCTCCCCCAGATTGGAGATGAAGCGTCCTAATGCAGTCACGCGACTGGCGAGCTTCTGCATTTCCCTGAGGGTTTGCAGTGGACTCATGTCTTCGATTGACTTGACCTTCTCCGGGTTGGCCTCGATCCCCTTGTGGGACACGAGGAAGCCCAATGGCTTGCCGGAAGGGACGCCAAACACACACTTCTCTCGGTTGATTCGCAGGTCCACCTGGCGGAGGCTCGCGAAGGTCTCCTCCAAATCCTGGATGAAGGTCCTTGCCTCCTGAGATTTCACCACAATGTCGTCGACGTAAGCCTCGGCGTTTCTCCTGAGCTGCCGGCCGAAGGCGATGTGCATCAGCCGCTGGAAGGTCGCCCCCGCGTTGCGCAACCCAAACGGCATGCAAGTGTAGCAGTACACTCCGCATGGGGTTAGGAAGGCTGTCCTCTCCACGTCCTCCACCGCCATCTTGATTTGGTGATAACCAAAAAATGCATCCAGGAAGCACAGCAGGTCGCACTCAGCGGTGGAGTCGACAATCTGGTCAATGCGGGGGAGCGGCAACGGATCTTGTGGACAGGCCTTGTTGAGGTTGGTGAAGTCGACGCACATGCGCTCTTTTCCTTCCTTCTTCGGCACGACAACAGGGTTTGCCAGCCATTCGGGGTAGAGAACCTCGTGAATAACACCTGCTGCCTCTAGCTTGCGGGTTTCTTAGACGATGAAGGTCTGCTTCTCGGTGGACTGCCGCCTTGCTTTCTGCTTCATGGGGCGTACATTGGGGCACACATTCAGGTGATGCTCAATCACCTCCCTTGGGACCCCCGCTAGCTACTTGGGTTCCCACGCGAACACCTCCTTGTTCGAGCGCAAGAACTTCACCAGCGCCTCCTCTTGGCCGGGGTCGAGGTTGGCACCTATGGTGAAGGTGGCTCCTGAGGACCCGTCCACCTCAACTGGCACCTGCTTGGTCTCCGCCTTGTACTGAGTGAACATCTTCTTCTTCTTGGTCGTTGCAGCCCCCTTGGCCTTGAAGGTGTCCGTGCCGCCAGCTGCGCCACCACGGCGGTCTTGAGGGTGAGCTTGAGCGCCAGCAGAGCCTCCTTGGTATCTCCAGCTAGGGTGAGGATGCTACTGCTCCCGGGCATCTTCATGAGGTTGTAAGCCGGATGGGTCGCTCCCATGAACTGAGCCAAGGTCGGGTATCCGAGGATGGTGTTGTACGGGAGGCCGATGTGGGCGATGTCGAAGTCAACCAGCTCCATGCGGCAGTTGTTGTGGGTGTCGAAGGTCACAGGAAGGTGGATCTGCCCCAGGGAGCTGGAGGAACCGCCTCCGACGCCCGAGAAGGGCTTGCTGGGTCGGAGCCGTTCCAACGGTACATTGAGGAGGCTAAAGGCCTCCATCGAGAGCATGTTGAGGCCGGTGCCGCCGTCGATGAGGGTTTTGGTGACGGCCACCTAGCAGATGGTGGGCGTGTAGAGCATCGGGAGCGCACCCGAGCAGGCGGTGTTGGCGGTGTGATCTTCTGAGTTGAAGGTCAGGTCGACCTTGGGTGCCACCCAACCTGGGGGAGCTCCTTGCCGCATGAGGGCGGCGCCAATCTGGCGAAAGAACGGCTTAGCGTGGCGGTCTGAGGGTGGCACGTGTGAGCCGCCCAAAATAGCTGTGACAACCGGGGGCGCCGACGCCGCGTAGTGGGCTTGGAAGAGGTTGCGCAGTTCCTCCCAAGAGGCCATAGAAGATGCCGATAGGTTGAGCAGCCAAGCACGCGGGACGCCAGTGAGGGCCATGGGAAGCCAGTTGCCCATGAGCTTGTCAGCGCCTCCAGCCTTGAGGATGGCCTCCTGGTATGCCAGCAGGAAAGCCACCGGGTCCGCCGCGCCATCTTAGTGTGGCGGCATCTCTGGCTTGAACTTGTGCGGCCACTCACCTGCCGCAAGGCAGGGGCCAAGGCTCGGAGCCCCCTGGCCCCAGTGCTGGCGCCGGCCGCCGGAGCTAGAGGCACGATGCCCGCCATGAGGGCGAAGCGCGGTGTTGGTGGAGAGCGAGTTGACGGAGGGAAGAGCTCCGGCGCACCACTACCTGGCGCGCCATATGTCGGATATAGGGTCCGGCAAAACCCTTAAGGTTCAAACTCTAGGGTGTGCATGAAGATTTCCTCCTACAGATACATGCCCTCAGCCTCGCCATGATCCCTAAGCTAGATCGATGACCTCACAACACAAGGGACACAAGATTTATACAGGTTCGGGCCACCGTTGTGGTGTAATACCCTACTCCTGTGTGTGGTGTGGTGGATTGCCTCTTGGGCTGATGATGAACAGTACAAGGGAAGAACAACCTCGTGAGGAGAGGTGTTCTTGTGCCTGTGTGGTTTCTCGGGGAGGAATTGATTCTTTCCCTTCTACTATGGTGGCTAGCCCTATTTATAGAGGCCCCGGTCCTCTCCCCAAATATTGAGCGGAAAGGGATCCAACAACGGCCATTTTGAAAGGGTACAACTAGTACAAGCTATCCTGACTAAAGGTGGTCTTCGCCTGTCAAAGGTGCCGGTGACGACGCCGTCTTGGGCTCCACGATGACCTCCATCATGCCGTCCTGCTGTCCTGGTCTTGTTGCACCGATATGGAAACCTTTGCCTGATGCCTCGGTACTCCGCGCCTGCGCTTGCCCCTTTAACACCAAAGGAGAAACTAGGACACTGCACACGCTGGAGCCCGCCTGGTCTTGATCGTCATGGCTTGCGTCATGGGCATCCTCACGAGGTACCCCTTGCCTTGATCTCTCTGCCTCCTCGCGAGCCTGCCTGGTGAGGCCACTCCCGAGGAGGCCTTGTGTCGTCCGCCCCGTGATGCTTGGCCCCTCGCGAGGGTCTTGAGTGTTGGTTGATGAAGATGGGCCATACTGGGACACTGCTTGAGCCACGCTGCAGGTTGCATGCAGGCAAGTCTGGGGACCCCGGTTACAAGAACGCCGACAAAAATTACCATAACATGTTGGTGCCATGTCATGACACCATGCAAGTTTCATGATTTTCAGGCGTGTTTTGGATTTACTGGAATTAAAAAATGAAGTTTCTCAATCTTTTCGGCCAAGCCATGACTCCTAGATGTTTGAATTTCATTTTAATTTCTTGCATGGGACCTAGAAATTCACCCAAGGACACACATGTGATTTTTCAACCAACTTTGGAGCATTGGAGCCTGTGCTTGTAGTTCAAATTTGAATTATGCACAATAAACGCCCAGAAATTCAATTAATGTACAAAAAAGGCCAAAGGAACCTGAAATATTTCTAGCACGATACTTCTAGTTAGTCTAATCTGCCTGTGTAAACAAATTAAGGTGGGAGAAGGCAGTGTACGTATGTCGTTTCGCACACGGAGGTGACACATTCCCTCTCGAAACCACGAGCCTTCTTGGGAGAAGCTCCGGTTTGCAAGCATCTTATACCAAAGCTTGTCCCAATTCGGCCAAAAAATTACCGCATGATGTTGGTGCAATGTCATGACACCATGCCAAGTTTCATAATTTTCAGGCGTGTTTTGGATTTACATGAATTAAAAAACCAAGTTTCTCAATCTTTCCGGCCGAGCCACGATGCCCAGATGTTCGAATTTCATTCCCATTTCTTGCATGGGACCTAGAAATTCACCCAAGGACACACATGTGATTTTTCAACCAACTTTGGTGCACTAGAGCATGTGCTTGTAGTTAAAATTTGAATTATGCATATTAAATGCCCAGAAATTCAAATAATGCAAAAAGGCCAAACGAACCCGGAGTTAATGTATACAAAAATGAAATACATGCTTGGAAAACATGACGCCCGGCGTGGTGCCATGATTTGGCCTCATCGTGCCCTGGTAAAAATTTGATAATGTTTTCCTTATGTCGTCATGCACGGCTTTCATAAATTGAACCATCACCGAGAAAATTCCATGGCTTCGAGGGCGAAATCACCAAGATTGAAGGGGCATCCAAATTTCTTTGTCCTTTGTCCATGAGTTTTTTTCTACGATGAACATACACCCTGCAAATCACCATGTTCAAATTTGACACTTTTCCGTGTTCATTTACTATATTTAGGGGATTATTTGCATTCTCTAGGCATTAATACACATAATTCGAATCCGAACAATCGGTGCATGAAAAGGTGCACAAGAACGGTTTGGAAAACCATCCTCGTGCCATTTAGTAAATTTTCATGCCTTTTACAAGGAATGGAGAGATATTTCAAGGAAATGTGTGGCAATAGTTAACATAAATGCGCCGTTTACTGGGTAACAACTATACAAAAAATGAAATAAATGCTTGAAAAACATGACGCCTAGCGTGGTGCCATGGTATGGCCTCACCATGCCCTGGTAAAAATTTGAGAATGTTATCCTTATGTCGACATGCATGCCTTTCATAAATCGAACCATCACCGAGGAAGTTTCATGGTTTCGGGAGGGAAATCACCAATATTGAAGGGGGATCAAAATTTCCTTTGTCCTTTGTCCATGAATTTTTTTCTAAGATGAACATACACCCTGCAAATCACCACGTTCAAATTTGACACTTTTCCGGGATCATTTACCATATTTAGTGGATTATGTGCATTGAGGGTTTTAGGAGGTTCCCCATCTGCATGAGTAGCAAGTACAACTAATTGTTTTGGTATTTCGTGTTCCATATCCATAGCTAAGGATAGAAAACAACTAAGAACAGCAAATAAAAATTAGTTAGTGATAAAGCAGACAAGCACACACGAGAATATTCACCCCACTTTATGACTCCCCGGCAATGGCGCCAGAAAAAGGTCTTGATAACCCACAAGTGTAGGGGATAATTGTAGCCTCTTTCGACAAGTAAGAGTGTCGAACCCAATGAGGAGCTAAAGGTAGAACAAATATTCTCTCAAGTCCTATCTGCCACTGATATGACTCTACGCACGCTTAGTGTTCGCTTTACCTAGAACAAGTATGAAACTAGAAGTACTTTGTAGGTGTTCTTGGATAGGTTTGCAAGATAATAAAGAGCATGTAAATATAAACTAGGGGCTTTTTAGATAAAGAAGCAATAAAGTAAATATAGCGAGTGTGGAAAAGTGATGGTAGGAGTTGTGAAATTGTCCCTAAGCAATTGACTACTTTACTAGACCGATAGCAAGTTTTATGTGGGAGAGGCATAAGCTAAGATACTTTCTCTTCTTGGATCATATGCACTTATGATTGGAACACTAGCAAGCATCCGAAACTACTAAAGATCATTAAGGTAAAACCCAACCATAGCATTAAAGCATCAAGTCCCCTCTATCTCGTACGCCACAACCCCCTTACTCGGGTTCATGCTTATGTCACTCAAGCAACCCACTATAAGGGAATCATGAACATATAGAAACACCCTACAGCGGGAATCCCTCATGCTTGCGCGACATGGAGGGCACAATAGGACATCAACATAACCACAAGCAAATTAAACCAATCATAGCAATTCATCAATCACCGATAGGACAACGAAAATCTACTCAAACATCATAGGATGGCAACACATCATTGGATAATAATATGAAGCATAAAGGACCATGTTCAAGTAGAGGGTACAACGGGTTGCGGGAGAGTGGACCACTGAATATAGATGGGGGAAGGTGATGGAGATGTTGGTGAAGATGGCAGAGGTGTCGGTGTAGATCGCGGTGATGATGATGGCCCCCGGCAATGTTCCGGTGCCACCGGAAGAAAGGGGGAGAGAGCCCCCCTTTCTTATTCTTCTTCCTTGACCTTCTCCCTAGATGTGAGAAGGGTTTCCTCTCTAGTCCTTGGCTCCCATGGCATGGGAGGGGCGAGAGCCCCTCCGAGATTGGATCTGTCTCTTTGTCTCTCTCTGTTTCCGCTTTCCCAGATTCTGCCCTGGCACCATTTCTTTTATATCCGGAGATCCGTAACTCTGATAGGATTGAAACCTTCGCCCAGATATTTTTCCAAAAAATAGCTTTCTTGCGGCCAAAGAAGAGCAGCAACTGCCTTACGAGGGGCCCATGAGGCTCAGGGGTGCGCCCAGTATAAGTGGGCGCGCGGGCCACCCTCGTGGCCACTGCCGGTGTCAAAACCGGCGGATCTCGGGTAGGGGGTCCCGAACTGTGCGTCTAAGGAGGTAACAGGAGGCGGGGGATGATAACCCACAAGTGTAGGGGATCGCAACAGCTTTCGAGGGTAGAGTATTCAACCCAAATTTATTAATTCGACACAAGGGGAGCCAAAGAATATTCTTAAGTATTAGTAGTTGAGTTGTAAATTCAACCACACCTGGATAACTTAGTATCTGCAGCAAAGTATTTAGTAGCAAAGTGGTATGATAGTAATGGTAACAGTGGCAAAAGTAAAGATAATAGTTTTGTAGTAATTGTAACAGTAGCAATGGAAAAGTAAATAAGCGAAGCACAATATGTGAAAAGCTCGTAGGCATTGGATCAGTGATGGATAATTATGTCGGATGCGATTCCTCATGTAATAGCTATAACTTAGGGTGACACAGAACTAGCTCCAATTCATCAATGTAATGTAGGCATGTATTCCGAATATAGTCATACGTGCTTATGGAAAAGAACTTGCATGACATATTTTTTCCTACCCTCCCGTGGCAGCAGGGTCCTAGTGGAAACTAAGGGATATTAAGGCCTCCTTTTAAGAGAGAACCGGAACAAAGCATTAGCACATAGTGAATACATGAACTACTCAAACTATGGTCATCACCGAGAAGTATCCCGATTATTGTCACTTCGGGGTTGTCGGATCATAACACATAATAGGTGACTATAGACTTGCAAGATAGGTTCAAGAACTCACATATATTCATGAAAACATAATAGGTTCAGATCTGAAATCATGGCACTCGGGCCCTAGTGACAAGCATTAAGCATAGCAAAGTCATTGCAACATCAATCTCAGAACATAGTGGATACTAGGGATCAAACCCTAACAAAAATAACTTGATTACATGGTAAATCTCATCCAACCCATCATCGTCCAGTAAGCCTACGATGGAATTACTCACGCACGGCGGTGAGCATCATGAAATTGGTGATGGAGGATGCTTGATGATGACGACAATGATGAATCCCCCTCTCCGGAGCCCCGAACGGACTCCAGATCAGCCCTCCCGAGAGAGATTAGGGCCTGGCGGCGGCTCCGTATCATAAAACACGATGAAACTTTCTCTCTTATTTTTTCTCCGTGAAACGAAATATATAGAGTTGGAGTTGAGGTCGGCGGAGCTCCATGGGGCCCACGAGATAGGGGGCGCGCCCAGGGGGGAGGGCGCACCCCCACCCTCGTGGACAGGGTGTGGGCCCCCTGGCCTTCATCTTTTGGCAGTGTTTTTTATATTTTCCAAAACTTATCTCCGTGGATTTTCAGGTCAATCCGAGAAGTTTTGTTTTCTGCACAATAAACAACATCATGACTATTCTGCTGAAAACAACGTCAGTCCGGGTTAGTTTCATTCATTCATGCAAGTTAGAGTCCAAAACAAGGGCAAAAAGTGTTTGGAAAAGTAGATACATTGGAGACGTATCAACTCCCCCAAGCTTAAACCTTTGCTTGTCCTCAAGCAACTCAGTTGATAAACTGAAAGTGATAAAGAAAAAAATTTACAAACTCTATTTGCTATTGTTGTTGTAAATATGTAAAGCCAGCATTCAAGTTTCAGCAAAGATTATGAACTAACCATATTCACAATAACACTTAGGTCCCACATTTACTCATATCAACGGCATAATCAGCTAGCGAGCAATAATAATAAAACTCGGATGCCAACACTTTCTCAAAACAATCATAATATGATATAACAAGATGGTATCTTGCTAGCCCTTTCTGTGACCGCCAAACATAAATGCAGAGCACCTTTAAAGATCAAGGACTGACTAAACATTTTAAGTCATGGTAAAAGAGATCCAGTCAAGTCATACCCAATATAAACCAATAGTAACGAATGCAAATGACAGTGTGCTCTCCAGTGGGTGATTTTTAATAAGAAGGTGATGACTCAACATAAAAGTAAATAGATAGGCCCTTCGTAGAGGGAAGCAAGGATTTGTAGAGTTGCGAGAGCTCGATTTTAAAATAGAGATGAATAACATTTTGAGCGGTATACTTTCACTGTCAACGCAACAACTATGAGATGGCTATATCTTCCATACTACATGCATTATAGGCAGTTCCCAAGCAGAATAGTAAAAGTTTATACTCCCCCACCACCAACAAGCATCAATCCATGGCTTGCTCGAAACAACGAGTGCCTCCAACTAACAACAGCCCTGGGGGACTTTTGTTTAATTATATTGTTTTGCTTTGATCTTTTTGGATCATGGGACTGGGCATCCCGGTTACCGGCCCTTTCTCGTGAATGAGGAGCGGAGTCCACTCCTCTTGAGAATAACCCACCTAGCATGGAAGATACATGCAGCCCTAGTTGAAACATGAGCTGCTCGAGCATACAAAACAGAATTTCATTTGAAGGTTTGGAGTTTGGTACATACAAATTTACTTGGAACGATAGGTAGATACCGCATATAGGAAGGTATGGTGGACTCATATGGAACAACTTTGGGGTTTAAGGAGTTTGGATGCACAAGCAGTATTCCCGCTTAGTACAGTTGAAGGCTAGCAAAAGACTGGGAAGCGACCAACTGAGAGAGCGACAACAGTCATGAACATGCATTAAAATTAATTCACACCGAGTACAAGCATGAGTAGGATATAATCCACCATGAACATAAATATCGTGAAGGCTATGTTGATTTGTTTCAACTACATGCATGAATAGGTGCCAAGTCGAGTCACTCAATTTATTCAAAGGAGGATACCATCCCATCATACCACATCATAATCATTTTAATAGCATGTTGGGACGCAAGGTAAACCATTATAACTCATAGCTAATAAAGCATGGCACAAGCATCTATAATCTCTAAATATCATTGCAAATATGTTTACTTCATAATAAGTTGAATCAGGAACGATGAACTCATCATATTTACAAAAACAAGAGAGGTCGAGTTCATACCAGCTTCTCTCATCTCAATCAGTCCATCATATATCGTCATTATTGCCTTTCACTTGCATGACCGAACGATGTGTATAATAATAATAGTGCACGTGCATTGGACTAAACTGGAATCTGCAAGCATTCAACTCAAGAGAGAAGACAAAGTAATATGGGCTCTAAGTTAAATAAACAATCATGCATATGAGAGCCACTAAAATTTTTCAATATGGTCTTCTACTCTCGACCCCCAAAGAAAGGAAAAGAAAATAAAACTATTTACAAGGGAAAGCTCCCAACAAGTAAAAGAAGAACGAGAAATCTTTTTGGGTTTTCATTTTAATTTCTACTACAAGCATTGAAATTAAACTAACTATTTTTTTTGGTTTTTCTTAAGGTTTATCAAACACACAAGAAGAAAGCGAGAAAAAGAAAATTAAACTCGCATGGATAATACAATAAAAGAGTATGAGCACCGACAGCTAGAATAGTGTGTGAACATGAATGTAAAGTCAGTGAGAAATACGTACTCCCCCAAGCTTAGGTTTTTGGCCTAAGTTGGTTTAATGCCAAGGACCGCGGCTACTCTCCCCGGTGTACCGAGGGGTGTAATCAGGATACCACTGGCTGGCCATCTCCTCCAGATCCCACTGGTAAGATGAGGCACGATAAGGGTCCAGTGAAGGTTCCGGCTGAGGCTCAAGCTCTGGAGTGGATGCTTGGCCTTGATGAGCGTACACCGCTTCCGGCGTGACACGATAATTAACTGCAGTGAAATCAAAGAATAGAGGCGCGGGCAGGATAATAATCTCATTGTGTTTCTTATTAAATCTCAAGTTATACAGGAGCATCTTATCATCATTGTGAACAATAAACTCATGTGCTACCATGCTCCTGTAATCTAAAAGGTAAGGAGGCAATATTGTCTCCTCTTTCTCATGGTGCCTAATAGGTATCTCAAAATATTTAACAAGACATGCAGCATAGATACCTCCAAACATGGGGCCTTTTGTACGATTTAGGCTTAGACGTTTAGCAATAACGACACCCATAATAAAACTATTTTCACCAAACAAGGCATGGAGCAAAATAATAATATCAGGGACACTGAAGTTTCCACTATTTCCATGACCAATTAAGCATCGACTAGGAAATAAGGCAAAGTAACGTAAAACAGGAAAGTGTATGCTAGAGATTCTCGCATCGGAACCCTTCTTTGGATCCCCTATGGTAATGGTGTTAACAAAACCATCCACATCTTTACGATGTGGTTCATCTAACTTGTCCTCAAAGGGTTTCTACATACCGCGCAAAAGTCACGTAAAGACATTTCCTTGAATTCATCATATAAATGAAATGATACTGATGGAGGTGAATTCTTAGGATAATAATAAAAGTTTTGCACGAAAGTATTGGTGAGTAAGAGGTACTAATCGATCCGGTCGTGGAGGAAGTCGGTGAGGTCAGCATTTTCAACCAAGGAATAAAAGTCTTCATAATTACCGGCTTCTCTTAAGAAATCATCGCATGGCCATTCACACATCGTACTTCCGCTACGCGAGGAAGATTATACTTAACCTTTTCCTTCTCTTTAGCTTGTTTATCTTGAGAGCCTTGGCTAGAAGAGCCCCTCAAAAATCTCCTTATCATTTTCTGAAAGTTTCTGAAATTTTAGTAACTTCAAAATAAAAGTGAATATAACTAAACAAGATTGGTAGCAACTACTCCTACAAGTGCCTAGGGCCTATATCATGCATTAGAATTACTTGGGACCTCATAAATTTGACATTCAAGCTCAAGAACAGGGTCACCTATGCAGCAAAAATTTGCAATGAATAAAGCACTAGAACAAAAACTAATTGGACCAATGGAGGAGTCACATACCAAGCAACAATCTCCCAAAGGAGTTTTGTGAATGGAGCTTTGAGCAAGGAGATCGAAAATCGCAGCAAAACGAGCTAGAACTCGTGCTTGAGCTAGATGAGGATTTTTTTGGGAAGAAGATGGAGTGTGTGGGTGCAGGAATAGTGGAGGGGAGGCACCGTGGGCCCATGAGACATGGGGGGGGGGCGCCCAGGGGGTGTGGGCGCGCCTGTCGGTGTCAAAACCGGCGGATCTCGGGTAGGGGGTCCCGAACCGTGCGTCTAAGGCTAATGGTAACAGGAGGTAGTGGACACGATGTTTTACCCAGGTTCGGGCCCTCTCGATGGAGGAAATACCCTACTTCCTGCTTGATTGATCTTGATGATATGAGTATTACAAGAGTTGATCTACCACGAGATCGTAGAGGCTAAACCCTAGAAACTAGCCTATGATTATGATTGTTGTTGTCCTATGGACTATAGCCTTCGGTTTATATAGACGCCGGAGGGGGCTAGGGTTACACAGAGTCGGTTATAAAGAAGGAAATCTACATATCCAAACCGCCAAGCTTCCCTTCCATGCAAAGGAGAGTCCCATCCGGACATGGGACGAAGTTTTCAATCTTGTATCTTCATAGTCCAACAGTCCGGACAAAGTATATAGTCCAGCTGTCCGGATACCCCCTAATCCAGGACTCCCTCAGTAGCCCCTGAACCAAGCTTCAATGATGATGAGTCCAGCACGCAGATTGTCTTCGGCATTGCAAGGCGGGTTTCTTCTCCGAATTCTTCGTAAGAGACTTAGAACACAAGGATCGTGTCTGGCTTTGCAAAACAAATTCCACATTCCACCGTAGAGAGTATAATATTCCACAAATCTAATCTGCCGACAGCTTTTTATAGCATGACATCACGCCACGGTTTGGTCATTATTCGAACCGCTTTTCACAACCAGCTACCGCATGTAATGTGAGGCGGCTTTCTTGACACGTCTTGTCGAAGCAGAGATTGTGTCCCCTTATCATGGGATTCTCATCAATTCGGGTATGGGTAACCCAACCGCACCATCAATCGCGGCGCTTGGGAAATAAGCAATCTTAACGGGCAAGCGGGGAGGCGCACAATTTCTACCACCTTTATAAAGAGATAAGGATTATCCTCTTTCACCCACGCCTACTTCCTTCCTCGCTCATCCATTCTCGCACACTCGAGCTCCAGCGCCCTAGCTCACACCTTCTCCGCACAGCCAAACATGTCCGGAGCGGGAGGCAAGTGGGTGGCCTCCTCCGTCAAGGAGGAGGACATTACGAAGCTCCGGGCAGCCGGATACTTGGCGGCAGATATTGCGCACCGGCTCCCGGACGCAGGGCAGATCATTCCGACTCCAGGACCCCATGAGAGGGTCGTGTTCCTCGCCCACTTCGTTCGTGTACTAGGATTCCCCCTCCACCCATTTGTCCGCGGGCTCTTGTTCTATTACGGGCTGGATTTTCATGATCTAGCCCCTAACTTCATCCTCAACATCTCGGCGTTTATCGTCGTGTGCGAGGCTTTTCTCCGCATCAGGCCCCACTTCGGCCTGTGGCTAAAGATCTTCAACATGAAGCTGAAGATAGTGGTCGGCCAGCAGGCGGAGTGTGGTGGCACTATGGTGGGCAAGATGCCCAGCGTTACCTGGCTCGAAGGCTCCTTTGCAGAGACCGTGAAGGGATGGAAATCGGGATGGTTCTACATCACCGAGCCGCGCGACGCCAACTTGGTGGCGCCCCCAAATTCCGATCTGGCATCCCCGTGCGGCTCACTTCCTGGAAGAAGAAGGGCCTAGCCTGGGGCGCATCCGCAGAGCTGACCGGACTCCAGAACTGCGTCAAGAACATGATAACCAAGAATATCAAGCTTGTTAACGTGGTCCAGGTCATGCTATTTCGCCGGATTCTCCCGTGTCAAAGATGGGCGTTCAACCTGTGGGGGTTCGATACGGCCCAACACCAGACACTACAAGAGCTCTTTGACAGGACGTACAAAGATGTCTGGAAGATATTGTTCAAGTCCAGTGAAGTCCCTCCTCTCACTTCCGAAGACCGCAGACTCAGGGCCAAGCACCACGCCAATGCGGTAAGCATTCTGCATTTGTGCCTTTCCTCAGTATATTCGTGGGAGGAACTTAAGCCACCGTACTGACCTGACAGGAATACGCGGCGACGGTGGAGCGGATCGACTGTCCGGCTCCATTGCCTCAAGATCCAGCAACCGCTCTCTTGACAGAGATGCTGGTTCTGGCACCTTATGAGGTACCGGAGAAGAAGGCCAAAAAGAAGGCCGTGGGGACCAGGAAAAGTCTCCGGCGCAACGTTGTGCCGGACTCATCGTTCGAAGACACTGAGGCGCACTCCTCCAACGACAACGAGGAGGAGGAGGAGGAAAACCCTCTCCCCCAAAACGATGGGGAGAAGAAAAGAAAGGCCGCCCCTTCCGGGGAGGCCGAAGGGTCCAAGAAGGGATGGACCCTCCCTCCGGACCACTCCACTACCGCCGCCTATAGTGAGGAGGAGTGGCTACCCAGGGCCAAGCCCCTGGCGAAGTCGTAAGTATTCGAATGTCAGGATACTTCTTGCATATTTTATATTTATGGCTCCTTTTTATGCCAAGGTTCGTTTGTGTAGTCCGCCCAAAGCCCATGTCGACTTGCCCTCCTCGGACGGATCCTTGAGCTCATAGGAGATGAATAGCTATTTGCTCCCGACGGCTTCCAACCCCCGGCCCACGGATGACACTGAGGTGTTATCTCAGAGGATGCCGGGCCAGAAGGAGGTAGTCCTGGAGACGCCTCAAGGCGAGACTCCCGATGCCAGGCTCATGGGGGGAATATCCTCATGGATTTTGATGAGGGGCGCCGAAGCAAGCTTGGCCCCCAACCGGATACTGCACCGGAACCTCCAGTGGTTCCGGATTTAGGCAGGTAGCCAACCGCCAAGAGGGGCGAGCTGTCTGTGCCGATGACCTCTGTGCATCCAGAGGCATTGGACAACCTGGTGGAAGCGCTTCAGAGCGCTTCCCTTGGTGAAGGACACTGAGGGAGTCCTGGACTAGGGGGTGTCCAGATAGCCGAACTATCATCATCGGCCAGACTCCAAGACTATGAAGATACAAGATTGAAGACTTCGTCCCGTGTTCGGATGGGACTTTCCTTGGCGTGGAAGGCAAGCTTGGAGATACGGATATGTAGATCTCCTACCATTGTAACCGACTCTGTGTAACCCTAGTCCTCTCCGGTGTCTATATAAACCGGATGGCTTTAGTCCATAGGACGAACAACAATCATACCATAGGCTAGCTTCTAGGGTTTAGCCTCCTTGATCTCGTGGTAGATCTACTCTTGTAATACCATAGGCTAGCTTCTAGGGTTTAGCCTCCTCGATCTCGTGGTAGATCTACTCTTGTAATACCCACATCATCAATATCAATCAAGCAGGACGTAGGGTTTTACCTCCATCAAGAGGGCCCGAACCTGGGTAAAACATCATGTCCCTTGTCTCCTGTTACCATCCGCCTGGATGCACAGTTCGGGACCCCCTACTCGAGATCCACCGATTTTGACACTGACATTGGTTCTTTCATTGAGAGTTCCTCTATGTCGTCACCGATAGGCTCGATGGCTTCTTCGATCATCAACAACGATGCAGTCCAGGGTGAGACTTTTCTCCCCGGACAGATCTTCGTATTCGGCGGCTTTGCACTGCGGGCCAATTCGCTTGGCCATCTGGAGCAGATCGAAAGCTACACCCCTGGCCGTCAGGCCAGATTTGGAAGTTTGAACTTCACGGCTGACATCCGCGGGGACTTGATCTTCGATGGATTCGAGCCAGAACCGAGCGCGCCGCACTGTCACGATGGGCATGATTTAGCTCTGCAGCCGGACAGTGCCCTGGAGGCCGCACACGAGTCCGCTCCAACCCTCAATTCGGAGCCGGCTGCGCAGATCGAGGACGGGTGGCTAGACACCGCCTCGGGGGCTGCAACCTCTACGGCGATGGAGCCGAATAATGACATTGTCCCTCGTGAAGCTCGTGACTCCGAGGTGCCGGACTCCTCTCCGGACTCCGAACCTCCCGCGCCCCCTCCAATCGAATCCGATTGGGCGCCGATCATGGAGTTCACCGCTGCGGACATCTTTCAACACTCACCTTTCGACAACATCTTGAGTTCGCTAAAGTATCTCTCGTTATCAGGAGAGCCCTGGTCGGACTGCGGTCAGGACGGTTTGGATGCGGACAACAAAGAAATTCATAGCCCACCCACCACCCACTTAGTAGCCAGTGTCAACAATTTAACCGACATGCTAGACTTCAACTCCGAAGACATTGACGGTACGGACGACGATGCCGGAGACGATCAAGAACCAGCGCCTACTGGGCACTAGAAATCCACCTCAAGTCATGACGTATATATGGTGGATACACCAAAAGGAGGTGATAACGAGGAACAACGGGACGTGGCGAAGGACAACTCCCCCGACAAACAACCAAAACGGCGACGCAAGCGCCGCCCAAAGTCCCGCCTCGATAACAACGACACTCATACTGACCCAGCCTTAGAGCAGGGCGAAGCAGCGGACGACGAGTATGCCACCAAGCAACCATCCGAACAGGATGAATTGAACAAGCAACCCATCCCCGGTGAAAACAACAGTGCAGACGATTTCACGCCGGACACATCACCGGACCATAAGAACCTTCATAAAAGGCGCGTCGCCACTGCAAGAAGTTTGAAGAAGCAAAAGCGGAAGCTCAAAACAGCGCAGGATGCACTCAGAATGAGAAGGAGCAAAGTACTCAATACCGCAGATAAATACGGCGATAGTCACCGGGCAAAGAGCTACCCGAAGCGCAAGTTGTTGCCCGAATTTGACGAGGAGGCCGTAGAGCCCCCACAGTCAAAAAATAAAGAGGCCGCCTGGCCGAATAGACGACCAGACGACAGGCTAAGAGCGGCAAGCGGCGCCGCACAGAAGCCGGCGCACGATCCACTTAAGGATCCTCGTGAAAAGGATGGCCCGGTCAGGGCCATCTATGGGCCAAAAAAGAAGACTCCAGGAAGCAACACAACCCACCGAGTGTTTGAAGACAACGGCACACCTAAATACATGGGCGCCGCACACCCACTATGTTTCACCGATGAGGTACTGGATCATGAATTTCCAGCGGGATTCAAACCCGTAAACATAGAGGCAGATGACGGAACAACAGACCCCGGAGTCTGGATTGAGGATTATAACCTACACATACATATGGCCAGAGGAGACGATCTCCATACCATAAAATACCTACCCCTCAAGCTCAAAGGGCCAGCTCGGCATTGGCTCAAAAGCCTCCCAGAGAATACCATTGGAAGTTGGGAAGAGCTCGAGGATGCGTTTCGAGCAAATTTTCAGGGGACTTATGTCCGCCCTCCGGATGCAGACGATTTAAGTCACATAACTCAACAACCCGGAGAGTCAGCACGCAAACTCTGGAACAGGTTCCTCACCAAAAATAACCAAATAGTTGATGTCTGGACACCGAAGCCCTAGTAGCCTTTAAGCATAACGTTCGAGACGAATGGATCGCCCGACACCTCGGCCAGGAAAAACCAAGAACAATGGCCGCACTAACAAGCCTCATGACCCGCTTTTGCGCGGGGGAAGATAGCTGGCTGGCAAGATGCAGCACCAGCGACCCGAGTACATCCGAGGTCAGGGATGGAAATGGAAAATCATGACGTAGAAAAGATCAGCGCCTAAATAAGGAAAATGTCCAAAATAGCACGGCGGTCAACGCCGGGTTCAAAAGCCCTCGGCCAAATAATAAAACACTGCCTCTTAAGGACAACAGTGATGAGCTATCCAACCTAAATAAAATCTTGGATAGGATATGTCAAATCCATAGTACCCCCGGGAAGCCTGCAAACCATACCCACAGAGATTGTTGGGTCTTCAAGCGGTCCGGCCGACTTAACGCCGAACACAAGGGGCTCGACTCACCAAGCGAAGACGACGAACCCCACAAGAAGCATGCCGGAAAACAGAAGACTTTCCCACTAGAAGTCAAAATAGTGAACTCACTTCATGTGATAACAAAGAAAAATAGTGCGGCATCTGCTAAAACACACGCCGCATGGTCCACCCCAGAAGAATCCCGAAATTGGATGTTTATACCAATTACTTTCAACCATCAGGATTACTCCAGAAGTGCTCGAAACGCAGGAGGAACTGATTTGGTATTGGATCCCATAATCAACGGACTACAATTCACACAAGTCCTAATGGATGGCGGCAGCGATATAAACCTGCTATACCAGGACACTATCCGCAGAATGGGGATACACCCTACCAAAATTCACCGTAGCAGCACTTCCTTCAAAGGAGTGACGCCTGGCCTTTACGCCAATTGTACAGGCTCTGTACAACTAGAGGTCGTGTTCGGTTCATCCGATAATCTCCGTCGCGAAAAGCTCATTTTCCATATCGCCCCATTCAAAAGTAGCCATCAAGCACTACTAGGAGGCGAAGCTTTCGCCCGCTTTAACGCAATACTGCATTACATGTCTCTTACGCTTAAAATGCCCGGTCCACGCGACATAATCTCATTAAAGGGTAACTCCGAGTGTTCCTCGAGGACGGAAAAGGTGAGACTGCCTTGACAGCCACACACTAATCCGACCTTGCTGGTCAAAGCCCCTAAAAACAGGTCATTGAGACCTCGGACACGGTCAGGTGAGTCCGACATAAATAAAGAAGGGGCTTCCCAGCCGCATACTTCTTTACAAGGGGCTGCACGTATAAACGATGAGAGCCAATAAAGCTCAACTTGATTCATCTTCCAAATCATACTTTATTTTTAATACATCTTTTGCACGATATATTTTCCAAACTAAGTTCTTCTCTTTCACAGATGAAGCACGTACTACACCCGTCCAGGATACAACACAACGGAGACACAGGCGCAGACGTGCAGCAAGGACCCGTTGCAAGGATTCTTTTCAGATTAAGACCATGCGTAAACCTTTCTTACTGTCTCTTGTTGATACACATCCCCCGGTTTCCTACCATAACCGAGGAGGAGGCTGGCATTTTGGCATCGGCCGCGCCGGAAGTTCTCGCCCGTACTTGGACACTAGGGCTTAGGGCATTGTTCTGCCCGGTATCATAAAGACCGAATACCTCAGGGAGTGTTCGGCGTCTCGAGTTAGGCCTTATATGCATCAGCTCCGAATCATGTCTTTGGTCAAATGTTGGGTTTGCCCGGCTCCTGTGTTTTGCTGCCTTACGTTCCGCTCCATCGGCTAACGCGGCACTAGGAGAACTACTGCGATTGTGCCCCGGTTCGGCCGGGCGAGCACCTCAGTAGAGAAAGCCGAAAACTGACTGTCATGATATAGCGAGAGACTGGTCAACCACTAGATCGACTACTGGAATGTTTAGAATTCCTCCGCTTTGACGAAGGACCGCTTTCCGGTCAGGCACATACGCGCCCCGAGTTCGGAGAGTGCGGTGCCTCTAGGGGCTATATAGTAGCCCCACCATCGAGCTCCTATGGCTAAGTGAAAGTGATAAAGCATTATAGTCCGGTTGCCTAGTTTGCTATGCTATCACCTCCCTCAAAGGACCAAGACGTTGGATTAAGTGTGAAAAAGCGCTTTTTTTGCAAACACCCCCGCACCATGTGCGTGGGGGCTGAAGCCAAAGACTGCAATCTTTCAGGTTATACATACATATACGGCTGCACAGGAGATAGTTCAATACTTGAACACACAAGTATAAAAAGCCGTTACATTATAAACATGATCTCACAAATCATACATGTCATTTAAACATAACATCTTTCGAGCACTGCGACTCTATTAAACGAGCGCCCTGCAGGACTTCCTCAAAATAGTGCTCGGCGGGTAGTCGGCTTTTTTCTGAAACCCGAGATGCAACATCGGTGGCTTCCATCTCCGCCCAGTATGTTTTAACACGGGCGAGAGCCATCCGTGCACCGTCTATGCATGACGACCGCTTCATCGCCTTGATATGCGGCACCGCCCCAAGGAATTGCTGCAACAAGCCGAAATAACTCTCAGGCTTGGGCCTTTCTGGCCACAGATGAGCCACCACATCCGTCATGGCAAGTCCGGACAATCTATTCAGCTCATCCCACTTCGCCAACCGATCAGTCAACGGAAGTGGACGCTCCGGACTATGGAACTGAGACCAGAAAAGCTCTTCCATTTCGTGATCCTTCTGGCTTCGGAAGTGCACGACTGTGTCCGCCGCAGTCGCCACCAAATCCAGATAAGGATCCTCCGCACCACACAATTGGCCCAACTGAGCATACTTCGGATCTGTGAACTTCCTACGCAGTAGAAAGGGCTTTCCAGCCGCAATGTCTCCGGCTTGACGCAGTTCCTCCTTCATAGCCCGCATTGCACTACGGGCATCCTTGGCTCGGCGGTGGCCTTCTTCAAGTCCTCTTGCTCCGCTCGGCGTTCTCTTTCAAGAACCTCATAGCGGTCGGTAGCATCTTTTATTTTCACAGCCATTCCGGCCATCTGCTCCCTGCTTCGGCAGTGAGCAGCCTTTTCGGCTTTTAGCTCTTCCGCTGCCTTCGAGGCAGCCGCATCACTTTTCCTGGCTTGCTCCTTGGCTCGAGCAAGCTCTGCTCGAAGGTCTTCCACAACAACGGCACATTCTGCATCAAGCATACAAATTGTAAGGAACGGGCATCAGCTCCCTTACTAGGTGACCGCGGAGCAACCACCTACCTTGTGACTCGTTAAGTCGTTTATTGACCAGCCCGATGTCCGCATCCGCAACATCAAGCTGCCGCTTCAGCTCGGCCACTCCATCAGTCCGGCTGGCCACCGAATGTTCAGCCACCTGCATAGGAAAGGCGACATTCTATAACTGAGATTATGATCCTCGGCACGCTGTCACTTTCAACAGCATACCAAGTCTCAGGGGCTACTATCTATACAGGGCACACTCCATGTGCAAAACTGTCAAAAGGTATGTCATTTTTTGCGTACCTCAAACCCCGTCAGCAAACTTCCGACGGCCTCATGCAACCCTCTCTCGGCGGATGAGATCCTTTCAATCACCATACTCATTAATGTGCGGTGATCTTATGAGATAGATGCCCTCTTGAGCAAATCCTGCAGCTCCACCGGCCGTACTCCAGTGGGTGCCGAACTCCCCCGCCCCGCCGGACTCGGGGAGACCCTCCGTGACGACACCTCAGGGTAGTCCGCCCCGCCCGACGGGGCGGCAGATGGAGGCGTTTCACTATCCATCATCTCCGGACGAAGGTCCCCCCAAGATGAGCTCTGCTGAGATGGGCTGAGATCCGAACTACAAGGTGAAAACTTCGGTTACCCATAGAAATAAAGTAGGGGTGTCCCCTATTACAAAATTCCCCCTTTTTTACTTACGGCTCGCTGGAGGGCTGATTCCTCTGGGGAGACTGTGCCGCCGGGGCTCTTCCCGGCACAGGACCTTCCGGTGCAGATTTCTTTCCCAGCTTTGAGGCCTTGGCCTCCGAGTCTTCGGAAGTGGTCCTCTTCTCCCCCTGGAGGGAGGGATTCTCGATTCCCCCCTTACTGAAAGCCTCCTTGGCAGAGGTGGTAGTTTCCCTGTGCCCCCCTTCGCCCTCCTCCGAAGGTGCAACCTCCAACATTTTGATTAACACGGGATCCGGCGCGGTCTCAGGGAGGGGGGCCGGACACCATATCAGTTTTGCTTGCGCTGTCCACTCCTGTCCGTGGGATAGCTGGTTAAAAGGCAAACCCATGATAAATAAATGGACAATGTGTCCGGACACAGGGCTACTTACTTGAGTATCCGGGCGATTGCAGCTTAGGCCAGCGTCCTCGGTCAAGTCCGGACGCATCTCTTGTGATCCGACGAATAGTTTGTACATCTCCACGGGTGTCAAACCCATGAAGTGTTGGAGAGCTCGTGGCCCCCTCCGGATTAAATTCCCACAGGCGGAGGGGGCGACGTTTGCAGGGCAGAAGGCGCCGAATCAGCATAACTTGTGCCACTACGACCAGATTGATTTCCCTTTCTTGGAGGTCTCGAATCCGGCCCTGCAACAGGGGTACGTCTTTGGACGGCCCCCAGTCAAGCCCCTTGTTGACCCATGACGTCAGCCCCTGTGGAGGGCCCGGGCGAAAGGCGGGCGGTGGCCTCTGCCTGCTGCCCCTGGGGGCGGTGATATAGAACCACTCCTATTGCCACAAGGCGAGCTCCTCCTGAAAAGAGCCCTCAGGCGATGGAGCATCGGCCCTCTTGCTTATAACCGCCCCTCTGCACTCTGCCTGACGCCCCTCAATCATCTTCGGGTCCACGTTGAAGGTTTTGAGCCACAAGCCGAAGTGAGGGGTAGTGCGGAGGAAGGCTTCGTAGACGACAATGAAGGATGAGATGTGGAGGATGGACTCCGGAGCCAAGTCATGGAATTCCAGCCCATAGTAAAACATGAGCCCCCTCACGAAGGGATCCATCGGGAAGCCTAAACCCCGGCGGAGGTGAGACACGAACACGACACTCTCGCCGGGCTTGGGAGTAGGAATAACTTGCCCTCGGGCAGGCAACCTATGTGAAATCTCATAGGTTAAGTACCTGGCGTCTCTTAGCTTTAGCACATCCTCTTCAGTGACGGAAGAGGGCATCCACCGGCCTCATAGGTTGGAGCCGGACATTGTCGAAGGTCGAAAGTGCCCAAATCTGGAGCCCTGGGTGGTGGAACTCGGGGCAAGGGGCGGATTCGATTGAGGATTGAAGAAAAAGAACGGGCCTTGGTCTCATTATAAAGAGGGAGAATACCAAGAGCCGTCCCCATGACCGTTTGGAACCTGCCTTCGATGGAGGGGGCGTGGCAACGGGCGCGGTTGGGTTATCCACGTCCATATTGATGAGAATCCTGGAATAAGGGGAACACGATCTCTGCTTCGACAAGACGTGCCAAGGAAACCGCCTCGCTAAACGCGCGGAGGTGGTATAGTAAAAACGATTCTAGTAAAGGCTTGGTTGTGGTGTGACGTCATGCCACGAAATACGTTAGCAGATTGAACTTGTGTAAATATTATTCTCTCTACGGTGGTATGTGGAATTTATTTTGTAGAGCCGGACACTATCCTGGTGTTCACAATCTTCTATAAATTATTCGGAGAAGGAACCCGCCTTGCAATGCCGAAGACAATATGCGCGCCGGACTAGTCGTCATTGAAGCCTGGTTCAGGGGCTACTGAGGGAGTCCTGGACTAGGGGGTGTCCGGATAGCCGAACTATCATCATCGGCCGGACTCCAAGACTATGAAGATACAAGATTGAAGACTTCGTCCCGTGTCCGGATGGGACTTTCCTTGGCGTGGAAGGCAAGCTTGGCGATACGGATATGTAGATCTCCTACCATTGTAACCGACTCTGTGTAACCCTAGTCCTTTCCGGTGTCTATATAAACCGGATGGCTTTAGTCCATAGGACAAACAACAATCATACCATAGGCTAGCTTCTAGGGTTTAGCCTCCTTGATCTCGTGGTAGATCTACTCTTGTAATACCATAGGCTAGCTTCTAGGGTTTAGCCTCCTTGATCTCGTGGTAGATCTACTCTTGTAATACCCACATCATCAATATCAATCAAGCAGGACGTAGGGTTTTACCTCCATCAAGAGGGCCCGAACCTGGGTAAAACATCGTGTCCCTTGTCTCCTGTTACCATCCGCCTAGATGCACAGTTCGGGACCCCCTACCCGAGATCCGCTGGTTTTGACACTGATAGACACCGTACTCTTATGGGTACGGTGATTGCGAAGGTTCAGTCTGCCAAGAGCAGATTGACCGTAGCCTGCGCCAGCCTTCTGACAGGCTTTGAGGTAAGTAATTTAAATTGTGAGAAAGTATCACGGTGTAGAAGCCCCTGATGCTCTGTTTGGTGTTCGGAAAGAAAGGCCGAACAGAGGATCAAATATTGTACCCAGGAGTCTAATCATATTATGTCTATGTGAATAAGCAGGCGTCGCTGCTGGCCGCCGCCGCCGCCACTACGGAGGTCTCTGGACTGAGATAGAGCCTGGGGCGGGCCGAAGAAGAGCTTAGCCTTGTAAAGATGCAGCTCGAGGAAAACAAAGGTAAGTAATACCCCGTCTGAATGTTATATAAAGGAAAAAGGAAATCAGTGTTTCTAATAGAAGCACGATGAATTTTACTAGGGGCCACAACCGAAGTGGTGGCCCTTAAGAAGGCACTGTCCGAGGCCGAAAGCAAAACTGCCGAGGAGCGCACCGAGTGCGAAAAACAAGTGGCGCGGGTTGATGAGGTCCAGCAAGAGTTTCAGGACTTCATCAAAAAATTAAAGTCCTTGGAGTGTTACTCCAAGATGCAGGAGTCAGAGCTTGCGAAGGCCTGGTAGAGCGCAATAGATGCCAAGGCCGAAACCCAGAATGCCCTCCAAGAAATTGGGGCGGCCAAGAAGATAGCTGCGGGTAAGGCTTTCATTATGCAAACCAGGCATGTGAAGGAGCCTTTCCTTTTACTTACCCGAGTTCGGAGCTCTCCAGGAGCATTCACAGATCTGCCATGCAGCATCTATGATGCCGCAGAGTTCTACCGGGCTGAGGAAGGGAGCTCGACGGATAAGTTGTTTTGGTCCCAGTATATTGGGGCCGAGCAGCCGGTGCCCTTGAGCGACCAGCTGAAGCAAATGGCCGAATTTCACAAAGCAGCCGAACTGGTCATGAAGGACTTTATAGTCCGGCTGTGGCCTGGCGAGCCCCTGCCCGGCAGCTACTTCGGCCTTGTCAAGCGGATGGTAGATGCCTGTCCGCGGCTGGAAGTCGTGAAGCGGTCCGTCTTCATTGAGGGTGAACACAGGGCCTTGGCCCATGCGAAGGTGTAGTGGGGGAAGATGGACGCTTTGAAGCTGGTGACAGAGGGGCCACCGAAGGGCAAAGAGCATTGCCGCCCCGAACAGTACTATGACAATGTTGTTGAAGGTGCCCGCCTTGTGGCGGATGAATGTACCAGGGATGTAATATTTGAATGAATGTACTCATGTCATCCTATAATATGATAACGAGTTTATGTGCGCTATACGACGCTTGTTGATTTAAATATTACCTTCTGTGCGGTTGTTTTATAAATTCTTGAGAGTTGCCATTCGTCGGCTTCTGCCCCCATGTACCTAGTACTGGGTTGTTCGGGATAAGTATAAACACTCTTTATCCAAATTTTTGGTCCTTTTAAGGAGGTGTTTAGTGCCGCGAACGAGGCAATCGGACTATATGGCTTTATTGCTCTCACTTTGCCATAGAAGTCTACAATTTTAAATTTTGGCGAAGCCCCTAGTATCTGGAAAGCCGGACTCGGGGCGCTATACACACCTAAATAGGACGAGGCAATTCCTCGCCTGAAGCGTAAAAAATCTTTAAGGATTTGAGACCTCTCGAGCAGCGACTAGCTCTCGTCTTATCATAACAGTCAGTTTTCGGCTTTGTCTACTGAGGTGCTCATCCGGAATAACCGGTACATAATCGCAGTAGTTCTCCTAGCGCTACCTTAGCCGATATAGCGGAATGTAAGGTACCAAAACATAGGAGATGGGCAAACCCAACTATTGACCCAAGACATGATTCGGAGCTGATGCATATAATGCTATAAGTTCGGGGTGCCGGACTGTCGAAAGTGTTCGGACTTTTCTTGCCAGGTTATGGGGTACTGAAGCCCCTGGCAAACTGGTCATGCCAAAATGCACGGGTGTAATAAATAAGCAGTAAAGAAAAATGGGTGAATAAACACAAGAGCAAGATGATGCTGTATGCTATTTTCCCTTGTTTATTCAAATGATACGTCAAGGCGTACATATACGAGTAGTGCGATAAGCAAAACAGGACTGTGTGACAAATTCTGACCAGGAGCGGGCGATATGTGCGTATGTAAAACAGGTATAAGGATTGTTATCAGAGACCACCTGAGGATTCCCATGTGCACCCAAGCTTCTTGTCCTCCTGGTGTGTCCATCCGCTATGTGTCCGTTAACCGGTATTTTCGAAGGAGCCTCCTGAAAATAGGGACCTAAAAGAGAAAACAGGTGTGCAAACATGCGTGGGTCCCAGGGCGGTCGAACCGCATTGTGGACCGTGTCATGGTCGTGCCTCCACCTATGCCCAGGGTATTTTAAGTGCGTTGTTGTGTACGCGCGGCATGAATGTTGCCGCTTGACTGGGACTAAGGCAGAGGCCAGATTGCTAGTTGAGCCCTAGACGTGCCGGATGATCCTACTGCGGAGTACTCCGGACTCGCTTGATGGTATCTGGGTTCTTTATTGCCAAATTGGATGTTTTCCTGAGAAGGCTGTTTTGTACTTCCACCGCGAGGGCCGCAGTGTGCTCCTATGTGCGGAGCGAGCGCTCTGTGTTTACATTAACTGTAATAACCCCGCGAGCTCCCAACATTTTGAGCTTGAGGTATGCATAATGCGGTCCCACATTGAATTTGGCGAATGCGGTTCATGCGAGCAGTGCATGATAGCCACTGTGGAAGGGGACAATATCGAAGATTAACTCCTCGCTTCAGAAATTGTCCAGCGATCCGAAGACCACTTCTAGTGTGATTGACCTCGTACAACAGGCCTCCACACCGGGTATGACACTGTTGAAGGTGGTTTTTGTGGGCTTGATCCTCGAGGGGTCGATGCCCATCTTGCGCACTGTATCCTGATAAAGCAGGTTCAGGCTGCTGCCACCATCCATTAGGACTCGTGTGAGGTGGAATCCGTCGATGATGGAGTCAAGGACCAATGCGGCTGAACTGCCATGACGGATACTCGTAGGATGGTCCCTGCGATCGAAGGTGATCGGAAAAGAGGACCACGGGTTGAACTTTGGGGCGACTGGCTCTATCGCATAGACGTCCCTTAGTGCATGCTTCCGTTCCCTCTTGGGGATATGGGTTGCGTATATCATATTTACTGTTTTCACCTAGGGAGGGAATTTCTTCTATACTCCTATGTTTGGCGACCGAGGCTCCTCGTTGTCATTGCTGTGTAGCCCCTTTTCCTTGTTTTCAGCATTCAACTTGCCGGCCTGTTTAAACACCCAACATTCCCTGTTGGTGTGGTTGGCTGGTCTATCAGGGGTGCCATGAATTTGACATGAGCGATCGAGTATGCGGTCCAAACTGGACGAGCCTGGACTGTTTCTTTTGAATGGCTTTTTCTGCTGTCCGGATTTAAAGCCTCTGAATCCAGCATTGATTGTCGTGTCTTCGGCATTGTCGCCATTGTTCCGACGCTTTTGTCTATTGCATCGGGGCTTCCCATTATTATCTCTGGTGTCCGAGTCGTTGGAGTTTTTTGGTGTGACGTTGCTACGGGCTAGCCAGCTGTCTTCGCCCGTGCAAAAGCGGGTCATGAGTGTCGTAAGGGCCGCGCCATGGACTTTGGCTTCTCTTAGCCGAGGTGTCGGGCGAGCCACTCATCACGGATGTTATGCTTGAAAGCTGCTAAGGCTTCGGCATCCAGACAGTCGACAATTTGGTTCTTTTTAGTTAGGAACCGAGTCCAAAATTTTCTAGCTGACTCTCCGGGCTATTGTGTTATGTGACTTAAGTCATCAGCATCCAGTGGTTGCATGTAAGTGCCCTGGAAGTTGTCAAGAAATGCGTCTTCCAGGTTCTCCCAACTCCCAATGGAGTTTGCCGGCAAGCTATTCAGCCAATGCCGAGCTGGTCCCTTGAGTTTTAGTGGGAGGTACTTGATGGCATGTAGATCCTCTCTGCGAGCCATGTGAACGTGGAGGAGAAAATCTTCAATCCATACCGCGGGGTACGTTGTGCCATCATATGATTCAATATTTACGGGTTTAAACCCTTCTGGGAATTCATGATCCATTACTTCATCAGTGAAGCATTGGGGGTGTGCGGCGCCTCTATGTCGGGCTACGTCCCGACGTAGTTCAAATGAATCTAGTCTGTTGTATTCGGCCCGGCCGAACTTTGGTTTATTGTATCCGGCATGACGGTCATCGTCACGTATTGTGGCGTGCCCCCTTGATCCGTAGATCAATCTTGACTGTCCTGCTTGGTTGTTCAATACATCTCGCATGTCCTTCTTGTAGCCCCGGGCCTTAGTATTATTGTTTATTCGCGACAGGGTGCGGTCTGGACTTCGGGCTGGTGTGTCGTTTTGTCGTGGCCAAAGGGTGGCCGGTCCGCCATGTCATGCGCTGGTAGCGTGGGCTTTAAGGCTTCCTCTTCGTGTTGAGGTAGGAACCTTCTTTTTGGGTAGCTTTTTCTAGGGCGCTCGAGTCCGGATTCCTCGACAGCCAGGACCTTTGTCCATCTGTCGGTTAGCAGGTCTTGGTCAGCTTGGAGCTGTTGCTTCTTTTTCTTTAGGCTTTTTGCAGTGGCTATAAGCCGGCGTTTGAAGCGCTCCTGCTCGACAGGATCCTCAGGCACGATGAATTCTTTGTTGCCAAGGCTCACTTCGTCTTCCGAGAGAGGCATGTAATTATCGTCCTCCGATTCTCCATTTGTCGCTTGTTCCTTAGGGCTAGCTTGCCCATCCTCCTGCTCGCCCTGCTTGAAGCCTGGCTGGGTAGGATTGTCTTCATCATTGGCACCATCTGGATTGTTATCTCTTTTGCCGGTATCACTGTTTTTGCTATGGCGGGGCTTGGAGCAGCGCCGCTGACGCCGGTGGCTGGATTGCTTCTCCAAGGGGTTATCCTCCATTACCTTATCGCCATTGTTTTCTTTAGGGGTGTCGACCTTATAAATATCATATGATGCGGTGGCTCCCGTTCTTCTCCTGCATCGTCGTCCCTACCATTGATGTCTTCGAAGTTGAAGTCAAGCATGTCGGTTAAGTCATCGACAGTGGCTATAAAGTTGGTGGTGGGTGGGGGACAAATTTCTTCGTCGTCCGCTCCCCACTCGAGCCGGACATAGTTCGGCCAAGAATCTCCTGACAAGGACATAGACTTTAATGTGTTCAGCATGTCACCCAGGGGTGAGTGGTTAAAGATATCTGCGATAGTGAACTCCATGACGGGTGCCCAATCTGATTCGATAGGCACGGGTGCACGCTGTTCGGATCCTGCAACCAGAGACAAGTTCGGGGGTCCGATAACGCCACTTTCACAGGAGGTGGGATCAGTGTTCGGCTCCGAATACTGATGAGTGTGCGGCCTCCATGGCAGGGTCCATCCACCCGTCCTCAGAAGGCACGATCTGCTCAGGATTGATTCCCGGCGCCAACGCAGGTGCGATCTCACGAATACCGTCCGACGGCAGATCAAAGACATGTCCGTCGTGACTGTTCGGCGCACCTGTCATGGGCTCGAATCCGTCGAAGATCAAGTCTCCGCGGATGTTGGCAGTATAGTTTAAGCTTCCAAACCTAACCTAATGGCCAGGGGCGTAGCTGTCGATCTGCTCCAGATGGCCAAGTGAGTTGGCCCGCAGTACGAAGCCGCCGAATACGAAGATCTGTCCAGGAAGGAAAACCTCCCTCTGGACCGCATTGTTGAAGATGATCGAGGGAGCCATCAAGCCTTATCGCGACGGCATAGTGGAACTCTCAATGAAAGCACCAATATCGGTGTCAAAACCGGTGGATCTCGGGTAGGGGGTCCCGAACTGTGCGTCTAAGGCTAATGGTAACAGGAGGCAGGGGACACGATGTTTTACCCAGGTTCGGGCCCTCTTAATGGAGGTAATACCCTACTTCCTACTTGATTGATCTTTATGATATGAGTATTACAAGAGTTGATCTACCACGAGATCATAGAGGCTAAACCCTAGAAGCTAGCCTATGATTATGATTGTTGTTGTCCTACAGACTAAGCCCTCCGGTTTATATAGACACCAGAGGGGGCTAGGGTTACACAAAGTCGGTTACAGAAAAGGAAATCTACATATCCGAACCACCAAGCTTCCCTTCCATGCAAAGGAGAGTCCCATCCAGATACGGGACGAAGTCTTCAATCTTGTATCTTCATTGTCCAACAGTCCGGACAAAGTGTATAGTCCGGCTGTCTGGATACCGCCTAATCCAGGACTCCCTCAGCGCCCTCCACCCTCGTGGCCTGGTGCTTGTCCCCCTGCAGTGTTTTCGGTGCCTAAAATCCTCAAATAATCCATAAAAAAATCATACTAAATTTGCAGGGCATTTGGAGCACTTTTATTTTTGGGATATTTTTTATTGCACGGATAATTCAGAAAATAGACGGATAATACTCTTTTTTTATTTATTCTAAATAACAGAAAGTAAAAAGAGGGTATAGAAGGTTGTGCCATCTTGTTTCATCCATCTCATGGTCATCAAAATGAATCCACTAACAAGGTTGATCAAGTCTTGTTAACAAACTCATTCTGAATAACACGGAACCAGAGAAATTTCGAATAACACTAAGTTACCTCAACGGGGATGTGAACATCCCCAACAATAATAATATCATACTTTTTCTTGACAGTAGGAAGAGGAAATTCAAAACCTCCAATAATAATAGTTGGAACTTTTCCAATAGAATTGATGCTATGAACTTGAGATTGTTTCCTCGGAAAGTGTACCGTATGCTCATTACCATTAACATGAAAAGTGACATTGCCTTTGTTGCAATCAATAACAGCCCCTGTAGTATTCAAAAAGGGTCTACCAAGGATAATCGACATACTATCGTCCTTGGGAATATTAAGAATAACAAAGTCCGTTAAGATAGTGACATTTGCAACCACAACAGTCACATCCTCACAAATACCGACAGGTATAGTATCGGCCATTTGCAAAGATATTTCTGTAGGTGTCAACTTATTCAATTCAAGTCTACGATATAAAGAGAGACGCATAACACTAACACCGGCTCCAAGATCACATAAATCAGTTCTAACATAGTTTCTTTTAATTGAGCATGGTATAGTTGGTACCCCCGGATCTCCAAGTTTCTTTGGTATTCCACCCTTAAAAGTGTAATTAGCAAGCATGGTGGAAATTTCAGGTTCCGGTATCTTCCTTTTATTTGTAATGATATCCTTCATATACTTAGCATAAGGATTTAACTTAAGCATATCAGTCAAGCGCATACGTAAGAAGATAGGTCTAATCATTTCAGCAAAGCGCTCAAAATCCTCATCATCCTTTGTCTTGGATGGTCTAGGAGGAAAGGGCATGGGTTTCTGAAACCATGGTTCTCTTTCCCTACCGTGCTTCCTAGAAACAAAATCTCTCTTATCATAATGTTGATTCTTTGATTGTGGGTTATCAAGATCAACATCAGGTTCAACCTCTACTTCATTGGTATTGCTAGTTTGAGCATCAACATGAACATTATCATTAACATTATCACTAGGTTCATGTTCATCACCTGATTGTGTTTCGGCATCAGAAATAGAAATATCATTGGGATTCTCATGTGTGTCTACAACAGGTTCACTAGAAGCATGCAAAGTCCTATCGTCTTTCTTTTTCTTTTTTTAGAAGAAGTAGGTGCCTCTAAATTATTTCTCTGACAATCCTGCTTGACTCTCTTAGGGTGGCCTTCAGGATACAAAGGTTCCCGAGTCATTCTACCAGTTCTAGTAGCCACTCTAATAGAAAAATCATGTTTATTGTTTAATTCATTGAGCAAACCACTTTGAGCTTTAAGTACTTGCTCAGCTTGAGTGGTAACCATAGAAGTATATTTGCTAATGAGTTTATGTTCATCTTTAACTCTAGCCATATAATCACTCAAGCATCCTATCTCGAAAGCATTATTCTTTAATTCTCTACCAACATAAGCATTAAAACTTTCTTATCTGGCCATAAAGTCATCAAATTCATCTAAGCATGGGCTATGAAATTTAGTAGAGGGAATTTCAACTTTATCATATCTGTAGAGAGAATTTACCTTTACTACATGTGTCGGGTTATCAAGACAATGTGTTTCTTCAATAGGCGGTAGATTAAGACCATGTATTTCTTCAATATGAGGTAAATTCTTAACATCTTCTGCTTTAGTACATTTTTCTTTCATTGATTTCTTTGCCTCTTGCATATCTTCAGGACTGAGAAATAGAACACCTCTCTTCTTAGGAGTAGGTTTAGGAATAGGCTCAGGAGTTGGCTCAATTGGTTCAGGAATTGCCTCGGGAATTGGCTCAGGAAGAGTCCAATTATTTTCATTAGTCAACATATTATTTAATAGTAAGTCAACTTGGTCGACTGTTCTTTCCCTGAAAACACAACCAACACAACTATCCAAGTAGTCCTTGGAAGCATCGCTTGGTCCATTATAAAAGATATCAAGTATTTCATTTTTCTTAAGAGGATGATCAGGCAAAGCATTAAGTAATCGGAGAAGCCTCCCCAAGCTTGTGGGAGACTCTCTTCTTTGATTTGCACAAAATTATATATTCCCCACAAGGCAGCTTGTTTCTTGTGAGCAGGGAAATATTTAGCACAGAAGTGATAAATCATATCCTGGGGACTACTCACACAACCAGGATCAAGAGAATTTAACCAAGTCTTAGCATCACCCTTTAATGAGAACGGAAATATCTTAAGGATATAATAAAAGCGAGAGTTCTCATCATTAGTAAACAGGGTGGCTATATCATTCAACTTGGTAAGATGTGCCACAATAGTTTCAGATTCAAGGCCATAAAAAGGATCAGATTCAACCAAAGTAATTATTTCAGGATCAACAGAGAATTCATAATCCTTATTAGTAACACAGATAGGTGAAGTAGCAAAAGCAGGGTCAGGTTTCCTTCTAGCATTAAGGGATTGCTGCTTCCATTTAGCTAATAACTTCTTAAGATTATATCTATCTTTGCAAGAAAAAATAGCTTTAGCAGCTTCCTCATTCATAACATAACCCTCAGGAACAACAGGTAATTCATAATCAGGGGGAGGACATTCATCATCACTATCATCAATAATAGCATCTTCAATAATTTCATTCTCTCTAACCCTCGCAATTTGTTCATCAAGAAATTCACCTAATGGCATAGTAGTATCACGCAGAGAAATAGTTTCATCATAAGTATCATGCATAGCAGAAGTGGCATCATCAATAACATACGACATATCAGAATTCATAGTAGTAGCAGGTTTAGGTGTCGCAAGCTTACTAATAACGGAAGGAGAATCTAGTGCAGAGTTAGATGGCAGTTCCTTACCTCCCCTCGTAGTTGAGGGAAAAATCTTAGTTCTTTCGTCTTTCAAGTTCCTCATAGTGATCAGCAGTTTAATCCCAAGTGACTCAAAGAATAGAGCTTTGCTCCCCGGCAACGGCGCCATAAATTAGTCTTGATAACCCACAAGTGTAGGGGATCGCAAAAGCTTTCGAGGGTAGAGTATTCAACCCAAATTTATTGATTCGACAGAAGGGGAGCCAAAGAATATTCTTAAGTATTAGTAGTTGAGTTGTCAATTCAACCACACCTGGATAACTTAGTATCTGCAGCAAAGTATTTACTAGCAAAGTGGTATGATAGTAATGGTAATAGTGGCAAAAGTAAAGATAATAGTTTTGTAGTAATTGTAACAGTAGCAATGGAAAAGTAAATAAGCGAAGCACAATATATGAAAAGCTCGTAGGCATTGGATCAGTGATGGATAATTATGTCGGATGCGATTCCTCATGTAATAGCTATAACATAGGGTGACACAGAACTAGCTTCAATTCATCAATGTAATGTAGGCATGTATTCCGAATATAGTCATACGTGTTTATGGAAAAGAACTTGCATGACATCTTTTGTCCTACCCTCCCGTGGCAGCGGGGTCCTAGTGGAAACTAAGGGATATTAAGGCATCCTTTTAATAGAGAACCGGAACAAAGCATTAGCACATAGTGAATACATGAACTCCTCAAACTATGGTCATCACCGAGAAGTATCCCGATTATTGTCACTTCGTGGTTGTAGGATCATAACACATAATAGGTGACTATCGCCTTGCAAGATAGGATCAAGAACTCACATATATTCATCAAAACATAATAGGTTTAGATCTGAAATCATGGCACTCGGGCCCTACTGACAAGCATTAAGCATAGCAAATTCATAGCAACATCAATCTCAGAACAAAGTGGATACTAGGGAACAAACCCTATCAAAACTAATTTGATTACATGGTAAATCTCATCCAACCCATCACCGTCCAACAAGCCTACGATGGAATTACTCACGCACGGCGGTGAGCATCATGAAATTGGTGATGGAGGATGGTTGATGATAACGACGGCGATGAATCCCCCTCTCCGGAGCCCCGAACGGACTCCAGATCAGCCCCCCGAGAGAGATTAGGGCTTGGCGGCGGCTCCATATCATAAAACACGATGAAACTTTCTCTCTGACTTTTTCTCCGCGAAACGGAATATATAGAGTTGGGGTTGAGGTCGGCGGAGCTCCAGGGGGGCACGAGAAAGGGGGGCACGTCCAGGGGGAGGGCGCGGCCCCCACCCTCGTGGACAGGGTGTGGCCCCCCTGGTCTTGATCTTTTGCCAGCATTTTTTATATTTTCCAAAACTTATCTCCGTGAATTTTCAGGTCAATCCGAGAAGTTTTGTTTTCTGCACAATAAACAACAACATGGCAGTTCTACTGAAAACAACGTCAGTCCGGGTTAGTTTCATTCAAATCATGCAAGTTAGAGTCCAAAACAAGGGCAAAAAGTGTTTGGAAAAGTAGATACGTTCGAGACGTATCAGGGGACACGATGATTACCCAGGTTTGGGCCCTTTGCATGGAGGTAATACCCTACTTCCTGCTTGATTGATCTTGATGATATGAGTATTATAAGAGTTGATCTACCACGAGATTGTAGAGGCTAAACCCTAGAAGCTAGCCTATGATTATGATTGTTGTTGTCCTATGGACTAAACCGTCCGGTTTATATAGACATCGGTGGGGGCTAGGGTTACACAGAGTCGGTTACAGAGAAGGAGATCTACATATCCGATTTGCCAAGCTTTCCTTCCACGCAAAGGAGAGTCCCATCCGGACACGGGACGAAGTCTTCAATCTTGTATCTTCATAGTCGAATAGTCTGGCCAAAGTATATAGTCCGGCTGTCCGAGGACCCCTTAATCCATGACTCCCTCAGTAACCCCTGAACCAGGCTTCAATGACGATGAGTCCGGCATGCAGATTGTCTTCGGCATTGCAAGGCGGGTTCCTTCTCTGATTACTCCATAGAAGATTTTGATCACGAGAGTCATGTTTGGCTCTACAAAAAAAATTCCACATGCACCGTAGAGAGAACAATATTCCACAAATCTAATCTGCCGATAATTTTTCGTAGCATGAGATCACGCCACGGCCCGATCATTATTCGAACCATTGTTCACAACCAGCTACTGCACATATTGTGAGGCGGTTTCCTTGGCACGTCTTGTCGAAGAAGAGATTGTGTCCCCTTATTGCGGGATTCTCATCAATACGGGCGTGGGTAACCCAACTGCGCCATCAACCGTGGCGCTTGGGGAACAAGCGATTTTAATGGGCAAGTGGAGAGGTGCACAGTTTGTGCCGCCTTTATAAAGAGATAGGGATTCTCCTTTTCAGCCACACCTTCTTCCTCCTTTGCTCATCCATTCTCACACCCTCGAGCCCCAGCACCCAAGTTCTCACCTTCTCTGTAAAGCCATTCTAAACATGTTCGGAGCGGCAGGCAAGTGGATGGCATCCTCCGTCACATAGGAGGACATTGCGAAGCTTCGGGAGGCCGGATATTTAGCTGCAGACATCACGTACCGGCTCCCGGACAAAGGGCAGATCATCCCTACTCTGGAACCCCACGAGAGGGTTGTGCTTCTCCCCCACTTCGTCCGCGGACTAGGATTTCCCCTCCACCCATTTGTCTGTGGGCTCATGGTTTAATATGGGCTAGATTTTCATGATCTGGCCCCAAATTTCGTCCTCAACATCTCGGCATTTATCGTCGTGTGCGAGGCGTTCCTCCGCATCAAGCCCCACTTCGGCTTGTGGCTGAAGATCTTCAACGTGAAGCCAAAGATAGTGATCGGCCAGCAAGCAGAGTGCGGAGGCACCATGGTGGGCAAGATGCCCAATATTACCTGGCTCGAAGGCCCCTACGTGGAGATCGTGAAGGGGTGGCAATCGGGGTGGTTTTACATCACCGAGCCTCGCGATGCCAACTGGGCGGCGGCTCCCGAGTTCTGATCCGGCATCCCCATGCGGCTCACCTCCTGGGAAAAGAAGGGCTTAGCCTGGGGTGCACCTGTGGAGCTGACCGGACTCCAGAACTGTATCAAAAATATGATAGGCAAGAAGATCAAAATTGTCAACGTGGTCCAGGTCATGCTCTTCCGCCATATCCTCCCGTGTCAAAGACGGGCATTCAATATGTGGGAGTTTGATTCGGCCAAACACCAGACACTGCGAGAGCTCTTTAACACGACGCACAAAGACGTCTAGAAGGTGTTGTTTAAGGCCGCCGAAGTACCTCCTCCCACTACCAAGGACCACGGACTTAGCGCAAAGCGCCCCGCCAATCCGGTAAGCTCTCTATATATCACAAGATGTGCCTTTCCCAGTATGCTCGTGGGAGGAATTTAAGCCACCATGCTAATTAAACAG
Organism: Triticum dicoccoides; assembly: GCF_002162155.2. NCBI lineage: Eukaryota > Viridiplantae > Streptophyta > Magnoliopsida > Poales > Poaceae > Triticum > Triticum dicoccoides. The sequence goes on along the minus strand of NC_041381.1, from coordinate 515,422,987 downwards.
GACTATGTGGCGACATCGGAGCGGATCGACTATCCGGCTCCGCTTCCTGAAGATCCAGCAACCGCTCTCCTGACGGAGATGCTGGTTCCGGCGCCTTACAAGGTGCCAGAAAAGAAGGCCAAGAAGAAGGCCACGGGGACCAGGAAAGGTCTCCAGCGCAAGGCCACATCAGACACATTGTCCGAAGATGCCGAGGCGCACTCCTCCAACGAGGAGGAGGAAGAGGAAATTCCTCCCCCAACTAGGGAGGAGAAGAAAAGGAAGGCCGCCCCAGCTGGGGAGGCCAAAGGGTCCAAGAAGGGAAGGACCCATCCCTTCGAACCAATCCACCACAGCCGCCTACAACGACGAGGAGTGGTTTCCCAGGGACAAGCCCCGAGCAAAGTCATAAGTATCCGGACACTATAATGCTTCCGGTATGTTTTGCTTTATTGCTCTTCATCATGTTGAACATGATCGTGCAGTCCTTCCAATGCCCGCATCGACGTATCCTCCTCGGATGGGTCTTTGAGTCAGTCGGAGATGAATGGCTATTCGCTCCAAACAGCCACCTCCCCCCGGCCCGCAGACGACACCGAGGTGTTGTCCTAGAGGATACTGGAGCAGGGGGGATGGTTCTAGAGACGCACCAAGGCAAAATCCCAGACGCCGGGCACATGGGGGAAAAGACCCCCATGGAGCTTGACGACGGCCGCCGCAGCAAGTCCGGCTCCAGGCCGGATACTGCGCCGGAACCTCTAATGGTTCCGGATTCAGGTAGGCAGCCCCTTGCTAAGGAGGGTGTGTTGCCTGATACGATGACCTCTGTCCAACCAGAGGCATCGGACAATTTGCTGGAAGCGCTTCACGGCGCTTCTATTGACGAAGAGCACCGTACTCTTATGAGTACGGTGATTGAGAAGGTTCAGTCCGCCAAAAAGAGATTGACCGAAGCCTGCGCCAGCCTCCTAACAGGCTTTGAGGTAAGTAATCACATTACGAGGAAATATCATAGCCTAGATAGTAGCCCCTGATGCTCTGTTTGGTGTTCGGAAAGATAAGCCGAACAGAGGATCAAATAACATCCACAGGAGTCTAATCATATTATGTGTATGTGAATAAGCAGGCATCGCTGCTGGCTGCTGCCGCCCGCACTACGGAGGTCTCTAGACTGAAGCGGGACCTGGGGCGGGCCGAGGAAGAGCTCGGCCTCGTGAGAGGCAACTCAAGGAGAACAGAGGTAAGTTATACCCCGTCCATGTGTTTATATAAAGGAAAATCATTGATGCTAATAGTAGCATCATGAATTTTAATAGGGGCCACGACCGAAGTGGCGGCCATAAAGAAAGCATTGTCCGAGGCCGAATACAAGGCGGCCAAGGAGCGCGCCGAGCACGAGAAGCAAGGGCTCCAGGACTTCGTCAAAAAATTCGAGTCCTTGGAGCGTGACTCCAAGACGCAAGAGTCCGAACTTGTGAAGGCCCTCCAGAGCATGCAAGACGCTAAGGCCGAAGCACAAAAGGCCCTCCAGGAGATCCAGACATCCAAGAAAATAGCGGCGGGTAAGGCATTCATTATGCAAAGCAAGGATGTGAAGGAGAGTTTCCTTTTACTTAATCGAATTCGGAGCTCTCTAGGGGCGTTCGCAGATCTGCTGCGCAGCATATCGGATGCCGCGGAGTTCTACCATGCTGAGGAGGGGAGCTCGAGGGAGAAGTTGTTCTGGTCCCAGTATATTGGGGCCGAACATCCGATGTCCTTGAGCGACCAGCTGAATCAACTGGTCGAACTACACAAGGCGGCCGGACTAGCTATGAAGGACCTTATAGTCCGGCTGTGCCCTGGCGAGCCTCTGCCCGACAGCTACTTCGGACTTGTAAAGTAGATGGTAAATGCCTGTCCGCGGCTTGAAGTCATTAAGCGGTCCTTCTACATTGAAGGTGCTCGCAAGGCCTTCGCCCGTGCGAAAGTGCACTGGGCGAAGATGGACGCTGAGAAGCTGGTGACGGAGGGGCCGCCAAAGGGCAAGGAGCACCGTCACCCTGAGCAGTATTATGAGGGTGTCCTGAAGGGTGCCCACCTTGTGGCGGATGAGTGTGCTAAGGATGTAATATTTGAATGAATGTACTCATGTCATCCTTGTAATATGAAAAACGAGTTCATATGCGCTATATAACGCTTGTTGATTTAAAATATTACCTTCTGTGCGGCCGTTTATAAAATCTAAGAGTTGGCCAGTCGTCAGCTTCTGCCCCCATGTAGCTAGTACCGGTGTGTTTGGGATAAATCTAAATACTCTTTATCCAAATTTTTGGTTCTTTAAGGAGGTGTTTAGCGCAGCGAACAAGACAATCGGACTATACAGCTTTATCACTCTCACTTAGCCATAGACGTCTACAATTTTTAATTTTGGCGAAGCCCCTAGTATTCGGAAGGCTGAACTTGGGGCACTATGCACGCCTAAATCGGGCAAGGCTGATTCCTCGCCCGAAGCAGAAAAAATCTTTAAGGATTTGAGACCTCTCGAACAGCGACCAACTCTCGCCGCATCATGACAGTCAGTTTTCGGCTTTCTCTACTGAGGTGCTCGTCCGGAAGAACCAGGACACAATCATAGTAGTTCTCCCTACGCTACCTTAGCTGATATAGCAGAACTTAAGGTACCAAAACATAGGAGTCGGGAAGACCCAACTATTGACCCAAGACATGATTCAGAGCTGATGCATATAAATCTATAAGTTCGGGGTGCCGCACTGTCGAAAGTGTTCAGACTTTTCTTGCCGTGTTATGGGGTACACTGAAGCCCCTGGCGAACTGAACGTAACAAGGTGTACGGATGCAATTTGTGGTGAATAAACAATCAAGGAAAAATATGAAGAAAATGTAATAATAAGTTGATGCTGTATATTTTTCCGTTGTTATTCAAATAATACGTCAAAGTGTATGTATTTTAACATGTCCTAGCCAAGGATAAGCTGCGCGTGGGTATAAAAAAACAGGTATAACGATCGTTATCAGGGACCACCTGGGTTTTCCCTTATACGTCAAAGCTTCTTACCTCATTGGTTTTTCCCTCCCGTGATGAGTCCGATATTCGGCTATCTAAAAGGGCTTCCAGAAAGTTGAGTCCTGAAAGAAAGAAAATGATGAAGGAATACGGGTCCTGTGGCGGTTGAGCCGCATTGTGGATCGCATCGTAGCCGTGCCTCTGCCTGTGCCCATGGTATTTATAGTGCGTAATTATGTACGCGCGGCACAAATTTCGCCGCTTGGCTGGGACTAGGACGGAGGTCGAATTGCTAGTCGAGCTCTGGACATGCCAGATGATCCTATTGCGGGGTACTCCGGACTCGCTTGACGGTGTCCGGGTTCTTCATCGCCGAATTGGCTATTTTCCTAAGAAGGCTGCTTTGTACTTCTGCCGCGAGGGCCGCAGTGTGCTCCCCCGTACGGAGCGAGCGCTCTGTGTTTCACATAACTGTTATAACCCCGCGAGGTCCTGGCATCTTGAGCTTGAGGTATGCGTAGTGCGGTACCGCATTGAATCGAGCGAATGCGGTTCGTCCTAGTAGGGCATGATAACCACTACGGAAAGGCAGGATATCGAAGATTAACTCCTTGCTTCGAAAGTTGTCCGGAGATCCTAAGACTACTTCCAGTGTGATCCAGCCCGTACAACAGGCCTCTACACATGGTATTACACCTTTAAAGGTGGTTTTGGTGGATTTGATCCTTGAGGAATCGATGCCCATTTTGCACACTGTATCCTAATAAAGCAGGTTCAGGCTGCTGCCACCGTCCATATGGACTCGTGTGAGCTGGAATCCGTCAATGATTGGGTCAAGGACCAATGCGGCAGAACCGCCATGACGGATACTCGTAGGATGGTCCCCTGATCAAAAGTGATCGGACAAGAAGACCATGGGTTAAATTTTGGGGTGACTGGATCCATCACATAGACGTTCCGTAGTGCACGCTTTCTTTCCCGCTTGGGAATATGGGTTGCGTGTATCATATTCACCATTTTCACCTGGGGAGGGAATTTCTTCGATCCTCCAGAGTTCGGCGGCCGGGGCTCCTCGTCATCATTGCTATGTAGCCCCTTTTCCTTGTATTAGGCATTCAACTTGCCAGCCCGTTTAAACAACCAACATTCTCTGTTGGTGTGGTTGGCTAGTTTATCAGGGGTGCCATGCATTTGACATGCAATCGAGTATGTGGTACAAACTGGACAAGCCCGGATTGTTTCTTTTGAATGGCTTTTTCTGTTGTCCGGATTTAGAGACTCTGAATCTGGCGTTGATTGCCGTGTCTTCCGCGTTGTCGCCAATGTTCCGATGCTTGTGTCTATTGCGTCGTGGCTTGTCGTTGCTATCTCTAGCGTCTGAATCGCCGGAGTTTTTTGGTGTGATGTTGCTACGAGCCAGCCAGCTGTCCTCGCCCGCGCAAAACCGTTCATGAGTGTCATAACGGCTGCCATGGACTTTGGCTTCTCTTGGCCGAGGTGTCGGGCAAGCCATTCGTCACTGATGTTATGCTTGAAAGCTGCTAAGGCTTCGGCATCCGGACAGTCGACAATTCGGTTCTTTTTAGTTAGGAACCGAGTCCAGAATTTCCTGGCTGACTCTCCGAGCTATTCGGTTATGTGACTTAACTCATTAGCATCTGGTGGTCGCACGTAAGTTCCCTGGAAGTTGTCAAGGAATGCGTCTTCTAGGTTGTCCCAACTCCCGATGGAGTTTGTCGGCAAGCTATTCAGCCAATGCCGAGCTGGGGTCCCTTCAGTTTTAGTGGGAGGTACTTGATGGCGTGTAGATCATCTCTGCGGGCCATGTGAATGTGTAAGAGAAAATCTTCAATCCATGCCACGGGGTCCGTTGTGCCATCATATGATACTACGTTCACGGGTTTAAACCCTTCTGGGAATTCATGATCCATTACTTCATTAGTGAAGCATAGGGGGTGTGCGGTGCCCCTATGCCGGGCTACATCTCGACCCAGTTCGAATGAATTTGGTCTGTTGTATTTGGCCCGGCCGGACTTTTGTTTAGTGTATCCAGCATGATCGTCATCATCACGCGTTGTGGCGCGCCCCCATGATCCGTAGATCGATCTTGACTATCCTGCTTTGTTTTCCAGTATGTTTTGCAGGTCCTTCGTGTATCCTCGGTCCTTAATATTATTGTTTGATTGGCAACAGGGTGCGGTCTGGACTTCGGGCTTATACGTCGCTTTGTCTCGGCCACGGGGTGGCCGGTCAGCCGCATCATGCGCTGGTAGTGTGGGCTTTAACGCCTCCTCCTCAAGTTGAGGTAGCAACCTACGCTTTGGGTAACTTTTGGTAGGCCGCTCGAGTCCGTATTCCTCGCCAGCCAGGACCTCGGTCCATCTATCAGTTAGCAGATCTTGATCAGCTTGAGGTTGTTGCTGCTTCTTCCTCAGGCTTTTTGAAGCGGCTATAAGCCGACGCTTGAAGCGCTCCTGCTCGACGGGATCCTCAGGCACGATGAATTCTTCATCACTAAGGCTCACTTTGTCTTCGGAGAGAGGCATGTAATTATCATCCTCTGATTCTCCATCTGTTGCCTATTCCTTGGGGCTAGGGTGCCCCTCTTCTTGCTCGGCCTGCTCAAAGCCTAGCTCGGCAGGATTGCTTTCGTCTTCCACACCATCCGGATTGTTATCTTCTCTTGTGCCGGTATCACTATTTTTGCTACGGCGGGGCTTTGAGCGGCGCCTATGACGCCGATGCCTAGATTGCTTCTCCGGGGGATTGTCTTCCATTGCCTCATCGCCATTGCCTTCTTTGGGGGTGTCCACCATATCATATGATGAGGTGGCTGTCCAGCGCCCTATAGGTGGTGGTTTCTGTTCTTCTCCTGCATCGTCCTCCATACCGTCGATGTCTCTGAAGTTGAAGTCAAGCACGTCGGTTAAGTCATCGATTGTGGCAATTAAGTGGGTGGTGGGTGGGGAACGAATTTCTTCGTCGTCTGCTTCCCACTCAAGCCGGACATAGTTCGACCAAGAGTCTCCTGACTAAGAGAGAGACCTTAATGAGTTTAGCACATCACCCAAGGGCGAGTGCTGAAAGATGTCCATGGAGCTGAACTCCTTAACTGGTGCCCAATCGGATTCGATAGGCACGAGCGTACGCGGTTTGGATCCTATAGCCGGAGACGAGTCCGAGGATCCGATGATACCAGCCTTATAAGAGGTGGGATCAGTGTTCGACTTTAAGGCCGGTGAGTGTGCGGCCTCCGTGGCGGGGTCCATCCATCCGTCCTCTGATGGTGCAATCTGCTCTGGATTGATTTCCAGGGCAGCCGCAGGTGCGATCCCCCGAATACTGTCTGATGGCAGATCTAAGTCATGCTTGTCGGGACTGTTCGGCGCACCTGACACGTGCTCGAATCCGTCGAAGATCAAGTCTCCGCGGATGTCGGCAGTGTAGTTTAAGCTTCCAAACCTGACCCGGTGGCCAGGGGCATAGCTATCGATCTGCTCCAGATGGCCAATTGAATTGGCCCGCAGTACGGAGCTGCCGAATACGAAGATCTGTTCGAGAAGGAAAACCTCACCCTAGACTGCATCGTTGAAGATCATTGAAGGAGCCATCAAGCCTTATCATGACGGCAGAGTGGAACTCTCAATGAAAGCATCAATGTCGGTGTCAAAACCGGCGGAACTCGGCTAGGGGGTTCCGAACTGTGCGTCCAAGGCTAATGGTAACAAGAGGCAGGGGACACGATGTTTACCCAGGTTCGGGCCCTCTCGATGGAGGTAATACCCTACTTCCTGCTTGATTGATCTTGATGATATGAGTACTACAAGAGTTGATCTACCACGAGATCATAGAGGCTAAACCCTAGAAGCTAGCTTATGATTATGATTGTAGTTGTCCTACGGACTAAACCCTCCGGTTTATATAGACACCAGAGGGGGCTAGGGTTACACAGAGTCGGTTACAGAAAAGGAGATCTACATATCCAAATTGCCAAGCTTTCCTTCCATGAAAAGGAGAGTGCCATCCGAACACGGGACAAAGTCTTCAATCTTGTATCTTCAAAGTCCAACAGTCCGGCCAAAGTATATAGTCCGGTTGTCCGAGGACCCCTTAATCCAGGACTCCCTCGGCCACCTCGGGCACCGTCTCGTGTTGATTCTATTTCCCAAAAATCATAAATATTCCAAAAATAAGCTCCGTCCGTTTTTATCCCGTTTGGACTCTGTTTGATATTGGGTTTGTGTGAAACATAAAACATGCAGCAAATAGGAACTGGCACTAGGCACTAGATCAATATGTTAGTCCCAAAAAATAGTATAAAAAGTTGCCAAAAGTATATGAAAGTTGAATAACATTGGCATGGAACAATCAAAAGTTATATATACGACGAAGACGTATCAGCATCCCCAAGCTTAATTCATGCTCGTCCTCGAGTAGGTATATGATAAAAAGGATAATTTTTGATGTGGAATGCTACCTAGCATAATCTTGATCATATGTATAATCATGGCATGAATATGAAGACATGAGTGATTCAATGCAATAGTCTATCATTTGACATAAAAACAATAGGGACAATTGCATTTTTACCCCTAGTTGGTTCCTACCCACGGGTTTTGCCCTTACTTTTTGGGCTTGCTCAGTTTTGCCCTTACCTTTTCCGTCGAGATCCCTCGAATGCCCTTTGACCGTTTGAACAAAACTTTGAAAATTCATAACTAATTCATATGAACTTAGAAAAATGCAAATAAGATATCAAAATGTTCAGATAAACATTAACTTTATGTGCATATAATTTTCATTCAGGACAAAGCATTGTTTAAACTACATGAGGTAATTAATGTTATTAACATTATTAAAAATAAAAAGGTATAAACAATATTTTTTCATGAATAAAAATTATGTGCAAATGTAGGTGATGTTTTCTCAACATCCTGATATCTTATTTGCATTTTTCTGAGTTCGTATCAACTTGTAATGGGCATGGCAAAATGGCGGCGAGGAGGGGGCATCTCTGGCGAGGGCAGGCGCGGGGAGGCCATGGGACGGCGGTCCCAGCCGGATCCGGACGGATTCGGGCGCGGCGGACCCGTTCCCGGCGATGACGAGGCTAGCCGGCGACGAGGAAGCCGGGCGGCGGCGACGAGGACTCGGGGGTCGAGGGGTCCTCCCTCGATCCAGATCAGGAGCGGGAGGCGCGGGGGCGCTCGGGCCCTCGCGGGCTGCGGCGGCGCAGTCACGGGCCGGGCGGGCCAAATCCGGAACCCGGCGGGCCGCGCGGTGGAGAGGGGGCTGAGGAGGGCAGGTGGCGCATGGGGGTTGGCTGGCACGGGCGCTAGGGCGACGTGGCGGCGCCTCATTGGCCGGGGCGATGTGGCGGCGGCAGCGCCAAGTGGCGGGCAGGGGCGGCGGGGCCAGATCCGAGGAGAAGGTGGGTGGTGGCGGCTGCGGGAGGTTAGGGGAGGCTAGGGGCTAGGGTTGCCCAATTTAGGAAGGAGGGGTGTTTAAATAGGAAAGGGGGCTAGGGTTTAGTCTCTAGAGGGTTTTAGGGGGGTTTCCGGACCCTCGGATCGCGATCGTGCGCTCCGAACAGAGAGGGGGACTAGGTGGGCTGCAGGTGGGCTGAGAAGAGGGGTTGGGCTGAGAGAAGAGGAGAGAAAGAGAGGCCCGGCGGTAGTTTCGGAGACCGAAACGTCCGACGATTAAACCGGCAATGGTGCCGCTACGGATGACGGTTGGGCTATCAAACGGACTCCGAATGCGATGAAATTTGGCAGGCGGTCTGTCAACAATATAATAAGACCGCATGCCAAGTTGCAACCCATTCCAAGAACATTTTTATGCCGCTTATAAAATAATATTTCGGAGGTGCCGCGGGCGCGTGCGAGTGTGTCCGGACTCGGAACGGACAACGGAGAGAACCGGCAGAACACGAACGGATGCAAGTTTGAAAACAATGATGGCAACAGAGTGCCAATGCAATGCGAATGATGCGATGATGAAATGCATGACACGAACAAAATGCAAAACAAAAGACAAAAACCCAACCACGAAGGAAATATCATATAGCATCTCCGGAAAAGGCAAGAGTTGGAGTTACGAATATGGAAAGTTGTATCCGGGGCGTTACAACACTCCACCACTACGAGAGGATATCGTCCCGAGATCTAGAATGGCACCGGAGGGAAAAGGAAGAGGAAGATAAGAGGTAAAACTAAGTTGCTTCTTCGACAACCGAGTGAAACCATGAACCTTGAGAGGTTGAGCAAATGAAGAAAGAAAACAACGAAGATGAACAAAGTTGAAAACACTCCGTTTAAAAAGAGGAACAAGGAACATTCGAGAACCAAGAGGTTGCAAAGACGTGAATGACGAGCACAATGGACAAGAAGGAATTGAAACCACTCTGGTTGAAATGAGATAAGAATGAATAATAATGATATAATTTGGACAGCACTCCGACTGTAAATGGAAGGAATTGAACATGAACTTGAGAAGATGGGATGATACTTGATGAAATCAATAACACACTGCCTCCAGAACTACTGAAAGAATGGCATAATGGGTAAGAAGGATTTCAGACAGCACTCAGGTTGAAAAGAGAGACAAAACTTGATAAGATGAAAAAACTTGAAGAGATGACACGACACTCTGGTTAAATGGAGAAGCAAGGAGAAGAACATGATCTTGGCAAAACAAGATGATGAGTGAAAAGAGCAACATCACAATGCCTCCAGAAGAAAGAATAGAAGATAGATCATTGGAATAAAAGAATGGAGAAGAAAATGAAATCTTATGCCACAAATGAACTTGGAAAGCACCCTTCCAAGATCGCTTTCAGAATATTTTCATCGTTGGTTCATCATTTCTATTCTTCTTTGTTCTGGAGTATCTCAACAATGCATGGTGGTTCTCATCATCATTCTCAACATTTGAAGACCGAAGAAGAGTTTCTCTTAAATCTTGCTCCATTCTCTTCAAGATTCATGGTTCTAGCTTCATGCCATCCTCTCATAATTGTTTTCGATTGTCATAATTCTTTTGTTACCATCCGGAGAATTGCATGAGTTGTTTCCATTTCTTTCCTCCGAAGGCCATCATGTCATAATTCTTCGTCCTCACATTTAAGCTCTCGTTATCCAAATCTTACCGGTGCATTGCTCAAGTATTCTCTAATCAGCTCGTGATCTCTTCGTTCTCTTGTATCAAATTCCCTCAAGTATCTTCATTCGTTCTCTAATTCTTACCGGTGATTCACCCCTTTACTTCATTACATGATGCTATAAGTGTATGAAAGCTCAAACTGAAAACTAAGTGGGTGTGCATCCAACTTGCTTGCTCATGAAGACCTCGGGCATTTGAGGAAGCCCATCATTGGCATATACAACCAAGTTCTATAATGAAAATTCCCACTAGTATATGAAAGTGATAACTCAAGGGACTCTCTATATGACGAACATGGTGCTACTCTGAAGCACAAGTGTGGTAAAAGGATAGTAACATTGCCCCTTCTCTCTTTTTCTCTCATTTTTTTATTTTCTCCTTTTATTCTTATTATTATTGGTGGGCTTCTTTGGCCTCTTTTTTTATTTGGGCTTCTTTGATCTCTTTTATTTTTCATAAAGTCCGGAGTCTCATCCCGACTTGTGGGGGAATCATAGTCTCCATCATCCTTTCCTCACTGGGGCAATTCTCTAATAATGATGATCATCACACTTTTATTTACTTACAACTCGATAGAACAAAGATATGACTCTATATGAATGCCTCCGATGGTGTACCGGGATGTGCAATGATCTAGCATAGCAATGACATCAAAAAACGGACAAGCCATGAAAACATCATGCTAGCTATCTTACGATCATGCAAGGCAATATGACAATGAATGCTCAGGTCATGTATATGATGATGATGATGGAAGTTGCATGGCAATATATCTCGGAATGGCTATGGAAATGCCATGATAGGTAGGTATGGTGGCTGTTTTGAGGAAGATATAAGGAGGCTTATGTGTCATAGAGCATATCATATCACGGGGTTTGGATGCACCGGCGAAGTTTGCACCAACTCTTGAGGTGAGAAAGGGCAATGCACGGTACTGAAGAGGCTAGCAATGATGGAAGGGTGAGAGTGCGTATAATCCATGAGATCACATTAGTCATAAAGAACTCATATACTTATTGCAAAAGTTTATTATCCCTCGAAGCTTAGTGTTCCCTTTACCTAGAACAAGTATGAAATTAGAAGTACTTTGTAGGTGTTGTTGGATAGGTTTGCAAGATAATAAAGAGCATGTAAATATAAACTAGGGGTTTTTAGATAAACAAGCAATAAAGTAAATATAGTGAGTGTGAAAAAGTGGTGGTAGGAGTTGTGAAATTGTCCCTAAGCAATTGACTACTTTAGTAGACTGATAGCAAGTTTTATGTGGGAGAGGCATAAGCTAACATACTTTCTCTTCTTGGATCATATGCACTTATGATTGGAAATCTAGCAAGCATCCGCAGCTACTCAAGATCATTAAGGTAAAACCGAACCATAGCATTAAAGCATCAAGTCCCCTTTATCCCATACGCCACAACCCCCTTACTTGGGTTTATGCTACTGTCACTCAAGCAACCCACTATAAGCGAATCATGAACATATTGCAACACCATACAACGGGAATCCCTCACGCTTGTGCAAAACGAAGGGCACAATAGGACAGCAACAGAACCACAAGAAAATTAAACCAATCATAGCAATTCATCAATCACCGATAGGACAACGAAAATCTACTCAAACATAATAGGATGGCAACACATCATTGGATAATAATCTGAAGCATAAAGCACCATGTTCAAGTAGAGGGTACAACGGGTTGCGGGAAAGTGGACCGCTGAATGTAGATGGGGGAAGGTGATGGATATGTTGGTGAAGATGGCGGAGGTGTTGGTGTAGATCGCGGTGATGATGATGGCCCCCGGCAACGTACAGTGCCACCGGAAGCAAGCGGGAGAGAGCCCCCATCTTCTTCTTCTTCCTTGACCTTCTCCCTAGATGGGAGAAGGGTTTCCCCTATGGTCCTTGGCTCCCATGGCATGGGAGGGGCGAGAGACCCTCCGAGATTGGATCTGTCTCTCTGTCTCTCTCTGTTTCTGCATTCCCAGATTCTGCCCTGGCACTGTTTCTTTTATATCCGGAGATCCGTAACTCCGATTGGATTGAAACCTTCGCCCAGATATTTTTCCAAAAATTAGCTTTCTTGCGGCCAAAAAAGAGTAGCAACCGCCTTACGATGGCCCCACGAGGGTTAGGGGTGCGCCCAGTATAAGTTGGCGCGCGAGCCACCCTCGTGGCCACCTCGGGCACCGTCTCGCATTGATTTTACTTCCCAAAAATCATAAATATTCCAAAATAAGCTCCGTCCGTTTTTGTCCCGTTTGGACTCTGTTTGATATCAGGTTTCTGCGAAACATAAAACTTGCAACAAACAGGAAGTGGCACTGGGCAGTTGATCAATATGTTAGTCCCATAAAATAGTATAAAAAGTTGCCAAAAGTATATGAAAGTTGAATAACATTGGCATGGAACAATCAAAAATTATAGATACAATGGAGACGTATCATCCAGCTACAGCAGCACGGATGTGATGTGAGGGGCGTGGATTGTAATTCGATCGCGGTGCTCCTACGGTGAACACGCGCGATCCGCATGGCTTGGGTTCGGGCCAATCATAAAGCAACACACAATAGCCTCAGCGCACACTATTTCTGGAAGTGACCGAGATGAACCGTGTGCGATAGTGAACGAGCAAAATTGTAAGGGAAGCCAAATTTCCTTTGTCGTTTGTCGTTGAGCTCTTAAAAACCACCACACTGTATGGCTGCCCCGACCCCTCCGGCCCAGAGCTCTCTCCAAGCATCGTTCATGGCACCGCGGTGCACAGTAATTGGTAAGGAAGCAATGGCATCCCGCGGTGCCGCGTTCCTCGCCGCCCGCGACCGCACACATGGTAAGGAAGTGATGGCATCTCACCGCGCCTTGTTCATCACCGCCGGCGGCCACACAATTACGTGGGCGGACTTTGAGGCTGCCATGGCCGAATGGCGATGGATCTAGAGGCGGCCAAAGCCGCACAGGAGGATCAGAAAAGGCAGAAAGCAGTCAAGGAAAGAGAGTCCCACCGCCGCAAGAAAGAAGAGGCCGCACGCCATGATGAGGAGAGCTTGGTGGAGATCGAAGCACGGTTGGCTGCCGCCTACAAGGCCGGGAAGGAGAACGCCGGTCTCTGGCCAGCATGCCCTGATGGCAGCATGTGAGAAGTAGTTTAAGTTTGTAGTATTAGACCAAATTACCAGTAGTAATTGAAGTTTGTAATATTAACGTACAATGAGCATCCTTTGAGGTCTTTGAGCGTTGATTAGCATGTGTGACTGTGTGTGCTTTTTTGCGTTAATCATTAGAAGGTCACAAAACACACGGTTTCTTTGTCGTACCCGTGTGCGTTTTTTTGCGTTAATAATCCATAAGTCTGTTACCTGTGCGATGGTTCCTAATAAACCAGGCGTACCATTAACCAAAAAAACGACTACATGTGTACATTTTTTGGAGACGGGAACTGCCAATTTTTTGTTTTCTCGCACACGAGTATTTTACACGCTTCGTCTCCGTTGTGTGTTTCCCCCGCCCAAGTTTAAAGTTTCGCAGCGAAATTTTCATTAGGCACGCGATTTCAAAATTATTCCTCCAACCACATCCCCACCCATCAAATTTCCTCAGTATGTCCCCCCCTGCGACTCCCCCTACCGGCAGCTCAAACCGTCGCCGCCACCACCACAACTTCAGCCACATCTACGTTCTGCTCGGATCTAGTCAGGTAACCCACCGATCTCTATCATGCCTCCAAATCCCCACCGTCCTTACCTCTAGAGCATCACCATGCAAGCCCAACCACATATCACATGGAGGTCGAGGACCTGATGGCGGTCCATGGCGCGATGGCCGCTCTGCGTGTTGACCCGGAGGAACACCTCGCCTCCACCACCACCGACATGGTGCATGCTCTGGCCCAGAAGAAGTGCCCCGACGACTACCCCCTAGGACTTAACAGGTATGATCTGACCAGCTAAATCTTACCAATACCACTTGCAATGGCTATGTTGTGTATGGTTTTTGTATTAAGCATGTTCGTGCCTTGTTTATTTTAGTACTGCACACTTTGTGATGTTCAAGTATTAACTGTTCAGTTCAATTTCACCAATACCAGCAACAAACTTTGCTACCATGCTACTCTCCGCAATGAAGATATACTAGAGATGCTGCCCATTTACTATTTTTGGTGGATGCTAACCCTGCTGTACTAAACATGCCTATCCATGTACTTACACAGGGCCATAATGGGCGATGCTGTTGTTTGCCGTCGAGGTTAGCTGCATCCCATGTCTTACAGTATTTTATATCATTTTTGCAATGGCAATTTGGCTTCTAACATTTACTTGCTTCTTGTAGGTACACATGTCGGGGGCACCGATCCACGCTTCGACCCGGAGGAAGAGCTTGCCTCCACCTCCACTGACTTTGGGCGGGCTCTGGCAAAGATGAAGTGCCCCAGCAACTACCTCTCAGGACTTACCAAGTATGAACTCACCAGTTCAATCTTACCAATACCAATTGCAATTAGTGGCTATGTTTTGTACGGTTGATGTCTTAAGCATCTTGTAGTAAACTTACCTAACACGTTTTAGCTATTTTCCCTACCTTTTTATAGACAACTGGGCCATTATCTGCTCTGGCAGCACCTGCCTTCTGATGTTTAACTTTGCCAATTGCATTTTTATCAATACCAGTTTCAATGGCCATTAAGCTTGTTGCAATTAACAGTTGTATCCATTATTAAACAGTTGTATTTCAATGGCTACAAACTTGCAAAACATGTATTAGGATGCTCTTAAGCCTGTTGCAATTAACAGTTGTATCCATTTTTTTAATCCATCCCTTTGCTACCGTGCTACTCTTTCGCAATGAACATATCCCTATAGATGCTGCCGTTTTATTACCATTTGCTATTTTTGGTGGATGTTAACCTTGTTGTAGTTAACATTGGCTTTCCATGTACTTACACAGGGCGACAATGGGGGATGTTGTTCTTTGCCATCGAGGTTAGCTGCATCGCATGTCTTATACACCATCTATTCCTAAATTTAAGTATTTTTAGAGATTCCAATATAGACTACATAAGGAGCAAAATGAGTGAATCTAGATTCTAATCTAAACTATATCTATAATTCTATATACATCCGTATGTAGTTCATATTGAAATCTCTAAAAAATACTTGTACTTTGGAATGTAGGTAGTTGTATTTTACATCATTTGTGCAATCTCATTTAGCTTCTAACATTTACTGGTTGCTTGTAGGGACGTATATGAATGGTACTGATCCACGCTTCGGTTCCTTTTGCGTATGGGGCAATGAGATATTCGTGAACAAGCGTCAAGTGAGGAAACTAAGAAAGATTGTTAGGGGAAAGAAACGGGTGATGGGAATTAAACTCTTTATTTACACTTTGTCCAAGGCATCAGTGAACTTTAGGATAGTAAGTAATATGTTGCCTTTTCCCCCTGCCCATAACAAGTTACTCCATTAGACCTCATGATCTGATATCTTTCTCTTTTCAGTGGTTTCTGAAGCTATTTACTGATGATTACGTTGCAAACTACATGACCAGAGTGGAGGCAACTAAGGTTAAAGTATATAATTCATGCTACCATGATAATGCTCTAGAGGTCTTCCTGAAGGCGGTGAAGGATGAGCGGGTGATCACCACAAGGGGTTGGACAAAAGTTGTTCGTGCCTAGGGCATGAGGGAAGGCACATTATGGGCATTCCGCTTCTTCAACAACATCGACAGTTAAAATGAATAACACTTGTCTCTTCACCTTTACCGCCTGTAAATATTGTGGTTCATCATAGTTAATTGATGTCTAATCCTGTAATTACTGAACATATTGTACTGACAATTTTATTTACGGATTCGTTGTTAAACCATTATGCTGAGAATTTGAATTGCACATTTCATATTTCAAAATTTCCAATTCAAATAATAAATTACAGCCAAAAGATTGTATAGGAGCGAATAAAATAATGTGCACATGGTTAGAAAGAAAGCAACGTGTGCGATGAGAAAAGAAAACAGACGGTTCTTTGACGTGAAACGTTTGCGATCCGCTTCAGACACACATACGGTTTCCTCTCATATGCGTGTGCGATTCATGGCAATACAACAAACGTTTCAGACCAGTGTGCGTGTGTGATAGAAATACCAATCGCACATAGTTATGAAAATGTACACGTTCGCGTTAGTAGAGGCACCGCACACATTTTACATTCTTGAACCGTGTGCGATAACATATCTATCACAAACATATCGGTAGATTAAATGTTGATTTCCACCTTTTTCACACGACTATAGCGGCCTAATCATTTGGGATGTACATACAAATGGAAACGTTTTCCCTGGATTCATTGTGTGGGATGTACATAAGAACGGAAACATACTCCTTGGATTGACTATGAGTGATATACATATGAACGGAAATGTTTTTTCTGGGATTCACCGTGTGGGATGTACATACCTACGGAAATGTTTTCTAGGATTCACTGTGTGGGATGTACATACCTACGGAAATGATTGGGTTTCCATGGGTCACCCGATCGCACATGAATTCGTTTGGTGTCCCAGGAGGGCCTATCCCCGACGATTTCTGGGTCGTGTGGGAAGGACCCCCCTATCGCCCACACTCACTTGGCGACAGTTCCAAATGCCATCACGGAAAGGGGTTAAAAACCGTTTGTACAACACCGACGTGTACCAGTGATGGCAGTTGATTAGTCAGCAATTTGTAAAGATATTTCAGTAGGTGTGAGTTTATTAAAATCAAGTCTTTTATATAAAGAGAAAGGCAGAACACTAACACCAGCTCCCAAATCACATAAAACAGTTTTGACATAATTTTGTTTTGATGGATCAAGGTATAGTTCGTACTCTCGGATCTCCAAGTTTTTTAGGTACTCCAACCTTAGGAGAGTAATTAGAAAGCATGGTGGAGATTTCAGCTTTAGGTTTTTTCTTTTATTTGTGATAATGTCTTTCATGTATTTTGCATAAGGGGCCATCTTTAAAATATTAGTCAACTGGGTACGCAAAAAGACTGGCCTGAGCATTTCAGCAAAGCGTTCAAATTCTTCATCATCCTTTTTCTTAGACAGTTTAGGTGGAAAGGTCATGAGTTTCTGAACCCATGGCTCTCTTTCTTTACCATGTTTTCTAGCCACAAAGTCTCTTTTATCATAAAGTTTATTTTTGGGTTATGGGTTATTAAGAACAACTGTTGGCTCTACCTGAACATCATTATCTGATTTTTTATCATTGTCTGGTTGAGTATCTTCATGAACATCATTATTATCATTTTCCTTATCACTAGGTGAATGTTTATTACTATATTGGGTTTCAGCATCAGAGGTAGAGACATCATTGTTATCTTCAGAAGGTTTTTTTATCTCAGTTTCACTAGGGGTATGCAAAGTCTTATCATTTTTATTTTTATTTTTATTTTTAGAAGGACTAGGTGCATCAGAATGAATTCTTCGAGAGTCCTGTTCAATTCTTTCAAGGTGTTCCTCAGGATAAAGTGGTTCATGTGTCATTTTGCTTCCTCTACTTGCTAGTCTAACAGCATAATCATTCATATTACTATTCAATTCACTAATCAATTCTTTTTGACATTTAGCAACTTGTTCTAACTGGGTTTGTACCATAGAGTCATGTTTCCCTACACCTCTAACATCATTAGTGATTCTAAATAACAAGTCACTCAATCGAGCACTCATTTGAGAGTTTTGTTTTAATTTTTCATCACATTTGCATTGAAGTGATCTCGTTTCATAATGTAGTTGTCAAATTCATATAAGCATTGATTGGGATGTTTATTGTAAGGGATGTCACTGATGTCTACTATACAACCTTCTTCTTGTAGACGTTGTTGGGCCTCCAAGTGCAGAGGTTTCTAGGACAGTAGCATATTTTCCTCAAGTGGATGACCTAAGGTTTATCAATCCGTGGGAGGCGTAGGTTGAAGATGGTCTGTCTCAAACAACCCTACAACCAAAAAACAAAGAGTCTCTTGTGTCCCCAACGCACCCAATAAAATGGTAAATTGTATAGGTGCACTAGTTCGGCGAAGAGATGGTGACACAAGTGCAATATGGATGGTAGATCTAGGCTTTTGTTATCTGAAAATATAAAAATAGCAAGGTAACAAATGATAAAAGTGAGAGTAAACGATATTTCAATGCTAGGAAACAAGGCCTAAGGTTCATACTTTAACTAGTGCAATTTCTCTCAACAATAATAACATAACTGGATCATATAACTATCCATCAACATGCAACAAAGAGTCACTCCAAAGTCACTAATAGCGGAGAACAAATAAAGAGATTATTGTAGGGTACGAAACCACCTCAAAGTTATCCTTTCTGATCAATCTATTCAAGTGTCTGTAGTAAAATAACACGAAGCTATTCTTTCCATTCGATCTATCATAGAGTTCGTACTAGAATAACACCTTAAGATACAAATCAACCAAAACCCTAATGTCACCTAGATACTCCAATGTCACCACAAGTATCCGTGGGCATGATTATACGATATGCATCACACAATCTCAGATTCATCTATTCAACCAACACAAAGTACTTCAAAGAGTGCCCCAAAGTTTCTACCGAAGAGTCAAGACGAAAACGTGTGCCAACCCCTATGCATAAGTTCACAAGGTCACTGAACCCGCAAGTTGATCACCAAAACATACATCAAGTAGATCACGTGAATATCCCATTGTTACCACAGATAAGCACGGCAAGACATACATCAAGTGTTCTCAAATCCTTAAAGAATCAATCCGATAAGATAACTTCAAAGGGAAAACTCAAGCCATTACAAGAGAGTAGAGGGGGAGAAACATCATAAGATCCAACTATAATAGCAAAGCTCGCGATACATCATGATCGTGCTGACTCAAGAATACGAGAGAGAGAGAGAGAGATCAAACTCATAGCTACTGGTACATACCCTTAGCCCCGAGGGTGAACTACTCCCTCCTCATCATGGAGAGCGCCGGGATGATGAAG
The DNA here is from genome assembly GCF_002162155.2 of Triticum dicoccoides. Classification (NCBI taxonomy): domain Eukaryota; kingdom Viridiplantae; phylum Streptophyta; class Magnoliopsida; order Poales; family Poaceae; genus Triticum; species Triticum dicoccoides. Next base: position 515,403,835 of record NC_041381.1, on the reverse strand, counting down.
ATGGCCATCGGTGAGGGATCCCCCCCCCTCCGGGAGGGCGTCGGAACAGGGTCCCGATTGGTTTTTGGTGGCTACAGAGGCTTGCAGCGGTGGAACTCCCGATCTATGGTGCTCCTGGATGTTTTTGGGGTATATGGATATATATAAGCGAAAAATGTTAGTCAGGGGAGCCATGAGGGGCCCACGAGGGTGGGGGCGTGCCCTGGACCGTCGTGGCTTCCTCGAAGCTTCCCTGACGTCTACTCTAAGTCTCCTGGATTGCATTTGTTCCAAAAATAACTCTCCCAAAGGTTTCATTCTGTTCGGACTCCGTTTGATATTCCTTTTCTTTGAAACATTGAAATAGGCAAAAAACAGCAATTTGGGCTGGCCCTCCGGTTAATAGGTTAGTCCCAAAAATAATATAAAAGTGTATAATAAAGGAAATACACATCCAAAACAGATAATATAATAGCATGGAACAATCAAAAATTATAGATACGTTGGAGACGTATCAAGCATCCCCAAGCTTAATTCCTGCTCTTCCTCGAGTAGGTAAATGATAAAAATAGAATTTTTGATGTGGAATGCTACCTAGCATAATTCTCAATGTAATTCTCTTTGTTGTGGCATGAATGTTCAGATCCAAATGATTCAAGATAAAAGTTTAGTATTGACATAAAAAATAGTAATACTTAAAGCATACTAACAAGTAATCATGTCTTATCAAAATAACATAGCCAAAGAAAGCATATCCCTACAAAATCATATAGTTAGGCTATGCTTCATTTTCGTCACAGAAAATACTCCCATCATGCACAACCCTGGTTTCAGCCAAGAAATTGGTTCATACTTTTTAACGGGCTTCAGCTTTTTTAACACTCACACAATACATGAGCGTAAGCCATGGATATAGCACTATGGGTGGAATAGAATATGATGATGGAGGTTGTGTGGAGAAGACAAAAAGGGAAAAAGTCTCGCATTGACGAGGCTAATCAGCGGGCTATGGAGATGCCCATCAATTGATGTCAACATGAGGAGTAGGGATTGCCATGCAACGGATGCACTAGAGCTATAAATGTATGAAAGCTCAACAAAAGAAATTAAGTGGGTGTGCATCCAACTCGCTTGCTCACGAAGACCTAGGGCATTTTGAGGAAGCCCATCATTGGAATATGCAAGCCAAGTTCTATAATGAAAAATTCCCACTAGTATATGAAAGTGACAACATAGGAGACTCTCTATCATGAAGATCATGGTGCTACATTGAAGCACAAGTGTGGAAAAAGGATAGTAACATTGTCCCTTCTCTCTGTCTCTCTCATTTCTTTTATTTATTTTGGTGGGCTTCTTTGGCCTCTTTTTTTATTTGGGCTTCTTTGGCCTCTTTTAATTTTCATAATGTCCGAAGTCTCATCCCAACTTATGGGGGAATCATAGTCTCCATCATCCTTTCCTCACTTGGGACAATGCTGTAATAATGGAAATCATCACACTTCTATTTATTTACAACTCAAGAATTACAACTCAATACTTAGGACAACATATGACTCTATGTGAATGCCTCCGGCAGTGTACCAGGATATGCAATCAATCAAGAGCGACATGTATGAAAGAATTATAAAGGTCGCTTTGCCACAAATACGATGTCAACTACATGATCATGCAAAAAACAATATGACAATGATGGAGCGTGTCATACTAAACGGAACGGTGGAAAGTTGCATGGCAATATATCTCAGAATGGCTATGGAAATGCCATAATAGGTAGGTATGGTGGCTGTTTTGAGGAAGATAAAAGGAGGTTTATGTGTAATAGAGCGTATCGTATCTCGGGGTTTGGATGCACAGGCGAAGTTTGCACCAACTCTCAAGGTGAGAAAGGGCAATGCACGGTACCATAGAGGGTAGCAAATTGTGGAAGGGTAAGAGTGCGTATAATCTGTGGACTCACATTAGTCATAAAGAACTCATATACTTATTGCAAATGTTTATTAGCCCTCGAAGCAAAGTACTACTACGCATGCTCCTAGGGGAAGGGTTGGTAGGAGTTAACAATCGCGCGATCCCGACCTCCACTCATAAGGAAGGCAATCAAAGAACACCCCATGCTTCAAATTTGTCACACGACGTTCACCATACGTGCATGCTATGGGACTTGCCAAGTTTAACCCAAGTATTTCTAAATTTCATAATTACCCAACTAGCATGACTCTAACAGTACCACCTTTATATCTCAAAACAATTATCAAGTATCAAATTTCTCATAGTATTCAATGCACTTTATATGAAAGTTTTTATTATATCCACCTTGGATGCCCATCATACTAGGACTAAATTCATAACCAAAGCAAATAACCATGCTGTTTAAGACTCTCAAAATAATATAAGTGAAGCACTAGAGCAAATGACAAACTACTCCGAAAGATATAAGTGAAGATCAATGAGTAGTCGAATAATTATGCAATTATGTGAAGACTCTCTAACATTTAAGAATTTCAGATCTTGGGATATTATTCAAACAGCAAGCAAAACAGAATAAAACAGAATGACGCTCCAAGCAAAACACATATCTTGTGGTGAATAAAAATATAGCTCCAAGTAAAGTTACCGATGAACAAAGACGAAAGAGGGGACGCCATCCGGGGCATCCCCAAGCTTAGGATCTTGGTTGTCCTTGAATATTACCTTGGGGTGCCTTGGGTATCCCCAAGCTTAGGGTCTTGCCACTCGTTATTCCATAGCCCATTGAATCTTTACCAAAAACTTGAAAACTTCACAAGACAAAACTCAACAGAAAACTCATAAGCTCCGTTAGTATAAGAAAAACAAATCACTACATAGGTACTGTTGTGAACTCATTCTAAATTCATATTTGTGTAATATCTACTGTATTCCAATTTCTCTATGGTTCATACCCTCCGATACTACTCATAGATTCATCAAAATAAGACAACAACACATAGAAACAGAATCTGTCAAGAACAGAACAGTCTGTAGTAATCTGTATCATTCGAATACTTCTGTAACTCCAAAAATTCTGAAATAAATTGGTGGACTTGAGGAATTTGTCTATTGATCATCTTCCAAAATAATTAACCTAAAAGCACTCTCCAGTAAAAAAATGTCAGCTAATCTTGCGAGCGCCAAAGTTTCTGTTTTTTTACAGCAAGATCGTATAGACTTCACCCAAGTCTTCCCAAAGGTTCTACTTGGCACAAACACTAATTAAAACATAAAACCACATCTAAACAGAGGATAGATTAATTATTTATTACTAAACAGTAGCAAAAAAGCAAAGAACAAAAATAAAATTGGGTTGCCTCCCAACAAGCGCTTTTATTTAATGCCTTTTAGCTAGGCATGCTGATGACAATGATGCTCACATAAAAGGTAAGAATTGAAACATAATTGGAGCATCATGAAGCATATGACTAGCACATTTAAGCCTAGCCCACTTCCTATGCATAGGGATTTTGTGAGCAAACAACTTATGGGAACAATAATCAACTAGCATAGGAAGGTAAACAAGCAAATCTTCATGATTTTCAACACATAGAGAGGAAACTTGATATTATTGCAATATGTAGAAGCATATGATCCTCTCTAATAATAATTTTCAGTAGCATCATGAATTAATTCAACAATATAACCAGCACATAAAGCATTCTTTTCATGATCTACTTTCATAGAAATTTTTCTACTCTCCACGTAAGCAAATTTATTCTCATCGATAGTAGTGGGAGCAAACTCAGCAAATTAACTATCATGTGAAGCATAATCCAATTGAAAATTAAAGTCAAGATGACAAGTTTCATGGTTATCTTTGTTCTTAATAGCATACAAGTCATCACAATAATCATCATAGATAGCAGCTTCGTTCTCATAATCAATTGGAACCTCTTCCAAAATAGTGGATTCATCACTAAATAAAGTCATGACCTCTCCAAATCCACTTTCATCAATATAATCATCATAAATAGGAGGCATGCTTTCATCATAATAAATTTTCTCATCAAAACTTGGGGGACAAAAAATATCATCTTCATCAAACATAGCATCCCCAAGCTTGTGGCATTGCATATCATTAGTATCATGGATATTCAAGGAATTCATACTAACAACATTTCAGTCATGCTCATGATTCACATATTTTATGCCAAGCATTCTATGTAATTCTTCTTCTAGCACTTGAGCACAATTTTCCTTCCCATCATTTTCATGAAAGACATTAAAAGGATGAAGCATATGAGGCAACCTTAATTCCATTTTTTTGTAGTTTTCTTTTATAGAATAAACTAGTGATAAAACAAGAAACAAAAAGATTCGATTGCAAGATCTAAAGATATACCTTCAAGCACTCACCTCCCCGGCAACGGCGCCAGAAAAGAGATTGATGTCTATTACACAACCTTCTTCTTGTAGACGTTGTTGTGCCTCCAAGTGGAGAGGTTTGTAGGACAGTAGCAAATTTCCCTCAAGTGGATGACCAAAGGTTTATCAATCCGTGGGAGGCGTAGGTTGAAGATGGTCTCGCTCAAGTAACCCTACAACCAAATAACAAAGAGTCACTTGTGTCCCTAACACACCCAATACAATGGTAAATTGTATAGGTGCACTTGTTTGGCGAAGAGATGTTGATACAAGTGCAATATGGATGGTAGATATAGGTTTATGTAATCTAAAAATATAACTACAAGAAGGTAACTAATGATAAAAGTGAGCATAAACGGTATTGCAATGCTAGGAAACAAGGCGTAAGGTTCATACTTTCACTAGTGCAAGTTCTCTCAACAATAATAACATAACTGGATCATATAACTATCCCTCAACATGCAACAAAGAGTCACTCCAAAGTCACTAATAGTGGAGAACAAATGAAGAGATTATTGTAGGGTACGAAACCATCTCAAAGTTATCCTTTCTGATCGATCTATTCAAGATTCCGTAGTAAAATAACCCGAAGCTATTCCTTCCGTTCGATCTATCATAGAGTTCGTACTAGAATAATACTTTAAGATACAAATTAACCAAAACCCTAATGTCACCTAGATACTCCAATGTCACCTCAAGTATCTGTGGGCATGATTATACGATATGCATCACACAATCTCAGATTCATCTATTCAACCAACACAAAGTACTTCAAAGAGTGCCCCAAAGTTTTTACCGAAGAGTCAAGACGAAAACATGTGCCAACCCCTATGCATAAATTCACAAGGTCATTGAACACGCAAGTTGATCACGAAAACATACATCAAGTAGATCACGTGAATATCCCATTGTCACCACAGATAAGCACGGCAAGACATACATCAAGTGTTCTCAAATCCTTAAAGACTCAATCCGATAAGATAACTTCAAAGGGAAAACTCAATCCATTACAAGAGAGTAGAGGGGGAGAAACATCATAAGATCCAACTATAATAGCAAAGCCCGCGATACATCAAGATCATGCCGAATCAAGAACATGAGAGAGAGAGAGAGAGAGAGAGAGAGAGAGAGAGATCAAACACATAGCTACTGGTACATACCCTTTGCCCTGAGGGTGAACTACTCCCAAATCATCGTCGAGAGCGCCGGGATGATGAAGATGGCCACCAGTGAGGGATCCCCCCTCCGGCAGGGTGCCAGAACAGGGTCTCAATTGGTTTTTGGTGGCTATAGAGGCTTGCAGCGGCGGAACTCCCGATCTATGGTGCTCCTGGACGTTTTTGGGGTATAAGGATATATATAGGCGAAAGAAGTCGGTCAGGGGAGCCACGAGGGGCCCACGAGGGTGGGGGTGCGCCTAGGGTGGTATGGCGCGCCCTGGACCCTCGTGGCTTCCTTGAAGCTTCCCCGACGTCTACTCCAAGTCTCCTGGATTGCATTTGTTCCAAAAAATAACTCTCCCGAAGGTTTCATTCTGTTTGAAGTCCGTTTGATATTCCTTTTCTTCGAAACACTGAAATAGGCAAAAAAACAACAATTTGGGTTGGGCCTCTGGTTAATAGGTTAGTCCCAAAAATAATATAAAAGTGTATAATAAAGCCCATAAACATCCAAAACATATAATATAATAGCATGGAACAATCAAATATTATAGATATGTTGGAGACGTATCAATCACCTTCATCAAAATTTCATAAAGAATTTACTTCTGCCACTTGTGGTGGTTCTATGTTAAGACCATGTATTTCTTTAATGGGTGGCAAATTCTTAACATCCTCATCTTTAATACATTTTTCCTTCATACATTTCTGTTCCTCTTGCATATCTTCGGGACTGAGAAATAAGATACCCCTCTTCTTCGGAGTGGGTTTAGGAGGTGGTTCAGGAATTGTCCAATCATCATAATAATTCAAAATATTATTCAATAATTCCTTAGCTTGTTCAATAGTTTGTTCCCTGAAAACGCAACTAACACAACTATCTAGGAAGTCCCTAGAAGCATCTGTTAGTCCACTATAGAAGATATCAAGTATTTCATTTTTCTTAAGAACATGATCAGGCAAAGCATTAAGCAACTGGAGAAGCCTCCACCAATCTTGTGGGAGACTCTCTTCTTCAATTTGCACAAAGTTAAATATTTCCTATAAGGAAGCTTATTTCTTATAAGCAAAAAATATTTTTCAGAGAAGTAATAAATCATATCTTGGTGACTACGCACACAACCTGGAGCAAGAGTGTTGTACCATTTCTTAGCATCACCCTTGTATGATAACTAAAATAATTTGAGAATATAGTAGTTGCGAATTTTCTCATCATGTGACAGCCTGGTTTTTGCCTTCTCTCTTTTTCCGGACTTCATTTGCTTCTGCTTTGAATTTGGGGCTTTTGAAAAATTCAAATGGACTTAAACACTTGGGCATGTCCTTGATTTTCACCCAAGTGACCCTTCCACCTCTTAATCATCATTCTTTCTCTAAAAAATCCCAAAATTACCCAACGAATCTTTTTCATAAAAGAAAAATATTCATTTTCTTCTTTGAAATTCAATTCTGAAACTTGTGCTCCAAAGGAACCCTCATTTTTATTGCTCCTAAAATCCTGAGAAAATTCCCAAATATTCTTTGAACCTTGGCACACCTTGCTGAGAAAAAATACTGCACAACTTTTTGGAACATTTCTGCTACAGAAAATCATTTGTGTTTTGGCCTCAAAATGCACTTTGCACAACAAGTACCCTTTTCCTTGATCCAATGAGGCTGATTTTTCTTGAGCTTCATTAACCTCCGAAGTAAAGCTTAACCCCAGGAGATCATCCCTAATCTCATTCTAGAAGCCCTCCAAAATTGGCGACCAAGTTTCTATCCAGAAATTTGCCGAGAAGCTCAAGTCTCATCTGGTCGGCCTCGCAGTGTGCCATAACCCCTCTTAGACCAAACACTGCACGGACAACACACTAGACATGGTTTGGCATTCCGTGGGCATCACTTTGACCACACCAGCATGGTGACCGTGTGAAGACACGGCCCTGGCAACATGTTCGACGCACTCTGCATTGCGCCCGCGCGTCTGTTTCGTTCGTGCTCATTCCAGAACTCGCCGATGACTGCCGCACCATGCCACCATCTTTGCCTCATTACAGAACTCGTCGATGACGCCGGAGCAACCGCAGCAAGCATGGGCACGTCATGGCCAAAAGCCACAGTGCGCATGTGCCCCTGTCTTCTTCTCCCACCGCCTCACGTGCTCGTCTTCGAGCTTCACAGTGCCCGCGTGAGCTCTGAAGTGCTGCCCACTCCTCGCTAGCGCTCCTCGTCGCTGTGCGCCTCTTCCAGAGAGCTCCGGCGGAGCCGACACCCCTACCCCTCCGCCTATAAATTCAGATCCCATCCAGCCTCTCCGAGCACTACAAGATCACCGCACAGCCTCCACAAACCCGTAGCATAGCTGCAGCCCGGCCGGAAAGGCCACTGGCCGCCGTCCCCGATCTGAGCTTGCCGTTGATCCCTGCAGCTCCTCCTCCTCACTCCAGTGCCCCTCGAGCTTGATCTAGTCCTCAGGTGACTTTCTAGTGGCTCACTGGTGCCGTCCAAACCAGTTGGAGCCCCTGGTGCAGCCCCACGTCAGCGTCGTCCTCAACTCCGGCGAGCTCCGCTTTCTGCAGCCGCTGGAGAAGCTCGTTCCGAGCCCGTCCGTCCACCTCCAGCCAAGTCACGGGTACACATAGGTGCGCCTCAACCCCCTCTTTCTTTCTATCCCTCTAGAACCCACCGAGAACCCCTCCTCACCGGCGTGAGCTCCGGCGAAGCGCCGCCCATCTCTGTTTCTCTCTCTCTCCCCCCGACCTGACGCATGGGGCCCGCGGTCAGCCTCACTGCTCACGCCCGAAGCGGTATGAGTGGGGGCGTGTTCCTAGAATACGCCATCGACGTCACCCGCTGGTTTTTTTCTTTTAATTCAAATTTAAATCAAATTTTGACCAGAAACTTTGACCAGCCATAAATTGTAAACCATAAGTCCAAATGAGTTGATTTTTTTTGCATTGTGTTTGTTTTGAAAACTTCTAGCAGCACACCAAAATGGAGATTTTTCCTTGCTGTCTATAATTTCTTGTGATTTTCAGAGTGGTTCTTGATATTTTATTTTGCTGTTTTTAATGGTTTGCAGAAGAAGAAACTTGTCTTGAAGAGAACCAGGAGGAGTGTGAGCCTCCTCTGCCCTATGACAAGCCACACCAACATTTCTATGGTGTCATTTCAATATCCATGATTTTCCAACTAGAATATGAGTTATTTTCATGCATTCAATTGTTTAAATCAATATTTCTTGTTTTAATTACTTTGTCATGATTGAAATGCTTAGTTTGCAGTACGGTTTAAATGCTTGAACTAGTTTAAGGCAGTAGAAGAAATTTAGAGTGTGTGGTTATGCTTTTGATATGAATGATGATACTTTTATTATGTGGTTAATTGATTGTGATAATTTATGGTATAACCAAAATGATGATTTTAAAACCAGTAAAGTAAAAACCAGTAGAGTTTAATGATGAGTAGTGCAAGTAGAAAACTTTGATGATGTTGATCTGTTCACTTTGAGTGGTATGTGATGCATGTCGAATAATTGCATGTTCATGGCATATTGTGACTCGAGTTATTTTATTTCAAGTTAAAACTGATGTTAATTCAACTTGAACATAATGTTGATCAAGTCATGGTGCCACTAAATCGATTTCTTCCCAGTGCAACTACATTTTCTTTTATGGGGAGGTCATTATTCGGTCTGTTGTCATGCCTCTGGTCGGTACCTCCAATGAGGGAAGGTTATGGGCATGTGGTACCCTGGCCTGGTAAGCAGACATAACCTTGTGTGCTCATTTGCTGTTATGGTACCTTGTCCCTGTTTGGGACCGTTTTCCCACGACGGTGGCCATTGATGCCTTTGGTAGGCACGGGGCCACCCATGACTTAGCGCAGTGGGGAGTTAGTCAGAGTGGCTGGGAGAGTGCCATGGCAATGGGAGCGTTCTGTCGGAATACCGGCGGTCCACCCGAATGGGAAGACGAGGCCATGGGCTCCGTAGTGTGGGTAAAGTGCGCTACCTCTGCACAGTGTATTTTCAATCTATCGATAGCCGCGTCCTCGGTTGCGGACATAGCTCGTGAGTAAGTCACACCATGGATCAACATCAATAAGTAATCTTGCACACTAAATTCTATGTCTGGCACTAGTTATGTGAAGATTTGCGAGATCATGAAGATGATCGTTGCTAGAACCAAAGTGTTGGTTTCGCTTGTGATCCGAGTATGATCACCGTTTTGGTTACGAGGTAATCCGTCTGGTAAGAGAGTCCGCGGGACTCAGTGCAAAAGTTGATGTATCACTACATCAGTATTGTTTCTTGCATTGCATTTAATCTGATTAATTATCATGATATTGTTTGCCATTGTGCTTATGCTTGTTGTGAGCTTGCAAGTACATTCAATGTACTGACCTGGTGTGTCATGCCAGATTTCATGACAGACTTATCGGATCGGAGTGCTTCGTGAGTCTAGATCGTGTCCACGTTGGTGTCCCTGTGCTATGGAGTTCCCCCGCGTCGTCGTTCCGCTGCCACGTAGTTATCTTGACCGAGGCCCCCTTCATGTTCATTAAACAATGTACATATTGTTCAGCCGCACCGTGTGTGCCGCTTGGGCTCGCAACTTGATGTAAGATCGAACCTAAGTTTCCGCTAGCATCAATAAAGCAGTTGTTTTCTATACCATGTTGTTGTGTGTTGCCAGAAGACTTGATCTCTGGGCTGGCAATGCAAGGTAAACCGGTTGTTCTAAGCCGGGGTGCCACACATCATGAGAAAATAGGGTGGCTATATCATTTAATTTAGTAAGACGTGACACAATAGTTTTAGTTTCATAGCCATGGAAATTATTAGATTCGACCAGAGTAATTAACTCTAGGTCAATAGAGAATTCATAATCCTTATCGGCAACAAAGATAGGTGAAGTAGCAAACTTAGGATCACATTTCATTCTAGCATTCAAAGATTTTTCTTTCAACTTGCATAATAATTTCATAAGATCATCTCTATCTTTGCAAGCAAGAAAGTCTCTTGCTACCTCTCCGTCCATAACATAACCCTCATGTATTTTAGGCAGTTCAAATCTAGGAGAGCTAGGTCTAATAGGCGATTCAACGTTTTTAGTTTCAAAGACTTCATCAGTTTCAACATTCTCAATATCTTTATCTCTAGCAAGTTGTTCATCAAGAAATCAACCCAGTGGCACATTATCATCAAGCAAGGTACTAGCATCATCATAAGCATCATTCATAGCAGAAGTAGCATCATCAATAACATGCGACATATCAGGATTAATAGCATGTGGTAGTGTTGCAAGTTTATTCAGAACCAAAGGTGAATCAAGTACAGAGCTAGATGGCAGTTCCTTACCTTCCCTCGTCTTAGAGGGAAAAAATCTTGGTTCTGGTATCTTTCAGATTCTTCCTAGTGATAAATAGATATAAATCCCAAGTGACCCAACAAAAATAACTATGCTCCCCAGCAATGGTGCCAGAAAAGGTCTTGATAACCCACAAGTATAAGGGATCGCAACAGTTTTCGAGGGTAGAGTATTCAACCCAAATTTATTGAGTCGACACAAAGGGGAGCCAAAGAATATTTGTAAGTATTAACAGTTGAGTTGTCAATTCAACCACACCTGGAGATTAAATATCTACAGCAAAGTTATCAGCAACACAGTAAAATGACAGTTTGATAGCAATAGTAACGATAGTAGTGGTAACAGTAACGGCAGTAACAGTCTTGTAGCAGCTGTAATAGTAGCAACAACAATAGTAACTTAGCAAGAAAAATATGTGGAAAACTCATAGGCATTGGATCGGTGAATTTGTTGGATAATATTCGTCATATAATAGTCATAACCTAGGGCAGCACAGAACTAGCTCCAGTTCATAAATATAATGTAGGCATGTATTCTCTAAATAGTCATACATGCTTATGGAAAAGAACTTGCATGGCATCTTTTGTCCGACCCTCCTATGGCAGTGGGGTCCATAAGGAAACTAAGGGATATTAAGGCCTCCTTTTAATAGAGAACCAGAACAAAGCATTAGCACATAGTGAATAAATGAAATCCTCAAACTATGGTCATCACTAGAAAGTATCCCAATTACTGTCACCCTAGTGTTTACGGATCATAACACGTAATAGGTACATATGACTTGAAAGATTGGATCTAGAACATAGACATAATGGTGAAAACATAAACAGTTCAGATCTGAAATCATGGCACTCGGGCCTCATACGTCCATTTTGCATCATGCTTTCATATTGATATTTATTGCATTATGGACTGTTATTACACTTTATGGTACAATACTTATGCCTTTTCTCTCTTATGTTACAAGGTTTAGACAAAGAGGGAGAATGCCGACAGTTGGAATTCTGGACCGGAAAGGAGCAAATCTGAGAGACCTATTCTACACAACTCCGGAAGTCCTGAGAATTTATAGAGAATTATTCTGGAATATATAAGAATTATTGGGAAAAGAGATACAAGAGGAGGTCCCACCAGGTGGCCACAAGCCTGGAGGCGCGCCCTACCCCCTGGGCGCGCCTGTCGGTTCTATATCCGGCATATCTCGTAGTACGGGTCCTAAGCTAGGCGTCTTGGAGCGATGGTAACATGGACACAGGGTTTCACCCAGGTTCGGGCTCTCTCGAAGAGATAATACCCTCATCCTACTTTTGATTGTATTGATATGGGTGTGGTACAGAGTACATGTACCTACCACGAGATTGTTCTAATGAATATAAGTTGATCTATTGACTATCTTGTCCTCGGTTTATATAACACACCGAAGGCCTAGGGTTTTAGGAGAGTCCTTGGCTTGAGCACCAAGTCTTGTGGAGTCTTCCATGTATGCGGCATGTGCTGCCTAAAGTGGCCCAAGAGTGAACATCCTTGGGGGTCCTCGGCCCAATCCAGCTGGTTGGAAGACGACATGGTGAGTACCCCTAGTCCAGAACACCATCAGTAGCCCCCTGAACCAGTCTTCAACTTAGGGACGCTCCTCGATTCTTCCAAATTGTTCTTCATCTTCGGTCGTCGGTCTTGAAAACTGGTTCAACAAATCTTCTCGTCTTCGATCAAAAATCGCCGTAGTGAGTCCTAAGAATTTATATGTTGGGCATCCGAGGAGACCTTTAAGTTTTCGGCCTTTATCAATGCCTTGTTATTTTCACGCCACACCTCGGGTTCGAAGTTGTTCCCGTGTGGCGGTGTCCTCTTGCGTCCGAGCTCCAACATCGGACTTCATCCGAGCTCTAACGCCGGAGTGTATCCGAGCTCCAACGCCGAACTATATTTGAGCTCGAACATCGGACTGTATCCGAGGTGTCATAGATCACCTTGGTTTAAAAAAGCTGAAGGAATTCAGCCGAGCTTAATGCCAGAAATGCCCTCTATGGAGCCAGCCACTTGTATCCGAGCTTTATACCTGACTACATCCGAGGTGGTGCACTACCTCGAGCGTGGGCTGATTTTTTGTGAATTTAATTCTGATTTGTGCAATTTATTCTCTGCCGAGTTGTATAGCCAGTAGCCCACAAGGTACGTGCCAGCCTAATATACGGGATGCACCTGAAGGATTAAATCAAACCGCTGATCCCAGTAGCTCCTGAGACTCAGGTTGATTCTCGAGATCAGCCTGAGGATCAATTCCCAGCTCAGCAGCATACTAAGGAATAGAAATGCGGTGTAATATATTAGAGGAAATAGTGATCGGCAGACGGGTCCTTGAGAGAGGGTCTTTAGAAGTTGCTGTAATATATTAGCTTGATGCTGGATATGTCCTAGATGGTACCTATCATTGTCGAAAGACGCGTTTGCCCATAGTTTGGTCATGCCGAACCCTAAGCACTTTGAATTTTCTACATTGAATAGGCAATGCAGTAGCCCTCGGGACACTGGTCGGGTGGCAAGACCAGATCAGGGGATCGATGTGCCCCTTTAATATTAGTAAATGATAAGCCCAAAGCCCAATAGCCTTGAGCCTTAATGTGGGCACGGGTGACCGAATTAAGGATCGATATCCGGTGTAAATTCATTTTAATCAAAATTGATGTGTAATGATTCTATGTATCCAAGTACTTTACGTCATTAATGCTCGGATCCACATTGTACAAAACTTTGTTGACCAACCATACGCTTCAACCTCCTTGGCCAGTAGCCGGGAGTGTTTGTCCTACTTTATAAAGCCTTTATAAGGGTAAATATTTATGGAAAACAAGGCAATCCGGCCATATAGTTTAATAAACAACGGTACACCGAGAGATATGTTATATTACTTTTTAATGTAAGAAACATCTTCCGAAGAAAATAGTCCCACTATTGGTTCCTTTCTTCGGGTTGTCATGCTGATCATGATCGTGAAACCTCACCTCGATCAATGTCAGACGAAAATATTGAGGATTTAGTTTGGGGAAAATTCCCCGAACTCTATGGTCTTAAAGAACCAAAGTTTTCACTTCCGCCGTTGCCGACCAATTATATCCTTTAAGATTGCTAGCTTTCGGCTTCATCTAGTCTGAGGTACTAACCCGGTTGACCCGGTAGTAACAATCACAGAGGTGCTACTTTTACTGCCTAGCCAAATAATCGGGAATGTAGGGGTAAGCACAGGAGCCAAGCAACCCAGCTTGGCCAAAATCTTAAGTCAAATTGATGCATATTTATGACTTTATAACGATAAGCACAGAAGGCAGCACTCGTATATTGAATACAAACACTGATGATATATGTTTATTTTGACTCCGTTGCGACTTTTATAATCTGAAAGTGGCCCGTCGTCGGCTTCTACCCCTTTCTAGATGCTACGCATGGTGTTTCCGCAGTAACAAGACAACCCTTAACCGACGCCTCGGTGCCCGGAGGTGGTTGTGTTAGCAGAGACAAGGTAATTAGGTATGCGGGCTTTATAGCTTTCACTTAGTCATAGGAGCGTTAAACTAGGGAGGCTAATTACTAGCCCCCAGTCAGGTGTTCGGCATTAGCCGAGGACAAGCCATTAACACTTCGGCCAGTTGTATGAAAGGCTCATCGTCTAATACGGGGTGACTGAGGGAGTCCTGGATTAGGGGGTCCTCGGACAGCCGGACTATATACTTTCGCCGGACTGTTGGACTATGAAGATACAAGATTGAAGACTTCGTGCCATGTCCGGGCGGGACTCTCTTTTGCGTGGGAGGCAAGCTTGGCAATCCGGATATGTAGATCTCCTTCTCTGTAACCGACTCTGTGTAACCCTAGCCCCCTTCGGTGTCTATATAAACCGGAGGGTTTAGTCCGTAGGACAAGAAAAACAATCATAATCATAGGCTAGCTTCTAGGGTTTAGCCTCTATGATCTTGTGGTAGATCAACTCTTGTAATACTCATATCATCAAGATCAATCAAGCAGGAAGTAGGGTATTACCTCCATCGAGAGGGCCCGAACCTGGGTAAACATTGTGTCCCTCGCCTCCTGTTACCATTAGCCTTAGATGCACAGTTCAGGCCCCCCTACCTAAGATCCGCCGGTTTTGACACCGACATTGGTGCTTTCATTGAGAGTTCCACTGCGTCGTCACGATAAAGGCTTGATGGCTCCTTCAATCAGCTACAACGACGCATTCCAGGGTGAGGTTTTCCTCCCCGGACAGATCTTCATATTCGGTGGCTTCGTACTGCGGGCCAACTCCATTGGTCACCTGGAGCAGATCGATAGCTACACCCCTGGCCATCAGATCGGGTTTGGAAGCTTGAACTACAATGCCGACATCCACGGAGACTTGATCTTTGATGGATTCGAGCCCATGTCAGGTGCACCGAACAGTCACGGTGAGCATGACTTAGATTTGCCATCGGATGGTGTTCGGAAGATCACAGATGCGGCTGCCCCGGCCCTTAATCCGGAGCAGATCGTGCCATCTGAGGACGGGTGGATGGACCCCGCCACGGAGGCTGCACACTCATCGGCAATAGAGCCGAACACAGACTTCGCCTTCGATGAGGCCTATGTCATCGGACCCTCAGACTCGTCTCCGGCCATAGGCTCCGAATCATATGCATCCGTACCTATCAAATCTGATTGGGCACCGATCATGGAGTTTACCTCCGCTGATATCTTTCAGCACTCACCCTTGGGCGATGTGCTAAATTTATTGAAATCTCTCTCCCTGTCAGGAGACTCTTGGCCGAACTATGTCCGGTTCGACTGGGAAGCGGACGACGAAGAAATTCGTTCCCCACACACCACCCACTTAATAGCCACTGTCGATGACTTAACCGACATGCTTGATTTTGACTCTGAAGACATCGACGGTATGGACGACGATGCCGGAGAGGAACAAGAACCACCGCCCGCACGACACTGGACAGCCACCTCATCATATGACCTGCCATCTCTTGTATCCGATCTTTGCCTCAAAACCTCAGATTGGTACCTGTGGGTTGCTAGTAGTGTTGATTACTCCTTGTAGTTGATGCTAGTTGGTTTATTTGGTGGAAGATTATATATTCAAATCCTTAATGATAATTGTTACCCTTCTGATCTTGAACATGAATATGCTTTGTGAGTAGTTACGTTTGTTCCTAAGGACATGGGAGAAGTCTTGTTATAAGTATTCATGTGAATTTTGTATTCGTTCGTGTTGGGGAACGTAGTAATTCAAAAATTTCCTACGATCACGCAAGATCTATCTAGGAGATGCATAGCAACGATACGGGAGAGTGTGTCCACGTACCCTCGTAGACCGAGAGCGGAAGCGTTTAGTAACGTGGTTGATGTAGTCGAACGACTTCACGATCCAACCGATCCAAGTACTAAACGTACGTCACCTCCGTGTTCAGCACACATTCAGCATGATGACGTCCCTCAAGCTCTTGATTTAGTAGAGGGTCGAGGGAGAGTTCCATCAGCACGACGGCGTGGTGATGGTGTTGGTGATGTGATCCGTGCAGGGCTTCTCCTAAGCACTACGACAATATGACCGAGGTGGTAAACTATGGAGGGGGGCACCGCACACGGCTAAGAAACAATTATGTGTCCTTGGGGTGCCCCCTTGCCCACGTATATAAAGGAGGGGGAGGTGGAGGCCAGCCCAAGGGGGGCACGCCAAGGGGGGAGTCCTACTAGGACTCCGTTCCTAGTAGGATTTGGCCCCCCTCCTTCCAATTAACGGAGAGGGGAAATGGGAAGGGAGAGATAGGGAGAAATAAAGAGGGGGGCCGCGCCCCCTCCCCTTTTCCAATTCGGACTGGGCAAGGCGGGCGCGCGCCTCCTCCTATGGCTTGCCTCCTCTCCTCCACTATGGCCCAATAGGCCCATTAACATTCCCAGGGGGGTCCGGTAACCTCCTGTGCTTGCACACTTTTCAGACGATGAGTAAGGTTCCTATTAGGTCGTGGTTCTATATTCAGTGATGCCGTTGAAGTTGATGGACTCACTTATCTTCCAAGCCTTCCCCTGTTATCGTTACTAGATGGCCCTAAGCCATACTTATTGTAATAAGTTCTCTTTCGAGACATTCGATGTAATAAGTGTGTGATTGCTACTCTGTTATAAATCCTTCAAGTACTGTGCGTGTCAGCATTACTGATCCAGGGATGACACTAAAGCACAGAGATCAGACTGTTTGAGGTCTGGTCGCTACAAGATGGTATCAGAGCACACGCTGACTGTAGGACACGACCACTAAGCTAAATCCCTAGATCACTACTCACTCTTCTCATTTCTGACTCCTCATCTTTTCTACTCTTTTAGGATGGCGGATGCAAGGAACAAGTTCACGCAACCGGATGAAGATACACCCTTTGGACGCCACTTGAAGGAAGTCACTAGATACCTGAACATCAGAGTACCAAGCTTCACCGGGACCTACAACGCCACTTTACCTGAAGAGGAGCGTTGGATGATTCAAGTTCAAGTTCAAGGAAGGACGTTCATGCCCGTCGCTGAGCCCATGGAGTTTTCCTTTGATGCACCAACCTGGAGTCTAGGAAAGAGCATGGCAGCTCACATCATCATGGGACGCATTGGAGAAGTTTACCACAAGGATCTCAAGGATACAATCTACCAGATTTGTGGGCGCCGAAATGAGCAATGGGAGATGATCAGCACTAGGAAGGATAGATCAATTGCAGCTTTCATCCAGGAGTTAAACCAGCACATTCGATGCTAGGAGAACCAGATGTGCGCAGGCATGATAGACCTGAAAAAAGCCATAACAAAGATCACAGTGCTGGGGGAAGAACTTAAGTCTACACGCGATGGATATGAGGAGGAAATAGCAACAGTAGTAGAGAAGAACAATGATCTAAAGAAGAAGCTAAAAGTATTCATGGGATTTCCCGCGACTGGACGAGAAGACGAAGATTGCGCCTGTCCAGAGAACTACATCATCATCGATGACACCGACTCATACCCAGATGATAGCGATGATGACTATGTTGATGAAGCTAGAGCAGATGTCATGGAGTCTTCATCGGAGCAGTTTTGCTAGTCGACCTCCATAATAGTAGTAGTATTCCCCCATGTATCTAGTATAGTCCGAGCACTTTTGTAACGATAGTTAGACTGTTGTATGCCCTTGTTTGATTGAATGAAGTGATTTTGTTTGCAATTGTCTCACGTGCATATGGGTAGTGTTTTCTCCGTAGACCTCATTCTATTCTATATTCTCATCTCTTCTAAACCGTCAGATGCCTCTGAGACGTGACAATGGATTTGCTTTCCCACCGGAGCTCACTCAGTTGATCCAGCAGCAGAATGCCTTGATGCAGTTGCTAGTCCAGAATCAAAATCAAGGGAACAACAACAACAACAACCCACCACCGCCACCACCTGTTGATCACTTAACCCATTTTCTTAGGCTGAATCCACCGGTGTTCTCCAGTAACACCAAGACGATTGTTGCAGATGATTGGCTCTGCAAGACAGCAAGGGAGTTAACCACTACAGGATGCACAGATGCGGAGAGGGTGCATTTTGCCGCACATCAGCTTGAAGGCCCGCAGCATCATGGTGGGAGAATTTCACAGTCACTTATCCTATCGACACGGTCACATGGGATCAGTTTCAGCAGGCTTTCCGTACTGCCCATGTTTTAGCAGGAGCTATGGCCATGAAGAAGCGTGAGTTTCCCAACTTGCGCCAAGGAGGACGAATAGTTGGCCAGTATGTGGATGACTTTAGTAAGCTAGCACGTTATGCCCCAGATGACGTTGCTACGGATGCAGCTAAGCAGGAGAAGTTTCTAGAAGGACTGAATGATGAGCTGAGCATGCAGTTGATGTTAGCAACTTTCAACAACTACCAGGAGTTGGTAGACCGTGCTCTTATGATTGAAGGGAAGCAGCAGCAGATTGAGAACCGCAAGAGGAAGTATCGACAAGGGAAGTACAATTTTGGAACTCAGCAGAAGCCACGTTTTACCCCGAAATCGGGAGGACATTTCCAGCATACCCATGGAGGAGGTACCAAGCATAATCATAATGGCCCCAAGAATGGTAACGGGAATAGAGGAAGTAACGGCCAGAACCATACCCACCTTGCAACAATAGCCAAGAAAGATCTGAGCCAAGTCATTTCCTATAAGTGTCAGAAGAACGGACATTATGCCAATGAATGTCCTGAAGCCCAGAATGGAAATGGCAATGGAAGCTCAGGGAAGAAGCTGAACCCTTTCAATAGGGGACAGGTGAACCACGTTAACGTGGAGGAGGTTGAAGCTCAGCCAGATGCAGTAATAGGTAAGTTTTTGGTTAAGTCATTTACTGCACTCGTTCTTTTTGATAATGGTGCATCGCATTCATATATCTCAAGGGGATTTGTGGATAAGTATAAACTGCCAACCCAAGCCCTTAGGTCACCCATGTTAGTAACCTTGCCTAGAGCAGAGTAAATGGCTAGTCTATGGTGTGATCAGTTACCATTAAGGATTGGTAACTACGTGTTTCCCTCGGACCTAATAGTATTGTAATCGCAAGGATTGGATGTGATATTAGGCATGGATTGGTTATCGAAGTATGGAGGGAACATTGAATGCACCAGTAAGACAATTTTGCTTACAACGCCAGAAGGAAGAAGGATCAAGTATGTATCCCGGCATGAGCCGAAGAGGACACAAGTAAATTCCTTATCAGGAGTTGTGCAGGAAGAAGTACCAGTGGTGAAGGGTTTTCCTGACGTATTTCCAGAGGAGTTGCCAGGCATGCCACCGGATAGAGACATTGTGTTTTTGATTGAGCTTTTGCCAGGCACGGGGCCAATATCTAAGAGACCATACAGAATGCCTGCAAAAGATTTGGAAGAGATTAAAAAGCAGATTAAGGAGTTACTAGATAAAGGATATATTCGCCCAAGTTCTTCGCCTTGGGGATCACCAGTACTTCTAGTGGAGAAGAAGGACGGATCATTGAGGATGGTTGTTGATTATCGAGGATTGAATGCAGTAACTATCAAGAACAAGTACCCACTGCCGATGGTCAATGATCTGTTTGACCAATTACAAGGAGCTAAGGTATTTTCCAAGATCGATTTGCGATCAGGGTACCATCAGTTGAAGATCCGAGAGCAGGATATACCTAAGACGGCTTTTACCACCAGGTACGGGCTATATGAGTATACCGTTATGTCATTTGGTCTGACCAACGCCCCTGCATATTTTATGAACATGATGAACAAGGTGTTTATGGAGTTTCTGGATAAGTTCGTAGTAGTGTTCATTGATGATATTTTGGTCTACTCGAAAAAAGAAGAGGAGCATAAGGAGCATTTGCGTTTGGTACTTGAGAAGCTCAGAGAACATCAGTTATACGCCAAGTTCAGCAAATGCAAAACTGTAACCATAGAGCTTACCACCAGCCATATATGCATGTAGTATAGCTTTATTTTTTTCATTACTCTCTATGTGTTACATTGCCCGCATATTCCATGTGTTGACCCGTTTTTGGGCTGCAACGTTCATGTTGCAGACTTTTCAGACAACGAGTAAGGTGCCTATTAGGTCGTGGTTGTATACTCAGTGATGCTGTTGGAGTTGATGGACTCACTTATCTTCCAAGCCTTCCGCTGTTATCGTTACTAGATGGCCTTAAGCCATACTTATTGTAATAAGTTCTCTTTTGAGACATTCAATGTAATAAGTGTGTGATTGCTACTCTGTTATAAATCCTTTAAGTACTGTGCGTGTCAGCATTACTGATCCAGGGATGACACTAAAGCACAGAGATCAGACTGGTTGAGGTCTGGTCGCTACAGCACCCCTCCCCATGGACTGGTCCGAATTGGAATAGGGAGGGGGGCGCCCCCTTCCTTCCTTCTCCTTCTCCCTTCCCTTTTTCCTACTCCATGTGGGAGGTGGAATCCTACTAGCACTACAAAAAATACACTTCCGTCATGACACGTGTTTGTCACAGTAGGTCATATTTTTTGTCATGCATGTACATCCATGACAAATTTATGACAGAATCAAGATAGTCATACATATGCTGTCGTAGAAGTGTTCCATGACATTACCAAAATTATCATCACGGAAGTTTCCACTTCCATGACGATAAATCGCGCATCACAGAAGTGCTTTCATCAAGGGTGACCGACACGTGGCATCCACCATAACGGAACGCCGTTAAGCTATCAGGTCGGATTTTGGATCCGATAACCCGTTAACAGCCCCGACCAATGGGAAATTTCCACGTGTAAAATTCTGATTGTCCGAAGGAAACACCTGTCAGTTCATCAGTGGGCTAGATGTCGCCCGTCCATTGGAGGAGACATGCCTATGATACGTCGACACATGGCTAGGCCCAATAGAGGCCCATATAGGTTAAAAGGGACGACCCAGTCAAAGGCCTGTAGAACTTAATCAGGTACTAGTGGGCCATCCCAATAACGGCCTGCTTAATAAAGGCCCATTTACGGCCCGAAGCTAGATATGGCCCGTTAATTATTCACGCAATATTTGGGCCCATTTACGGCCTAAAGCCACATCTGGCCCGTTAATTGTTCGCCCATAATTTGGGACCATTCGCGGCCCGAAGCCAGATCTGGCCCGTTAATTGTTCGCCGAATATTTGGGCCCAACTATAGCCGAGTGACTTTCGGCCTGTTAGAGGCCTGATGTATACATGGGCCCATTTCATCCCGTTGTGACTTTCGGCCTAGGAATGGCCCGTGCTGCCCATGGGCCATATATGGTTTGACGGGACATCGGTCCCACCAACGGCCCGTGCTAAAGGTGGCAACAGTTAAGCCCAACGTGACTTTGGGCCTGTTAAAGGCCTGTCGCGTAATTTGGCCCATTGATGCATGTACTAAGCTTTCGGCCTCTTAAAGGCCCGTGATATCAGTGGGCTAACTAAGGCCCGAGATATGTTTCGTCCTGGTAACGGCCCGTTAGCTAACTGGGCACAAAACGGCCCGGTCTACATTTCGACCTGCTGAAAGCCCATCGATGACTAGAGAAAATTGAGGCCCAACATGCATTTTGGTCTGCTAAAGGCCCGTGGTTTCATCTCGGCCGTAACAGGCCAGTACAATATTCAGCCCGTTATTGGCCCAATGCTACCTGGGCCAAACTAAGCGTTGGGTCGACAAAAGGCCCAACTAAATATAGGCATGTGTAAGTTTGGGCCTGGCACAATGTGTGAAGGCCCCAATTATTCAGGCCCAAGAAAGACACAGGCCGGCCCAATTGTGGCCCGCTAAAAGCTGGCCCGTTAGAGTCGAATGTTTCGTCCCGGTCGACTACATCTGATTTTTTTTCAGATAGCGAATGATGGCAGTAACTAGTAGGAATTAAGAACAAACCTACTCTATACAATAAAGAAATTACGGCATAGTAACTAAGAATAAACCTACACTATACAATAAAGGATTTAAGGTATATTACATCCACGGGGCATCGAAGTTCGTCACTAGTGATCATAAAGAGCAACGAAGATGCAGACTATAAAATTTGGGCACCATTCCAGCGTAACAAAATAATAATGAACCGAGACCACTTCCAAGACAGTTCAAGAAAGGTTAGCCTTGAGGGGGAACTATTGTGCAAGCTGCTGAGTAAGGCTGTGAGACCGGCCTAGCATGTCGGTCATAGCTTCCAGGTGTAGCTGTTTAGCGATGAGGTTCTCATTGGTGTTCTCCGCAATCTTTCTTAGAGATAGGACTTCAAGTCGAAGTTGAGTTGCAGAATGCCTTTCTGCTAGAACTTGGGACTGAAGAAGTCGAACTGATTCAGACAACGAATTCTGTGAGCTTGTCTGACTGTTAGTCTCAAGTAACTTGAAAACTGCATCAAGACAATACTTTGGGGTTGTCTCGCTATCTTCAAGATGTTTTGCCTTCTTTGCTGCAATATATGTTGGGTTTGTCTGACAGCCTTCAACAGACTTGTACATGCCATCAGGCATATCACCCTGAAACAAAGCACAGAGATGATAGGTTTTGCACGTGTATAAACAAAGATGATAATTGTTCTGTCAATTCTATCCAATATCAAATTAGAAAATAAAGAGTAAGTTCAAAATATCAGTAGCATAATTTGGCATTGTTCATAATGCGGGGAGCTTCACCACACTACTGGATTACCATGTCAACATAACAAGCATAGATGAAGGGCAAAGAAAATCATTGTATCTATTTTGGATAATGTGCATGACATGTTGTTCATATCATCAGCCACATCAGTAACATAAAACAGGAGATGACAATGTGCAAACATGGGCTGCTTCACCACACACTGGATTGTAGATCCACAAAACCAAGCATACATATAGGGAGTATTAAGTAATGTGCATGGTATGAATAAGGAATTTGGTTTTACAAGTAAAACTTAGAACTTACGGTTCTTACGAACATGCATTTTGGTAGAAACAACAAACTAAACAGCAGTAAATGATAGGGAGTATGAGCAAATTAAACAGCAGTTGAGGATAAAGGCTTTAGAATGACTGACTTACATTAATAGTTAACACCGGCTTTATAATGCCCTTCTCCATGTCAAGGGAAGGATAACTCAAGAATTTCAGCACAAAATCTTCTTCATAAGCATTGCCTGTACTCTACATTTTGTAGAGTGTAATTATAGATATGATAATACTGGAAGGGATAGAGGATAATGAAGATAAGATGTAGATTGATGCTTCATAATCAACTACCAATCCCTTGAAGTACAAGCATTACAGGACAAAATGTACTAACAGGAGCAATGGGCTACACTTCTGCACTGGCATTGTCTGTGTATTCTACTTGTTGGTAAGATTAAATCTAGATCTGATCTTTTTTAGTAAATGGTAGGTGAGGGAGTCCTGGATTTGGGGGTATCTGGAGAGCTGGACTATATACATCATCCAGACTATTGAAGCGTGAAGATACAAGACTCAAGACTTTGGCCCGTGTCCGGATGGGACTCTCCTTTGCGTGGAAGACAAGCTTGGCGATCCGGATATTATAATTCCTTCCTGGTAACCGACTCCATGTAAACCCTAGCCCTCTCCAGTGTCTATATAAACCGGAGAGGATGGTCCCTAGAAGGCCGATCACAATTACAATCATACCATCATAGGCTAGCTCTTAGGGTTTAGCCTCTACGATCTTGTGGTAGATCTACTCTTGTACTACTCATATATTCAATATTAATCAAGCAGGAAGTACGGTTTTACCTCCATCGAGACGGCCCGAACCTGGGTAAACATTGTGTCCCTTGCTTCCTGTTACCATCAGCCTAAGACACACAGATCGGGATCCCCTACCCGAGATCCGTCGGTTTTGACAGCGACGTTGGTGCTTTCATTGAGAGTTCTGCTGTGTCATCGCTTCGAGGCTTGATGGCGTCTTCAATCGCCAACAACACGGTCCAGGGCGAGACTTTTCTTCCTGGACAGATCTTTGTGTTCGGCGGCTTCGCACTGTGGGCCAATTCACTTGGTCATCTGGAGCAGATCGACAGCTACGCCCCTGGCCACCAGATAAGGTTCGGAAACTTGAACTACACGGCTGATATTCGCGAAGACTTGATCTTCGACGGATTCAGGCCCGTGCCAGGAGCGCCGGACAGTCACGACGAGCACGGCCTAGACCTGCTGTCGGACAACGCTCGAGACATCATCCCTGCAGTATCCTCGGACCTAAATCCAGAACAAGTTGCATTGCCCAAGAACAGAGGGGTGGACCCCGCCCCGCAGGCCACATACTCATCGGCAGTGGAGCCGAACATAGGTCTCACCTCTGTGGAGGCCTATAACCCTGGGCCCCCGGACTCGTATCCGGTTGTTGGTTCCGGTTCGCATACCCTCGAGCCAGGTTGGGCTCCGGTAATGGAGTTTACCGCTGCGGACATCTTTCAGCACTCGTCTCTTTGTCGGGAGGCTCGGGGCCGAACTATGACCGGCTTGAGTGGGAAGCAGGCAATGAAGGAATTCGCTTCCCACCCACCACCCACTTCATTGCCACGATCGATGATTTAACCGACGTGCTTGACTTCGACTTCGAAGACATCGACGGTATGGACGACGATGCCAGAGATGTATAGGAGCCACCGCTCACAGGGCGGTGGACAGCCACCTCTTCGTACGATATATATATGGTGGACACTCCAAAAGAAACGAATGGTGATGAGGCAACGGGGGATAACCCCTCCAAGAAGAAAGCAAAGCATGGGCATCGCCAGCGCCGCTCCAAGCCCCGCCAAGGCAATACCGGCACCGGAGACGAAAACAATCCGGACGGTGCCGACGATGAATACAACCCCGAACGGCCCGCCTTCGAGCAGGCCGAGCAGGAAGATGGGCAGGATAGCCCAGGCGAACAAGCGACGGACGGGTATCCGAAGGAGGACAACTACATGCCTTCCTCCGAAGACGAGATTAGCCTAGGCGACGACGAGTTCGGCGTGCCCGAGGACCCCGTGGAGCAGGAGCGCTTCAAGCGTCGGCTTATTGGCACTACGAGAAGCCTGAAGAAGAAGCAGCAGCAGCTTCAAGCTGATCAAGACCTGCTCATAGATAGATGGACAGAAGTCCTGGTAGCCGAGGAATATGGACTCGAGCGCCACACGGCTGACCGTCCGCCTCGAGCTAAGGATAAAACGGTATATCATCCCGAATACCAGCTTGCACCCCCGCGCCAGTTTACTACGACCAGGGGTAATACTCAGGACCTGCGCGATAGACTAGATAACACCACAGGACAACCAAGATCGATCTACGGATCACGGGGGCGCGCCGCAGCACATGATGATGACCGTCATACCGGATACACTAATAGCAAATCCAGCCGGGCCGAATATAACCAGTCTAACGCAGCCGGACTACGTCGTGACATAGCCTGGCACAGAGGCACCGCACACCCCCTCTGCTTCACCGACGAAGTGATGGATCATTAATTCCCAGAAGGGTTCAAACCCGTAAACATCGAATTATACGATGGCACAACTGACCCCGCTGTATGGATCAAAGATTTCCTTCTCCACATCCACATGGCCCGCAGAGACGATCTGCATGCCATCAAGTATCTTCCCCTTAAGCTCAAATGACCTGTCGGGCACTGGCTAAACAGCCTGCCCACAAATTCCATTGGCAGTTGGGAAAACCTGGAAGACGCATTTCTTGACAACTTCCAAGGCACATATGTGCGACCTCCGGATGCCGATGATTTTAGCCATATTACTCAACAGCCCAGAGAATCAGCCAGGAAATTCTGGACTCGGTTCCTAACTAAAAAGAACCAAATAGTCGACTGTCCAGACGCCAAAGCCCTAGCAGCCTTCAAGCATAATATCCGTGACGAGTGGCTCGCCCGACACCTCGGCCAGGAGAAACCCAAGTCCATGGCAGCTCTCACGACACTAATGACCCGCTTTTGCGCGGGTGAGGACAGCTGGTTGCCTCATAGCAGCACTACACCACATTCTGGCACCTCAGATGTCCGTGACAATAATGGCAAGCTACAGCGCAACAGACAAGCGACGGAACAACGGGAAAACACCGAAGACACGGCAGTCAATGCCGGATTCAGCGGATCGAAATCCGGTCAGCGGAAGAAGCCATTCAAAAGAAACAATCAGGGACCGTCCAGTCTAGACCGTATACTGGAACGCTCGTGCCAAATTCATGGCACCCCGGACAAGCCAACCAACCACACCAATAGAGACTGCTGGGTATTTAAACTGGCCGGCAAAATAAACGCTGAAAACAAGGACAAGGGGCTACACAGCGACAATGACGAGGATCCCCTGCGTCCGAACACGGGGGACAGAAGAAATTTCCCCCCAGGTGAAAACGGTCAACATGATCTACGCCACCCACATCCCCAAGCGGGAACGGAAGCGAGTACTACGGTACGTCTAAGCGATGGAGCCAGTCGTCCCCAAATTCAACCCATGGTCAGCCTGTCCGATCACCTTTGATCATAGGGATCATCCTACTAGCATCCGTCACGGTGGCTCGGCCGCATTGGTCTTAGACCCAATCATCAACGGATTCCACCTCACGCGAGTCCTTATGGACGGCGGCAGCAGCCTGAACCTGCTTTAGCAGGACACGGTGCGCAAAATGGGCATAGATCCTTCAAGGATTAAGCCCACCAAAACCACCTTTAAAGGTGTAATTCCTGGAGTAGAGGCCCGTTGTACGGGCTCTTTAACATTGGAAGTGGTCTTCGGATCTTCGAATAACTTCCGAAGTGAAGAGTTAATCTTCGATATCGTCCCTTTCCATAGTGGTTACCACGCACTGCTCGGACGAACCGCATTCGCTAGATTCAATGCGGTACCACAGTATGCATACCTCAAGCTCAAGATGACAGGCCCGCGCGGGGTCATAACAGTCAACAGAAATATGGACTGCTCTCTCCGTACAGGAGAGCATACTGCAGCCCTTGCAGCAGAAGTACAATGCGGCCTCCTCCGGCAAACCACCAATTTGGCGACAACAACCTCAAACACCATCAAGCGAGGTCGGAGCACCCTGCAACAGGATCACCAGGCATGCCAAGAGCACGACTTGCAATCCGTCCTCCACTCAAATCCCATTAAAGCAGCATTCATGCCATGCGTACACAATTACGCACTTAAAATACCATGGGCACAGTCGGAGGCGCAGCAGTGGCTCAGTCAAAAGTGCGCTATCACCGCCACATACCTTCGTAACCTTTCCTTTTACCTTTCAGGATATTGCTTTAGCGCAGCCTCTTCAGAAGAGCCGGATTGTCAGACTTACATAGGAGAGAAAACAAAAGGAGGCAACAGGCTTTGCGCACAGAAGGAAATACCCAGGTGGAATCTATTTACGATCGTTATACCTGCTTTATCTATCTACACGCAGCTTGCCCCCGGATAGGATATGTCAAATAATCCTATTTATCTCCGCTTAATGCATTCATTGTAAACATACGCTTAAACGTATTATTCATCAATGGGAGATCATATATAGCATCATCTTACTATTCCTATTTGAGCATTTTTTTCTTACAAATGTCTATTTGATATTGCATCCGTACACCTTGGTACGTTCAGTTTGCCAGGGGCTTCTGATGGCGCCCCATAAAATGGCAAGAAAAGTCCGAACACTTTCAACAGTGCGGCACCCCGAACTTATAGCATTATATGCATCAGCTCCCAATCATGTCTTGGGTCTACAGTTGGGATAGCCTGGCTCCCTTGTTTTGGTGCCTTACGTTCCGTTATATCGGCTAAGGTAGCGCAAGGAGAACTACTGTGATTGTGCCACGGTTCTTCTGGACGAGCACCTCAGTAGAGAAAGCCAAAAACTGACTGGCATGATGTGGCGAGAGCTGGTCGCTGTTCGAGAGGTCTTAAAATCCTTAAAGATTTTTCCGCTTTAGGCGATAATTCGGCTTCGTCCGATCTAGGCGTATATAGCGCCCCAATTCGGCCTTCCAGATTCTAGGGGCTTCACCGAAATTTAAAATTACGGACTTCTATGGCTAAGTGAACGTTATAAAGCCGCATAGTCCAATTGCCTTGTTCTCTGCGCCGGACACATCATTAAGGGACCAAACATTTGGATAAAGAGTGTCCGGGTTTTACACGAACACCCCAGTACTAGTTGCATGGGGGCGGAAGCCGACGACTGGCCTACTTTCAGAATTTTATAAACAGCCGCATAGAAGGTAATATTTTAAATAACAAAAGCGCTACATAGCGAAGTAACTTCGTCTTTAAATTACAAACATGACAGAAGTGAACTCATTCAAAAATTATGTCCTTGGTACATTCATTGGCCACGAGGCGAGCGCCCTCCATAACGCCATCATAATACTTCTCCGGATAGCGATGTGCCTTTCCCTCCGGCGGCCCGTCCTTCACCAGCTTCTCCGCATCCAGCTTGCCGCAATGCACCTTCGCACGAGCAAAGGCCCGGCGGGCACCCTCAATGCAAACAGATCGCTTGATGACTTCCAGTCGCGGACAGGCATTCACCATCCGCTTGATCAAGCCGAAGTAGCTAGTGGGCAGGGGCTCACCAGGCCACATCCAGACTATGAAATCCTTGATAGCCACTTCGGCCGCCCTGTGGAGTTCGACCAACTGCTTTAGTTGGTCACTCAGAGGCGTTGGATATTCAGCCCCAGCATACCGGGACCAGAACAACTTCTCCCTTGAGCTCCCCACCTGAGCACGGTAGAACTCCGCGGCATATGATACGCTGCGTGGTAGATCTGCGAATGCCCCTGGAGAGCTCCGGACTTGGGTAAGTAAAAGAAACGCCTCCTCCACATGTTTGCTTTGCATAAAGAATTTCTTATCCGCCATTATCTTTTTGGCCTCCTGGATTTCCTGTTGTGCCTTCTTGGCTTCGGCCTTGGCGTCTTTTATACTTGCAAGGTCCTTCGCAAGCTCGGCCTCTTTCGCCTTAAGCTCATGCTCGACGGACTCGAACTTTTTGCCGAGCTCCTGGAGATCTTCTTGTACCTCGCCCACTCGGGCTTCTTCCTTCTCACGCTCCTTGCGTTCCAAGGCCTCCTTGTGTTCGGCCTCGGACAGCGCTTTTTTCAGAGACGCCACTTTGGTGGTGGCCTCTGTTACAAAATCACGACGCTTCGTTGTTAGAATAACCAATTTTATATACCCTTCATTATATGAGAGCAGGGAATCACTCATCTTTGTTCTTTTTGAGCTGCCTCCTCGTGAGGTCAAGCTCTCCCTGCGCCTGCTCCAGGTACTGTTTTAGTCCGGCGATCTCGGCCATACGGACTGCAGCGGCAAGAAGCACAGCCTGCTTATTTACATTCAAACTTATTGTTAGACTCCTGCGGATTATGATTGACCCTCCATTTGGTTTTTCTTTCTGAACAGCAAACAGAGTATCAGGGGCTACTACCTATCGCGTGGTAATTTAATACATTTTTATTACTTACCTCAAAGCCTGTTAGGAGGCTGGTGCAGGCTTCGGTTAGTCTGCTCTAGTCAGACGAAACCTTCTGAATCACCGCACTCATAAGAGTACGGTGCTCTTCATCTACGGAAGTGCCGCGAAGCGCTTCCAG
Organism: Triticum dicoccoides; assembly: GCF_002162155.2. Taxonomy (NCBI): domain Eukaryota; kingdom Viridiplantae; phylum Streptophyta; class Magnoliopsida; order Poales; family Poaceae; genus Triticum; species Triticum dicoccoides. The sequence goes on along the minus strand of NC_041381.1, from coordinate 515,373,858 downwards.
CAGACAATCCGGCGCCTCGGGCGCAACAGAAGTCCTCGACACAGATGGCTCGCCCTCCTTAACGAGGGGCTGCCCGCCTGAGTCCGAAACCATTAAAGGCTCTGGAACAGTGTTCGGTTGAGAGCCCGGCCTACTGTGGCTCTCATCAACATGATCTGCGGGGACCTTGAAACCCGCGTGTCCACCGTTTAGAATGCCGCCTTGGGGCACCTCCAGATCCACCTCCCCCCGCTCTGGGAGCCTTTGGGACAACACCTCCGTGTCATCCGCAGGCCGATGAGTAGTGGCCGTCGGAAGTGCGTTCATTGCCGGATCACTCAAGGAACCGTCCGAAGACGACACCTCGGGATGGACTTTGGCCGGACTGCATACAAGTTCGGCGTTATAACAAAACTATGAAGCAAAATTACGATGGAGTGTGGATACTTACGATCGCACTAGGGGCTTCTTCCTCGGCAGCCACCCCTCCTTGCTATCAGCGGCGATGGCGGAGTAGTCCGGAAGGGACACCTTTCCTTCTTGGACGTCCCAGTCTCCCCCACCGGGGCGGCCTTCCTCTTTTTCTAACCCCCAATACGGGGAGGTGTAGTTTCTTCTTGTTTCCCCCCGCCTCCGCGGGAGGAATCTGCATCGTCGTCATTGGACGACGAGGGTATGACAACCTTGCGTCGGGGGACTCTCCTGGTCCCCTGGTCCGCCCTCTCAGGCCCCCCGTCGTTTCCGGATGGTGCGCCCTCCTCTTCTTCTTATCCTTCCCCTTCGGGGGAGGAGTGTGCCTCGTCATCTTCGGACGAGGCTTCTGTCACAACCTTACGCCGGAGACCCTTTCGGATCCTCGGGGCCTTCTTATCGGCCTTCTTCTCCGGCCCCTTGTAGGGCGCCAGGACCAGCATCTCCGTCAGGAGAGCATTAGCTGGGCTTTCTGGCAGTGGAGCCGGACTTGGTGGCAACCTAAGAACTCACCTGACTAGGAGGCCGCGCAGCATGGAGCCCATGGTCCTCGGATATGTGAGGAGGTACTTTGGAGCCCTTGAACAATGCCTTCCACGCGTTTTTGTGCTTCATGCCATAGAGCCTCTGAAGCGTCTGGTGTTCGGCCGGGACGAACTCCCACAGATTGAATGCCCTCCTTTGGCACGGCAGAATTCGGCGAACGAGCATGACCTGGATCATGTTGACAAGCTTGATGTTCTTGTCTTTCATGCCCTTGACGCAGTTTTTGAGTCCGGTCAGCTCTGTAGATTCGCCCCATAACAGGCCCTTCTGTTCCTAGGAGGTGAGCCGCATAGGGGTTCCGGATCGGAACTCGGGGGTTGCCACCCAGTTGGCGTCGCGCGGCTCGGTGATGTAGAACCACCCCGATTGCCACCCCTTCACGGTTTCTGCAAAGGAGCCGTCAAGCCAGGTGACGTTAGGCATCTTGCCCACCATGGCCCCTCCGCACTTCGCTTGCTGGCCGCTCACGATCTTCGGCTTCACGCAGAAGAGTTGCAGCCACAAGCCGAAATGAGGCTTGATGCGGAGGAAGGCCTCGCATACAACGATGAATGCCGAGATGTTGAGGATGAAGTTCGGGGCTAGATCATGGAAATCTAGCCCGTAGTAGAACATGAGCCCGCGGACGAAGGGGTGAAGTGGAAACCCTAGTCCACGGACGAAGTGGGCAAGAAACACGACCCTCTCATGGGGTCCTGGAGTTGGAATGACCTGCCCGTCGTCTGGTAGCCGGTGCGCTATGTCTGCGGCCAAGTATCCGGCCGCACGAATATTCGCGATATTCTTCTCCTTTACGATGGAAGCCACCCACTTGCCTCCTGCTCCGGACATGTTTAGTTGTGTGGAGAAGACTTGGACTAGGGCGCTGGAGCTCGGGGAGGTGAGGATGAGCAAAGGAGGAGGAGGGCGTGGGTGAAAATGAGGATCCTTTATCCCTTTATAGAGGCGACGAAAGTGGTGCGCCTCCCCACTTGCCCGTTGGGAATCGCTTACTTCCCAAGTGCCACGCTCGATGGCACGGTGGGATTACCCATACCCGTATTGATGAGAATCATGTGATAAGGGGACACGATCTCTGCTTTGACAAGACATGTCAAGGAAACCGCCTCGCAATACGCGTTGTGGCTGGTTGTGGAAAAACGGTTCGAATAATGACCTGACCGTAATGACATATCACGTCATCTAAAAAGTTGTCAGCTGAAGTATCATTCTCTCTAAGGTGGTATGTGAAGATCATTTTATAGATCCGGACACGATCTACGTGTTCGATAATTACCTTGGAGTATTCGGAGAAGGAACCCGCCTTGCAATGCTGAAGAAAAGACTGCACGCTGGACTCATCGTCATTGAAGCCTGGTTCAGGAGCTACTAAGGGAGCCCTGGATTAGGGGGTATCCAGAGAGCCGGACTATATACATCGTCCAGACTATTGAAGCGTGAAGATACAAGAGTCAAGACTTCGGTCATGTCCGGATGGAACTCTCTTTTGTTTGGAAGACAAGCTTGGCGATCCGGATATTATATTTCCTTCCTTGTAACCAACTCCATGTAAACCCTAGCCCTCTCCGGTGTCTATATAAACCGGAGAGGATGGTCCTTAGAAGGCCGATCACAATTACAATCATACCATCAGAGGCTAGCTCTTAGGGTTTAGCGTCTACGATCTCGTGGTAGATATACTCTTGTACTACTCATATCTTCAATATTAATCAAGCAGGAAGTAGGGTTTTACCTCCATCGAGAGGGCCCGAACCTGGGTAAACATTGTGTCCCTTGCTTCCTGTTACCATCAGCCTAAGACGCACAGATCGGGACCCCCTACCCGAGATCCGCCGGTTTTGACACCGACAGTGGGCGAGGGAGATAAGATACAGAATGCTACAAAATGAACCAATCCCTCTTCCCATAATACAAGAGTGTTTTGAACACTGGTGTACTGTACAAAACATTCTTATATTATGGGACGGAGGGTGTAGCTGTTAATGTAAGTACAGTGATAGACCACGTTCAGTCCTTACAAGAGGACTGTAGAGCTAAACCTATTCAAAAGCATTGGGTTGATTCTAAATTTGTTTAAGAGTCCATACAGATCTTATAATGTCCACCAAATGGACGATTACGAGGCTAACATGTGCAGTGATGCTACATAATCAAACAACTATGGAAGTAAGTATGGTCATACAGGGCAAGAGGTACACACAAGAGCAATGAAGTGTGCAGTATAGTTGCGAGATTCTGTGGTCCCTTGAGAACGAATGTTCTTCTGCTAACAGTTTTCGTACAAGTGAGACATTAAGGCAAATGCAGAAATGTAGTTCAAATTGTGATGTGATATCATAGACAATACCTTACGCTGCAGCCGAGACCAATGTGTAACAACATTATTCCAGTCACCGTCGGATAAGTGTAGCACCGGAGACTTTACAGAAATTTCGTTTAGAGGCTTGCCATCGAAGTGTGCTTGCCTCAGATAGGAACAATACTTCATCAACGAGTGCTTGAAAAGCGCAACCAACCCTTGCTCGTCATCACAATCCAGTTTGCTCCTCACCTATTTAAAAGAATGAAATCTTGTGTCTTCTGTCAGCAGAAACATATGCAGTAATGACCATGAGTAACATTAGTACATTACTTACACGTAAGTTGTGGAGGAAGACTGAAAATTGTTCTGTGTCTGCGGTATAATCTTTCCATGAAGGAAAGATGCGCACAAAGTTCCTGATAACAACATAAGCTTCATCTTCTAAATTGGGAAGAAATGGAACAAGGGTCCTATTTGCTGCAATTGGGGCTCTCTCTGGTTCCAAAAGGGATTTGGCAACTAGATTTGGTGTACTCTTTGCTGGAATGGGGTTTTTTGCGTAGTACAGCTGGTGCTATGTCAACTGGCATAATCATACTATTTGCTGAAGTTGGGGTCTGCTGAGTTGGGGCATCAGAAATGACCAGTGTAGTAGGGCTACAGTCTACTAGAGTTGGGGTATTTTGTTGGTCAGGTGATATTGCAACTACACCTAATGGGCTATTTGACTTATCAGGTGCCACTACCTTTTCCAAATACTTTGCTTGTGCTCCTCCATGATCAGCAATCACCCTCTTCCTGTTGAATGTCTGATACACAAGAACATCATTTGAATGGATAAATATGGTATGATGACAGATGGAATATGTACTGAAAATGGATAGGGAGGGCGTATTCACATACACGATGTGTAAACTAAGCTAATGGTAGTTCAACAAAGTAGAAGCAATGCAAAGCATCAGTTGCAAGATATGTGCGAGCAATGTAACCTTGGAAAGTTAGAGCAAGTACCCTGATGGGTGAATAAGATAGGGCATCTTCCTCTGACTCCTCCACTAGGGAGCTACATTGACTTAGGTCTCCCTCTAGCTCAGAATCACTGTTAGGATCATATTCTGAGCATGAATCTGTAGGTGGAGAGTGTTTGCATTGAATTGCATCCAGACTTGATTTTAGTCCCTTAATGCCAAGTTTGATAGCCATGGCATTGTTCTGCTTTATTCTTTTCATGCGTGTAAGCTCATAATCATTATGATGCTGTTCAGAATCTGAGATTCATGAAAACATAAAAAGTAGTAAGATTATCTATGGAATGCATTGCGGATTCAACTCGGAGAGTGTCTCCCTATAAACCCCTGCATATGTAGAGTTCACCTCCCCAACCGTGCTGACGAGACCACACACAGAAATACAAACCCCTTATTTCTCTATAACAGGCAGGCACACATTTCAAAACTGAAGTAGGAACATTAGAATCATATGAAATTCATATTTGAACAAATAAACTAAGCAATTATGAGTCGCGTAATGTTTAGCTTCAAGGGTGGAGTGTTTGTAGTGCGACACAAAGCAAGTAGGCATATTGTATTCCATGTAAAAGATCGAAACCTATGTAAAATATGGAAATGACACTTTCTTTCTATAGAATGCAGTGTTCGTTACCCACACATGATGGAAGAGATCACATAGAGAAATACTATTCACTCATGTCTATGGTTCCAGTATTTAGAAACAGGGTGGTCCACCCTAAAAGAATATTGACAACAAATATGACAAGGCAAGCGTAGATGTAGTGAATCAATCATTTACTTGTGAGCTTATTAGGACAAGTATGCAGAATTGTAACTGCAGTAAGAGACCGTCCAAATTCTGAATGAAGAAGTTTGTCTAGCACTTATTGTTTGCAACTAATCGATGTGAATAATTGGATATTATATCGAATGAGTAAGAAAGACAAGTAAAATTGTCAACAAACTTGGCTTGCAGTAGTAATCTGGGTCAATGGCACTATGACCAACAGTCCAAAATGACTAGTTTCTATTCCGAGGGCCGGAATTTTGAAAACCCTGTGAACTTTAGAGGTACTAAAGATTACCGAAATACATCCGAACCATTATGTGTAGGTAGCACTGAGCACACAACAAACCCTTATGACAGTCCTGCCTAATGAGTAATGAATCAATTAGAAAATGGGTGATGAAGAGTGGCTGTTGAGTGTTGAGGACGTATCTCAGGATAAATTGGGTTGGCTGGGTGGGTGCTGCACGCGTGAGCCTGAACGGACTGGGAAGGTAGGCACGGCGGCGCGACCGGGCAGTGGTGACGCTGTTGGGCGAGCGGCCCTGGCCTCCTGTTAGTCTGGCGTCTCCTCCTAGAGTCACGCCGTTCGGGGACGGCAAGTCGCCGGCGAGGCATGCGGCTGGGGGCGAGTAGAGATCAGAAGTGCGCAGCAAAATAGAGGGGAATCGGGGCCTGGGACGACCCAAAATCCCAGGGTGGGCCGGCCCACTGTGGGCACCCTGTAGAGATACACACCCGAGCGACGAACATGCATTTTCGAAACTAATTTAGGAACATTTAGCTGACCAATTAAACAACTCTATTTTAATAATATCAGATTCATATTTGAACATCTAAGCTTGTTTAGTTTGGTGGGTGGAGCAGTGTTATTATGACACGAAGCACGTATTCTGATCGTATAGTGATCATAAAAGGGGGAAACTCTAAGCATATTTTTTTAGAAAACGAGGGTTTCCCCACCGATTTCTATTAAAGAAACTACCACGGAACCAACATGATCAATTAAACCCTAAGCATGATCAATTAAACCGTATTATGGGTGTGCCATGGTAGATTTGAAGCTGCAAACCGGAGAAATGATATTTAGCATCCATTGTTTGCTTCGAACTAAGAACTAAATTCTAAGAGCTGAAAAGAAAGTAAGTAACCAAGTTAAGATCTATTTTCTGGTTGAGATAAAAAAGTTGAGGAGATATGAAGTACCACCTCTCTTGCAGCGCCGTGTAGGCATCGGGGGTGTGATGGCTGTCGGTGGCATTGAAGCAGATCTGCGATGGTAGATGAGTGCATCGGGGGATAAGTCTCGTTGCAGTGGAAGAGAAGGTCGTGTGAGTGGCCCCGACAAAGAGGATGACGGCGCCGATGAAGCGAGAGGACGCGATGCAAGGCTATTGGTCCGTAGCCGTGGATGAGAAACGTCCATCTCTAGCAGTGGACGATGCGGTCTTGGTAGGCGCTCCGGCATGGTGGAGGACGATGGCGATGGATGTGGTGGAGGACGGCGGCGATGGATGGGGTGGCGGACGGAGGCTGGTGTGGGGATGGGGTGTTCTAGCGCGGACGGTGTATGAATGGGAAAATGGAGGGAGAGGTACGGGGAACCATGTTTTTAGGACGTGCCTGTCTGAAATATGGGAAAGTTACGAACTTAGCCCCCATTTAAAATTTGGACGTCTCGTCGGTTGGGGATAGGACGGTAATCTCGCATCTCGCCAATATTTGCCCAAAGCGATTTCGGGCGAGGAGAGGGTGGTTGGTGCCCATGGTTGGCGCGCACGGTGTATGAACGGGGCTGACAGGTAGGGCGGTTGTGTCACATCTGAGTGAAGTTACAAACCTACCCCTATTGAAAATATTTGCCTACATCGATTTTGGCCGAGTCGAGTTTGTATTGCCGCCCACCGTGTATGAATTGGGAATGGAGGGAGAAATAGAGGTCTTTCGGATGAGCTTGAATCAAATGTGTTTTGCTGCCCATGTTTGACGCCCACCGTGTCGGAATGGGGTCAGAGGCGGTAGTGTCATGTCTAATTGAAGTTACTAACCTACCCCTATTTAGAGCAGTGGAAATCGGGCCGATGGATTGTGCGTGTAATGGGTAGACATTAATTTCCATCTCCCAAACACTTGGCTTGGGGCAGCCGACGTGGGAGTGGACATTTTGCTACTTCTTTCGAATTTTGGGACAATAAGCATCCACGTTTACCCTTCCAACTAAATTCGAATCCATTTTGTATTCCTATTTGAATCTTTATAAATCATTCTATGTGTTTTTATATATCTTCAAAAGGACAACAAAGATGTATTCCACTGTCATATATGAATATGGTTTACAAATGCCGATACTCAAATTCAGAAACTAGAATCCAGTTTAAGGTGAATTCGAATATTTGGAACACTTCATGTCCAACTCAAATGCCACACGTAGCATAATCTGTACTCCCATTTAGATATGTACACAAACAATGTATCAAGATTCAAATACCGACTCAATCAACCAAGAATGTACAGAACTAACAGACATATAAACACTTACAGAGTATATGCATCAATAATACCAACTAACATACATAAGCCAGGCCGCTGTACTTTTTTTGGCTACAACAGCATCCTTTTTTAGCCAGCATCTTGGCCCTTTCCGATGCGTGCCACTTATGGTCTATACTACTACTATTGTTGAATGCACATTCATCCCGATTGGGATATTTGTAGGTCTGGCACAACAATCCAAATGAAATGTCTCCGAGTCTTATCAATTAATACAGACTTGTGCTCAAATAAAATTACAAACCAAAAAACAAAAAAAACAATTATTACATGATCTCTAAAACAAATGGTTTGATTGATTACATGAACAGACAACACAAAGGTTATTCAATTATGGAAAAAACATTTCACCTATGATTTACCAAGTAGGAATTTAATTTCCTTTTTTCCTTCAGGACCTTAACAATCTGTCAGTCTTAGCTTGCTTCATTTTGAAATCCACCAAATATTTAATGGTTGTCTTGAGTACTGCTTGTGATTGTGTTTTTTGCTTCCTCAACATGTCAACTTCATCTCTAAGTGCAGAAGCAGAATCTCTTTCAACCACTAGTTTAGCCTCTAGAGCATCAGCAGTTGCAATTCATAATGCACGATTGGGCCGGTGCCACTGCTGTGGGATGATCCAATGTCCATGGGGACCTCGCTCTTTGATCTTGGGCTAACCTGTTTTGCCATTAAAGTTCTGATTGGATTCAGAAAAGTTGAAGTTAGCAAAACATCTCAACTGGGAGTGATAACAGCAAACCAGTTAAACAAACAAGGAATTAAAGAGTTTCAATTGGATGCTGAAAAGTAGTTATTAACATCATTGTAACCCGCTGTTGCAGCAGCAAAGCGGTTAAACAAACAAGTAGATATTTAAGTTAAGGCAAACAGGTAATTCTTAACAGTAAGTATCAAACACACAGATAGGCGCAGTCTACAATATGATTAACAGGCTGTGCCATTATGTAATCAGTAGCAAACTAAATTAATCCAAGCAACGTAATTGAACAATTTTGCAATAAGTGGCTAACTAAAATTCCGACAAGCAGGTAACTGAACTTACGCTAGTTCTTTGTACAGGCACACTGCAACTTTTTTTTCGCTTACAAGGTTGTACGAAGGATTCCATGGCATCAATTGCTTGGATACACAGTCCCAATACTTCTTTCTTCCCACACTTCATCGGTAAGTCGAATGGTTAATCTGGTAAGATGGTGCGTCCTTGATATGTTATATGAGGACGTGTAGTCAGACTAGTTGTAGCCAAACACATCACATTGGTTTTACTGTATATTTCATGCGATTACTTTTGGCATATCGAGATCTAAGCAATCTACAATAGGATGAAAAGACTGGCATCCTTCACATTATTGACGAACTCAGTTCATAGAAACAAGCAATTCAACCATTCTGTGGGTAAATCAAAAGCGCCACTGGAATATTTTTCACTATCCAATCATACAAGGAAAAAGGGGCGACGCCACCATAGGGGCTGGTATGGGCGGCCGCCTCAGGTGGCCGGAAAGTGTGCACCTAGTTTGAGTCGTCCAGGTTGGCCCAAGCTAGTTTTGTCCGTCCAACGCACGAGCAGGCAATGTAAAAAATGAAGAAAAATGTTTCAATTTGGATGGGCCAATAACATAAGTGCAAGGCAGGCCCTATAGCAGGCTCGCAGCCCAAACGAGCGCCTCCCATATCGATCGACAGCAAGAAAAATCCCAATTCATTCGCTCCAGCCTCCAGTCTGGTTTGCACCTAACCTAGCCGCCGCTGGACAGACCGACACAACACTTCCTTGCGCCCTCGTTGGAGGGCAGTCGTCGGGCTTCAAGAAAACGGAAGGACAAGAAGATGAAGATCCAACCCTGGGTGTAGCCTGCGTGGGAGGCAGCGGCGGAAGCACGGGCATGGCATCGAGCTTGCGCAAACGGACAGTCGTAGCTTGCAAGAGTAGCATGTGCAACGAGCAGGTACATCACAACCCTGATTATATCTAATTCAACTCTTCAATTTCTGGCCAATAGTTAAACCTGACAGTGTTGTAAAATTGCCTGTATGTAGGGAATCTATGAGAAAATGAAACCAATTTCTACTTATTTTATAACTCCCCCAATCAATACTGAACTGACTGAATCTGATATATCTAATCAAGTTTCCGGTGCAAACATACAAGCTCATGTTGTTCTTGAGCCTGAAGTGTCTAATGAACAGAATGCTAATGAAGGATTTGATGCAAACATTTTACATGCTCTTGGTAATGAACATATAGTGTCTAATGAGGGATCTAATGCAAGCATTTTGCAAGCTAATTGAAGGATTTAGTGTCTAATGATGATCTACTATGTTGAGAGAGACAGAGATTTGCAGGCATTGATGACAAGCAAATTATAGTGCATTTTCATAGCTTCAGGAAACGTCGAGGCCGTCTACCAGAAAGTCCCCGTATCATGACAACATAGCATAAATACTTTTCTAATCTTTTGTTTGAAACTATTGGCATACTTGTGCAGGATAGATATCTTGATATGCAGTTTGCGCACTAGTTATACGTGCAATTACACTTCGATATTTTCAGCCAAAGAACGAATACTTCAAGAAGGTACAGACCATGTTTGTAGTCCTTGTACACCATTTTGCATTTTGTGTTTTTTGGTTCTTGCATCATTTAGTGTTTATAATCTGAACTACTTTGGATCATTAGCTGGTTTTCAAAGTGCATGTAGCTTCACATTTCTCAAGTTATGTTGATTTCCGGAGTGCAAGTGCCTTCGTATTTTTCAATTTAAATGTTCACCCCTGGTAACTTGAATTCGTGGATGAGCCACTCCACACAAATCATACACGAATGCCAGTACGAATTAAATAAAATGCAGGGACTTACACTAGCTCGTTGTACATGCTCACTGCAGCTCTGCTTCCGCTTGGGATGTTCCATGTACAAGCCCATGTTACTACATGCTTGGATGTGCAGGCCTTGTGCTCCTTGCATCCCCCTCTGCATTTTTGACACAGCGAATGGTTGATCAAATAAGAGGAATCGACCTTGATGTTGTACCGGAGGACATATACTTATAAGGTTATACGGGTGTGCAGGATGTGTACCAGATCCCGTAGCTCCGTCATGCTTCACTAAAAAAATGGATTTCCTTGTTTCAGATGATATCTCCAGAAGAAATAAGAGTTAAAGTCAGAGTTGCATAGGCGTGTAAGCTAAGAGAGAAGTGAAAGGATATCCAAACATCATCGAAACAGTGTAGAAGGGGGTGATGTGTGGATACCTAGTTCGGGCCGGAGTTTGGGCATGCTCGCCTAGCTAGAGTGCGGGTCACTTCAGAGCCATTGAGGGTAATGCGCTGGCGTTGGCTGGCCATGCACGGATGCGGGTCTTGAGTGGCAGCGGAGCGCTACGATGCGGTGGACGAGACCATTGATGAAGCGCCAATGGCTCGGGGGGCGGAGGTGCGACGATGTGCTCGCTGAAGTAGCCCCGGTGAGCTGGGAGACGGCGTCGGTGAAGCACACCTTATGCGGTGGAACTCGGTGTCTGTGAGGCACGTCGGTTGCAGCGGTCAACGTTGTCGGTGGACCACCCGGTGCGGTGGACGAGGGCGTAGATGAGGTAGCTCTGGTGCGGTAGTGAAGCACGACTGTCGTCTTCGTCGTCGTCGTCCGGCACAGAGGTGGGGAATGGTGGGGAAAGAGACGAGATGAGGGGCGATTCGAGGGATGGTGGCGAATTAGGGATTTGAGCAATCTAGGCGCGGAAGGGGACGGTGGAGAAGAGAGATTTTGCACGGCTGGAATTGGGGCCGCCAAATATTTCAATCTGAAACATGGAAGCACGAAATTATATTGTTGTCGTCCTTTTTTTGGGGGAGGGGGGTGGGTGGCTGGGTGCTACGCGTCCGTCCGACACACGCGACGACCCTGACAGGACTCTGCTTCGGTGCCTTAAGGCACCTGCCTTTGTGTCCATGACATGTGGGACCAACAGGTGGCTGGCCCACATGTCAGTCACCCAAGGGCAGTTGCCTTTAAGGCACCGAAGCATCATCCACCCCGACATGACCCTTGTCTGCCTGGTGTGCCTACATTTGAGAATGCAAATGAATCTTCTTTCATTTGCAAACGAATCTGTATGTATTACCGATAACCCACAAGTGTAGGGGATCGCAACAGCTTTCGAGGGTGAAGTACAACCCAAATTTATTGATTCGACACAAGGGGAGCCAAAGAATATTCTTGAGTATTAGCAATTGTGTTGTCAATTCAACCACACCTAGATAACTTAGTTTCTATAGCAAAGTATTTAGTAGCAAAGTAGTATGATAATAATGGTAACAGTAGCAACAGTAAAGATAAATGTTTTCGGGTTTTTGTAGTAGTTGTAACAGTAGCAACGGAAAAGTAAATAAGCGAAGAACAATATATGAAAAGCTCGTAGGCAATGGATCAGTGATGGATAATTATGCCGGATGCGATTCCTCATGCAGTAGTTATAACACAGGGTGATATAGAACTAGCTCCAATTCATCAATGTAATGTAGGCATGTATTCTGTAAATAGTCATACGTGCTTATGGAAAAGAACTTGTACGACATCTTTTGTCCTACCCTCCCGTGGCAGCGGGGTCCTTACGGAAAATAAGGGATATTAAGGCCTCCTTTTAATAGAGAACCGGACCAAAGGATTAGCACATAGTGAATACATGAACTCCTCAAACTACGGTCATCACCGAGAAGTATCCCGATTATTGTCACTTCGGGGTTGTCGGATCATAACACATAATAGGTGACTATAGACTTGCAAGATAGGATCAAGAACACACATATATTCATGAAAACATAATAGGTTCAGATCTGAAATCATGCCACTCGGGCCCTAGTGACAAGCATTAAGCATAGCAAAGTCATAGCAACATCAATCTCAGAACATAGTGGATACTAGGGATCAAACCCTAACAAAACTGACTTGATTACATGGTAAATCTCATCCAACCCATCACCGTCCTGCAAGCCTACGATGGAATTACTCATGCACGGCGGTGAGCATCATGAAATTGGTGATGGAGGATGGTTGATGATGACGACGACGACGAATCCCCCTATCCGGAGCCCCGAACGGACTCCAGATCAGCCCTCCCAAGAGAGATTGGGGCTTGGCGGCGGCTCCGTGTCGTAAAACGCGATGAAACTTTCTCCCTGATTTTTTTCTCCCCGAGACGGAATATATGGAGTTGCAGTTGACGTCGGTGGAGGTCCAGGGGGCCCATGAGATAGGAGGCCGCACCCTAGGGGGGGCGCCCCCCTGTCTCGTGGACAGGCTGTGGGCCCCCTAGCATTAATTCTTTCGCCAAAAATTCTTATTAATTCCAAAAAGTGCCTCCGTGGATTTCCAGGACTTTCCAAGAACTTTTCTTTTCTACATATAAAACAACATCATGGTAGTTCTGCTGAAAACAACGTCAGTCCGGGTTAGTTTCATTCAAATCATGCAAGTTAGAGTCCAAAACAAGGGCAAAAGTGTTTGGAAAAGTAGATACGTTGGAGACGTATCAACTCCCCAAGCTTAAACCTTTGCTTGTCCTCAAGCAATTCAGTTGATAAACTGAAAGTGATAAAGAAAAACTTTTACAAACTTGGTTTGCTCTTGTTGTTGCAAACATGAAAAGCCAGCATACAAGTTTCAGCAAATATTATGAACTAACCATACTTACAATAACACTTAGCTCTCACAATTACTCATATCAATAGCATAATATGCTAGCGAGCCATAAGAATAAAACTCGGATGACAACACTTTCTCAAAATAATCATAACATGATATAACAAAATGGTATCTCGCTATCCCTTTCTGAGACCGCAAAACATAAATGCAGAGCACATTTAAAGATCAAGGACTGACTAAACATTGTAATTCATTGTAAAAGAGATCCAGTCAAGTCATACCCAATATAAACCAGTAATAATGAACGCAAATGACAGTGTGCTCTCCAGCGGGTGCTTTGAATAAGAAGGATGATGACTCAACATAAAAGTAAATTGATAGGCCCTTCGCAGAAGGAAGCAGGAATTTGTAGAGGTGCCAGAGCTCGATTTTAAAATAGAGACTGAATAACATTTTGAGAGGTATACTTTTGCTGTCAACACAACACCTATGAGATGGCTGTATCTTCCATACTACATGCATTATAGGCAGTTCCAAACAGAATGGTAAAGGTTTATACTCCCCCAACCACCAACAAGCATCAATCCATGGCTTGCTCGAAACAACGAGTGCCTCCAACATACAACAGCCCTGGGGGAGTTTTGTTTAATTATTTTGATTTGCTTTGATCTTTTTGGATCATGGGACTGCGCATCCCGGTTACCGGCCCTTTCTCGTGAATGAGGAGCGGAGTCCACTCCTCTTGAGAATAACCCACCTATCATGGAAGATATAGGCAGCCCTAGTTGTAACATGAGCTGCTCGAGCATACAAAATAGAATTTCATTTGAAGGTTTGGAGTTTGGCACATATAAATTTACTTGGAACGGCAGGTAGATACCGCATATAGGTAGGTATAGTGGACTCATATGGAACAACTTTGGGGTTTAAGGAGTTTGGATGCACAAGCAGTATTCCCAGTTAGTACAGGTGAAGGCTAGCAAAAGACTGGAAAGCGACCAACTGAGAGAGCGACAACAGTCATAAGCATGCATTAAAATTAATTCACACTGAGTATAAGCATGAATAGGATATAATCCACCATGAACATAAATGTCGTGAAGGCTATGTTGATTTGATTCAACTACATGCATGAACATTTGCCAAGTCGAGTCACTCAATTCATGCAAGTTAGAGTCGAAAACAAGGGAAAAAGTGTTTGGAAAAGTAGATACGTTGGAGATGTATCAATTACCATGCCCGTGTTTTCCTTACAATAATTAGTCATTTGAAACGAGATACTCCTTCCTTTCACTTTTGTAAGTCATTTCAAACAACTTAAAATGAACTGTTTTGCACATTGTCTGAAATGTCTTCAAGGTCTTATAAAAGTGAACAGAGGGAGTACTATAAATTAACTAATGAGGAGTTATTTGGAAAAAATCGGTACCCACGCTAACGTGGATTAGAGTGTGTCACATAATTAGTTATTTGAATTAGAGTGTGTGTCGCGTAGTTAGTTATTTGAATTAGAGTGTGTTTCACGTAGCGATCTCCAATTCTAATGTGGATTTCGCATTTCATTGTATCCACGCTAATTTTTAATACAAATTCATATGTATATGATGAACACCATGGTAGTGAGAAAACTTTTGGATGGATTCAAACATATGACCTACAAAATAGCACAACAAATTGAGTCAATGTCAACTTTTCGAAACTTAGTATGGCACGAATTCGAAATAATTACCCGTATGCCTGGTCATCGGTCCAAATCTTACAATGTACACCGAATTGAAACATCGATATTATGTCTCGTACTATGTACATAAAAA